>NC_043016.1:4720871-4745871 GCF_006345805.1 Octopus sinensis | reverse complement strand
GTATCTAGGTAGGAGCTGGAGTCTTGGTTATATTTAAAAAACCGGACAAACACGATTTTCATATGTATATTTTAGGCGAGAGAGAGAGAGAGAGAGAGAGAGAACAACGAAGAAGAACTAATCCAAACAAAATGAGAACGGTCTACATTAACAAGAAATATGTAGTGAAGTTCATGAATTTTGGTAAAAATTGTACATAGTGGGTGAGATGTTTCCAGGTTGACCTGTCATCTAGAAAGAGAGAAAACAATTCATCTCTCTCTCTCTCTCTCTCTCTCTCTCTCTCTCTCTCTCTCTCTCTCTCTTTCCCTCCTTCTCTCACATTCTCAGAGGTAGACTAGTCTGACATGATCATATTCCACTTTTCAAAAACACGAATTTCTCTCTATGTAGCTTAAATAAGAAAAGGCGATTTGGTGCCGTCCGTTGATGTTTTAAAATCCACTTGTGTGGTGGCGGTATAAAATATGGACGATTTATTTCAGTGGGGCTTTTGCAGTTTCTCCGAGACTGTTGATATTGATACTGTTGATATTCTCAAAGTCAACATGCAGTAAGGTCCCGCATCTGTAAGTTGAAGAAAAAAAATGCTTCGATCAAATGAGATTATTCGTGGAATTAATATACAAAAGCTCCCTCTTGAGGGTGTTTAAATTTTAATAACACTAAACTAGAGAGATACCTTCAATAAAAATCAAGTATCTGAAAACTTTTAGAAAATTATACACGATGCAGATGGGAATGGTTCTTGTATTAGCCAACTGGTGAAAGAAAGCAATAGACATGTTTTGATTTATCAGAAAAGAGGCGGATATGCCATTTAATTGTGAGGGGAGTTAGCTAATTTAGAAGAGCAGAAGCCGTTGTTGTGGTGGTTGAATAGCCAGAATGCTTGTATAAATATAAATAATTTTAATGCGATTTTGATTTGTATCTCACAGACGTTCGACAGCGCGTCTGTGGGATAAAAATACAATCGCTTTGGAGTTATTTAACATTTGTGTTTTCAATTACTCCTTGCAATGTAATGAGGTTTTTATTTGTCCATTCAGATCTGTTTCATGTTTAAAAGAATAAATATTAAAGGACTGTGATTTGACAAATTCTTCCATGACTATTTACATATAGTTTCTTAAGAAGTCATAAGTGGTAGAAATGTCAAGCGCGGCCTGTTGAAGAGTATACAGGCTGCACTCAACCTTGGAGAGAAAGTATGATTCTATTTCCACTGCACTTTACTGTAGACTTAGTAACTTCGCTTCATGTCGATATGCGATGTAGAAAGTACTCTACAACATGTGTAAAGTGTTGTCATTCTTTTATAAGTCAGTCAAGAAGGAGGAGAATACTCATGTCAACCCTCTCTATGTCTAAGAATAATGAGATTTTTGCGATTGATGTTCAGCCTGTCTGCAAGAAGGACCTGGGCAGGGAGGCAACCTAAAGTCGGTGGCTGTCTGGTCCGATTGTTTTCAACATTGTGAATTTCATTAAAGACACCCAAGGACCAAGCGATGGTATTAAACCGAGCAGCGTGTTAGATCTACCACCCATTGCGAGTACAATGCTATGTATTTATTTAGTGCGGTATTAAAGAAACATTTAAAATGTTTAAGCAAACTTGCGGAACTGTTAATGTTTTTTCTATTTCTGGCAATGTAAGAAACCAACATTATTAATATTATTACAGAGGGCGGTGGAAAGCAGAAACGGTAGACAGTCATACAAATTGCCTTCTGGTATTTAGTTACATTCCAGTTCAAATTCCGCTGGGTCTACTTTCTTGTTCATCTTTCCAGAGTCAATAAAATAGTACCAGTCAAGTTTACTTTATTCAATAGACTTCTGCCTAAGTTAGGATTTTGTTAGTCCTTGTGCTTAATAAAGAAAATCTTGTCGTTGTTGTTGTTATATCTGAAGGGTCTTTGGAGTAACGTGCCTAGATACGGTGAGTAGCTTGGGGATCTTTCCGGTTTGAACGGCAATTTTTAACATAATTTCTAGGTAACTGAACACTTTTAAACTTCGTATACTGGTAGAATGTGTTTATAAAACATCTTTTTCTCTTGGCTTTATTGAGAAAATTCTATAGTTTGTAAGAAATTTTTTCTTCAATTTCTGCAATTTCAACCAATCAAATACGTCTATTGAGGTAAAAGACCTTCTGTGCCGTATGAATATGTCCCTCGTTTAAGAAACAGATTGGGTTTATTTACATTTGTGAAGAAAAAAAGATACCTTTCCCCCCGCCCCTAACCCTAACTAACCCTAAAAGAGATTGAAATGCAATAGATCGATACTAGGGTCATAATTATGGGTGACAATTTCATATGACACTGCTGGAAAAAAACTGCTATTCAAACTGAAAAGATCCTAGTTTGGAAATCTGGGAATCTCTTCAGGTCGAGTCTCTACTTCTCGGCATTGAGAGATCACAGCTCCGGTACAACGGACATATGATTAGAATGTCGGAGGAAAGAATCACATGAGGGATTCTTGAAGCCAAGTCAATCAACAAGAAACCTTAGGGTAAGCCACGAACGAGGTGGTTGGATAATAACCATAATCTCACTTGGTTGCACTGAGAATCCAGTCGAAATGTCTAATGACAGTTGCTTCTAATAAGACATTATGCATGAGGTGCCTGAAGCCTTTATCCCCTCCACCCCACACCCAAGAATACGTAGTTGACCAAGAATATGGCTTTTTCTTCTTCTTCTTCTTCTTCTTCTTCTTTTCTTCTTCTTCTTATTATTATTATTATTATTATTATTATTATTGGCGGCGAGCTGGCAGAATTGTTACCGCGCCTGGCACATGGAATGTCGTCAGGCGCTTACAGCCCTCTACCAGTCGGGCGAAATGCTTTACGTTCAGAGTTCAAATTCCACTGAGGTCCACTTTCTAGGTCCATTAAATAAGTACCAAAGAAACAGTAGGGTCGATGAAATCGACTTATCCTCTCCCCCCAAAGTTGTTGACCTTGTATGAAAATTTGAAACCATCATTATTATTGAGTGTGTGGGGGCTCCGTTTTTGAGGCACGTCTTTCCACAGCTCGTGCAATTGACGGAGTTGCAGTTCTGGGTGAAGAAAAGACGGAGTCTGGGCGCCTGGCACCAGGAATGTCGTCAGGCACTCACAGTCCTCTAATAGTCGAGCAATGGGATTGGTGGATGTTCTGCTTTAGACATTTACAGAGAATTAATGGCGACTAAATGCGATGGCATCCTCGGGGTGACTCTGAGTCTCGACAAAAACTAAGACTTTCTGGTCGGGAACTGCCATGGATAATTTCCAGATGCCCTTGGCTTTGCAGTGCTCTACTGGGTCGAGATAAACTCTACAGGCACGGATGTACTGTCAGACGGGTTTGTCCAAGGTGCGCACAAAGTGACGAAACCGTTCTGCACCCCCTCGTTCAGTGTACAGGCATTGCTGACTTGTGGGGTTATGCCGAACAGCCGCTGTCATGTGTGAGACCGATTCGTCTGTCGGCCGAGTCCAAAGCGATTATTTCCCCGCCGCCCTCCTTTAATCGGGCAGGCAAAGCAGTTTTCCTTTGCCTGGTGGTTGTGGCAAAAGGGGTTGTATGGGGGATGAGACTGAAAAGCATAAAGACAGACACTTACCTCTTTGGTTGTGGAAATTGAAAAAGGAAACTGAGGGTGGAGAGGGAGGTGCTGTCCTCGTGTGAGTTTATTGAAAAGTGGGTGAAAGTTGCAAAACTGGCAACTAATAGAAATACGAAATACAAAATGGCTGACCGTTAGTAAGGAGAGACACACAAATAAGAAAGAAGAAAGCAAAGGACCACTGATGCGGTCACAGGAGTGTAACGAAAGAACTCTGGCCGAAATAAATTAAGATTAATGTAAAAAATAAATAACGTTGAAGCAAAGTAAACGCCAAATATATAGTGCGTGTGTTTTCATTGGCTAAACTGGTAAAATGACCATTCCGAAATATAACAATATTATCATTATTATTATTATTATTATTATTGAGTGAGAGAGCAGTGCATGCCATCAAAGTGACACTGGGGTAAAATATACGAAGCCCAGCATACCCATCATGACTACCCATCTGATAAGGGTACACCAGGCACATGCATCACAACCATATGTGCGCGACATGGTGATCTCATATCAAGATAAACAGCACATGACCTTGCAGGTGGGGCCCAGTTAGAATTTTCTTCAGGTCGAGTAGCCCATCCCGCTCAAAAGATCCCTGAATAAGGGTTGCTTTAGGATGTTGAACGAAACACCTATGTTTCCAGAGGTGAATTATTCAAACTCCAAAGAATCCCTCTCAACACATGGCTATGATGCTCCCCCACTACTTCTGCTCGTGATCAGAGATGCACGTATTGTCAGCCACTAAGGGACATGCTCAACTGGTTAAGGTCAAGCAACTGACAAGCAAATCTGTGGTATTGAGCAGAATATTTGCTGTAGCCCATCTTTTATACCAAGACAAAACAATGTACATGATAACACTTCCAATCAGTTAAAATCAGAAGCCATGAGAGCCACTGCCTGGTACTGCATCAGAGCATTATTATTATATTATTATTATTATATTATTATTATTATTATTATTAGTAGTAGTAGTAGTAGTAGTGTAGTAGTAGTAGTAGTAGTAGTGCTGCTGCTGCTGCTACTACTACTACTACCACTACTGGATTATCTATGTCACATCGCAGCTTCTTCCTACAGTTTAGAGATGCAACACTTTCCTCAACACATAAATTGTTCCAAGTATTGCTGCCAGCTAAATACTTCCTATGAAGTTTGGAATTTGCAGTTTTTCTAACCAAGAATATTGCTTTCTTTGAGATGATCCCAAATGCCCTAATCACTATAAGTATCACTCTCACTTTTTGAGGTTTTATGGATGCATTTCAATTCTGGTGCTTGATACTTCTGGTACTTCTCAGCTTTGTCATTCTCCATTCTAACAGTATTCCAGTCTGCAGGTATTTTGGTCTGCATTGATGCAAATCCATTCTTTGGACTCTTTCCATAGAAAATAACTGGTTGCTTATGTTGCAGCTTTTTATCTGCATAGATTGGCATAGATAGGTGCAGGAGTGGCTGTGTGGTAAGTAGCTTGCTTACCAATCACCTAGTTCCGGGTTCAGTCCCACTGCGTGGCACCTTGGGCAAGTGTCTTCTACTATAGCCTCGGGCCGACCAAAGACTTGTGAGTGGATTTGGTAGAGGGAAACTGAAAGAAGCCCGTCGTATATATGTATATATATATATATGTGTGTGTGTGTGTGCGTGTATGTTTGTGTGTCTATGTTTGTCCCCCTAGCATTGCTTGACAACCGATACTGGTGTGTTTATGTCCCCGTCACTTAGTGGTTCGGCAAAAAGAGACCGATAGAATAAGTACTGGGCTTACAAAGAATAAGTCCCAGGGTCGAGTTGCTCGATTAAAGGCGGTGCTCCAGCATGGGCACAGTCAAATGACTGAAACAAGTAAAAGAGTAAAGAGTATATCCGGCATGAGTTTCACCTGTATGAGTTTCATTCTCTCCTACTGGCTAAGATTGGTGCCCATCTCATATGTTGGAACATCCCACATGTTGGAACATCCTAGCTCATACTTTCAGCACAGCTCCCAGTGTATTTGCCCTGCTACTTTGTCAAAGCATTTTTCTTTTGGAGCTCAGTTTTGAGCATCCCCTAAATATATATTTAAACAAAAGTAACACTGATACCTTACTAACATACCTAGAAAGGAAGGCAGAAGAGACTTAATAGAAGACTGTGTTGAATTAGCTAGAGTAGATATAGACCCCTATGTGACTCTACTTGTGAAGACTGATGTCTATGTATAAGAAAAATAAGACTGAATTAATAAGACTGCATTCACATGGAGAGAAGTTTATGTAAAAGATGTGAGGAACCCATAAGAATTCACTTAAACTGGTGCTGCCAGGAATTTGGTCTGCATATTCGTTTGCTCATTTTGATATCATCCCAAAAACTCCAATAAAAATAGGTAATGTTCTTGGTTTGAGATACTGCATTTTTCTGTTTGCTGTCTCCAAGGCCTTATATTTGTTCAGTGTATCAAATGCTTTCACAGATATGATTTTCTCAGTTGAAGCAGCAACATTGATCAAAGGATAACATAATTTTTCCCATGATATCTGGTAGGGTTAGCTTGTATTTCCCGATCAGTCCAAACACTGAAATCCTAAGGGATGTTAATGTCAGTATACTGCAAAACTTGGGGTGGTTTATGTTCCCACCAATTATTTTTGTGAGGGAAGTGACATGTGCAGCATATTAACCATTGCATGTATTGAGTCATCTTGTCATGTCTGCACAGGTTGGTGCCAATCAGATGCATCTAGAGATTATGTGATCAGTTGTCTCTTGATGTTCTCCTTATACATGGCACAATGGACTACTTTCAGTCTTCAGAACAATACACTGGAAAGTTCTAGTAGGAAAGCATTGGTCTTGAGCAGCAATAATGTACTCATCAACTTCAGGGCCTGTCAGACCAAATTCCTGGCAGCACCAGAATAATTAGGGCTCTGATCTACATTAGAGTTCCTGACTTTAAATGGGTATTTTCCATGCAGTGATTTTTACTCCCATTTCTTCTCAATATATTAAAGGCTTGTTTCTTTGGTTATATTCATTAGTTCTTTTGCCTAGTCAGTTAGGGTCACATTTTCTTTGGGAACAGGTTCTTCTAGCTGCATTTTTTGAAGGTATATGTTTTTCCATCACAGAGTGTAACTTTTTGGTATCTTCATGTTTTAGAAGAATCTTTAATATCCAGTCATTTGCTTCACATCTAAGCTGCTGTAAATGTAATCATCAATGTTCTGTAAGTTATTCCCATTTTCATGTATTTCACTGACAAAAATTCCGTATCTTATTTGTTAATACTGTTTAAGACATTCTCCAGAGAAAGTGGGTTTGCAAATTCACATTACCTCCTCTCTTAGAAAAGAAATCTATTTTCCTTCGTCAGCTCGTCATCTGCAGTTAGCAGACAAACATTTTATTAAAACTACTAAAAGGGTTTGACATTTGATGGAGATGGAGGGGCAGGAGGTAACCATGACAGCTGTCTTAAAAGGAACGTTGAGGTGGTCGCTTGCCTTTTAAAAATCTTGCTTACTGAAGTGGTTTTATTCAAAGATTTTTTGGAGAAATGTAACAACAACATCCCCACTACAACACACAGTCATAAATAACAACACCATCACTTCCGCCACCACCAACAACAACAACATGAAAAACAGTAACAGCAATGAGAACATCAAAAACAACTATATTAAAAAAGCAACAAAAATAAAAACAACTGTTTTACAACTCTCACCGAAAAAAAAAAGATTCCTCTGCTTTCCCAGTCATGAGGAAACAGTGACAAGAACTGCAACAAAGCAATAATAAAAACAACAACAATGATGAAAGGTAGAAATATGTAAAACTAAAAGCCGAAAGCAAAATTAACAACACCTATTTCTTTACTACCCACAAGGGGCTGAACACAGAGGAGACAAACAAGGACAGACAGACGGACGGACTAAGTCGATTATATCAACTCCAGTACATAACTGGTACTTTATTTATCGACCCCGAAAGGATGAAAGGCAAAGTCGACCTCGGCGGAATTTGAACTCAGAACGCAGCAGCGGAAACACCAGCATCACATTTGCCTTAACTTGTGCTGCAGACTGCTACACTCACAAGTATCACCATCTGCACCGGCATCACCACTTCCAGTAAAAAGACATCAGACATTAAAGATATATCAAAGAAGAGGCCAACAAAAGCAACGTAATCAGCAGCACAACTTCAGCTATGTTTTTGTCGCAAGGGGAGACAACTACTGCTTCTTTGCCTACAGTGACCAGTTGTGTCATCACTGAAGGTTGTCACAAAAGCAGCAGCAGCAGCAATGACAGCAACGAATACAGCTGAGCAGCTGCAAAAACAGGATCTTTTGCAAGTGTGGTAAGACTCAATCAGTGACTTCCATATAGAGAAAGATAAGCTGAAAGGCCAAAGAAAAGCAAGAAATCATTCTGATTAAGCTACAAGAAGTGATGGAGTATGCCAACAACAGCTGCTCACATATCCAGTGCATAAGCATGAAAAAGGGACAAATACAAAAAGGGCAAACCATGCCTGTGTGAAAAATTTTCTCAAAGCAATACAGATAGAAAAATATTTTATTGCTCCAAGAAAAGTTAAAACATGCCCGATGGCGATCTGGCAGAAACATTAGCAAGCCGGTCTAAATGCATAGCCGTATTTTGTCTGCCGTTACGTTCTGAGTTCAAATCCCACCGAGGTCGACTATGCCTTTCATCCTTTCGGGGTCGATAAAATAAGTACCAGTTACGCACTGGGGTCGGTATAATCGACTTAATCCGTTTGTCTGTCCTTGTTTGTCCTCTCTGTGTTTAGCCCCTTGTGGGTAGTAAAGAAATAGATGATTCTGTTCGTTCAGGAATGTCTGATATTTCACAACTGGTTGACATCCCATTTATGCTGGACGGATGTTTGTTTTTGAAAGATAAATATCGAGGGAAAATATACACATAGGCACAGGAGTGGCTGTGTGGTAAGTAGCTTGCTTACCAACCACATGGTTCCAGGTTCAGTCCCACTGCATGGCACCTTGGGCAAGTGTCTTCTACTATAGCCTCGGGCCGACCAAAGCCTTGTGAGTGGATTTGGTAGATGGAAACTGAAAGAAGCCCGTCGTGTATATGTATATATATATATGTTTGTGTGTCTGTATTTGTCCCCCTAGCATCGTTTGACAACCGATGCTGGTGTGTTTATGTCCCCGTAACATAGCGGTTCGGCAAAAGAGACCAATAGAATAAGTACTGGGCTTACAAAGAATAAGTCCCGGGGTCGAGTTGCTCGATTAAAGGCAGTGCTCCAGCATGGCCGCAGTCAAATGACTGAAACAAGTAAAAGAGAGTAAAAGAGTACATATACTCAAATATAATAATGATTTATCAAATCAATACATTTCTGTAAATGTATTTATTAATCAAAGTTAAATAAGAAAGTTTCATGCCCCACAGCCTCATTAATCAATGAATAACAAAAAATTAAGATCCTCAAAATCAATACAGATGTTTGACTCCTCACTCTCTGATAATCACTCATGGTAACCTCTGCTGCATAACACCCTAAACATTATCTAAAAGATTAGCCATTCACTTCAAAGTCAGAAAACACTACTGTAAGCAAGAGTCACAGTAGAGTACTACTTCCACATTTGGAGTGGTTCTATTGCAAATATTTGGAACCATATCTCAAAAACAGATGGTCTTCAAAGCCAACTCCCATCAAATGCAATTCTTTGTAGAACTCATGTTAAGTCTACAATGGATTACTGCTCCTACACATGGGATAGTTTTTGCATCTAGACACACATGGGATGGTTTTGGCATCATAGACCCCTATCCAACAAAAAAATGAGATTTCTCTTGAGAATAAGAAAAATATTTCAGTTCTCATTTGGTGACTCTCCTATGAAGCTTTATTAAAATCCACTGTGTAATCCATCAGAAATTATTTTCAGGCAGGTTATATATATATATATATACATACATGAAATGAATTATATATTTAATAAAGTTGAAGCAATTTAACTAAAAAGTTTATTTTCAACAGCTGCCAAAGAACTTCTTTGTGTTTTTGAAATAAAGCTCTAAAATGTCACTATTTACTGTGCTGGCCAAAATGTTTAACAGCATTTTGTCCGTCTTTACATTCTGAGTTCAAATTCCTCCAAGGGGAATAAGATAAGTATTAGTTGTGTACCGGGGTTGATATAACTGACTGTGGCTTCCCACTAATTTCTGATGTTGTGCCTATAGTAGAAAGGATTATTATGCATGTTGTTCGGCTCTAGGTCATTACATATCCCGTATAGAACTATGTTCAAAGGGTTCCATCTACGACTTGGAATATGTTAATCAATGTTTCCTTCCTTCATATCTTCTTAAACCCTAGATCAGTTTGATCAATCAAATCTACAATAATGATGATGATGATTATACATACATACATACATACATATATATATATATATATATATATATATATATATACACACACACATATATATATATATTATATATATATATATATATATATAGGGACAACTGAAGAAGGGGATTATTCTTTATGTTGTATGTCTCTTTTCTTTGTTTTTTTTTTCGTTTCCCATTGTGTTTAATGTTATTTTGATGTCCTGTACCCATATATGTATATATGTATATATATGTGTGTGTGTCTGTGTACATATATATATACATATGCATACATTTATGTATTATTTATATTATTATATGATCGAACGCCACGCATCCTTTTCCAATTAGTTTTATCCTTATAATTACGATGCGCACTCTTCTATCTCTACTATCACTTCTCTGTCTATCCCTCTCTCTCTCTTGTTCTTCATCCTTTCTGCTTTTCTCTCCCACCCTTTCCTATTCCTTTCTCCTCTTCACTGTTCCCTCTCTCTCACTCTTCCTCCTTCACTCTCACATCGCTGACACGTGATGAAAAATAATTTGTCTGCCCACAACCTTCGAAAAGAAAAAAACATGCTTATACTGTCTCCTTCATAAGTTTGTCTTCCTAGCGTTCATAATAATTTTTCCTTCGTCTTGGCTTAACAACCCTCACCGTTTGTTTTTACTGTTTTGTTCTCACTGTCCTGTTTTTGTTACCGCTTTCACCCTCCGCGAAAAATCCCAAATTTTATTTAATTTACTTTGCGGGAAGGACTGTTTCAACGAAGTCACGTATTGTCCTTGCCTTCGAAAACGCGGAGTAGATGAAAGAGGGACAACTGATGAAGGGGAATATTCTTTATGTTGCATGTCTCGTTTCTCTGTTTTGTTTTCGTTGTTCGAAAAAAGTTCGTTTTCTATGTTTTTGTTTTTATGTTTTCATTTCCCATTGTGCTCAACGTTTTTTTAATGTCCTGTACCCATATATGCATGTATATATATACATATATATGTATGTATATATGCATATATTTATATATTATTTATATTATTATATATTATTCAATGAGTTCTTTTTTTAAGATGGCAGCGTGGGATTTGAGGGAATTTTGAGTGACCATTTAGTGGTTTCAGTATATTACACACACACACACACACACACACACACACACAGATACGTGTGTACGTATGTATTTATGTGTATGCATATATGTACATACATTATCTATCATATTCTCTGTCTCTCTCTCTCTCCCCCTCTCTCTCTGCATGTATATATATATATATACACACACACACACACACACACTTTTTCATTAGAACTGCAAAAACATCAGTAAAAACTGTTACTCATAGGTTCACATTCCCATTCATCAGGCGCTTGTGATCAAGAAAGATTTTTGGTCACAACTGTTAGATGAATGGGTAACGTAAAACTCTGTACAGCTGGATGCTATTCCAAATGCTAACCACTTTACACTGTGGACCAGATTCTTTTAACATGGCACTTGCACTGGCAGAGTGGCCAAACAACTAGTGAGACAAGGAATTATGAGAGGGGCGGGGGTATATGAGGAGGGGAACTTGTGTCAGAGGATGAAAGGTATAGTCATATACCAAAATATTTAACATTATATTTGTGTTACATTATTATTATTATAATTACTATTATTATTATTATTATTATTATTATTATTATTATTATTATTATTATTATTATTATAATTACTATTATTATATTATTATATTATTATTATTATTATTATTATTATTTATTATTATTATTATTATTATTGGCGGTGAGTTGGCAGAATCATTAGCCAAACAGGCAAAATGCTTAGCAGTATTTTGTCTGTCTTTACATTCTGAGTTCAAATTCCATCACGGTAGACATTATTTTTCATATTTTGGGGAGTCAATAAATTAAGTACCAGTGAAACACTGGGGTTGATGTAATCGGCTATCCCCCTCCTCCGAATTTCAGACCTTGTGTCTATTGTAGAAAAGATTATTATTATTGTTGTTGTTGCTGTTGTTATTATTGTTGTTCCATTATCAGAAAGCATAGTTTCTGTACCATACTTTTTTTTTTTTTGGACAAAATACATCTTTCAGATAATCATATTCTCAAGTTGTGAGAGTTAGCAGCTCGTTCCAATTCTTGGGCTTTTTTTGCCCACCAAAAATTTTTCCTCTCACACAGGAAGTTTTATTCCAACCAAAGACTGGACATACTCAAAATTCAGACATGATGATAGACAACAAGCCATTCAAAAGGGTCACATCATTTAATATATTGGAAGTACAGTAAACTTTACGAGTTCTCTTGATGACAAAATCAATGTAAGAATATTCAAGGCTATAAATGCCTTGAGAAATCTTTCCCACTATTTGTGGGATGAACACAGAGTCAGTCTGTAAACTAAAATAAATATATACAAATCTTATATTTTGAGCACACTTTTATACGAGGTAGAAGCATGGACTCCCTACTGTAGGCATATAAAGTAACTTGAAACCTTTCGCATGCACTGTCTATGCAATATCTGCAACATAAAATGGCAAGATAAGATATCAAATGCCAAAAATCTTAAAAACATGTGATATTTCCAGTACCCAAAGCATGTTGCTGAGAATTCAGTGTAGATGGGTAGGAAATGTTGTTCAAATGAAAGATGACCACATTCCAAAAATTCTTCAGTATGGCCAACAAGTGATATGATATCAGAGCAAAGGAAGATCCCCTTCGTTACATTTAAAGATAAGTTGAAACAATCACTAAAACCGTTACAGCTTAACTCAACATCGGGAAAGTCATTGCCTGGATCAATCTGCATGGCGTAAAATGTGTCACGATACATCCAAACAATTTGAGTTGAAGGAACATAGCAATAAAAGAATTATATATTGCAATCACACTTGCCCAATGCCTGGCAAAATCAAAATCATCACTGCCTCCATTGCAACTTCATAGCAAAATTCATATCTAGACTCAAATTACTTTCACGTATCCATTGCAAATAAATGTAGCTTCTTTGCTCTTTTATTTTTAAAAGTAATTTTCTCTCTCTCTCTCTCTCCTCTCCCTCCCCTCTCTCCCTCCCTCCCCCTCTCTCTTTAAACACTCATATGTCAAAATTGACAGGAGTTACCATCATCATCATCATCATTACAAGTACCTGTGTATCTATCATTATTTTTTTATTTTATTCAATTTAAAAAAATTGAAGTATATCGTTGACAATTGAACTTATTTTGCATGTGACTTTTGGCCTGCCATGTATATATATATATACTCGTGCATATACATGTATGTATTAGTGAACATCTGTGTGATCTCTGAACATGCTAGAAAAGAAGTGAAATTTGTCTTGAATTACACTCTACTATTTTAACCCTTTCGTTACCAACCCAGCTAAAACCAGCTCAGGCTCTGAGTACAAATGTTTTGTTTTCATAAGTTTTGAATTAAAATCTTCCACCAAACCTTAGTCACAATTTATGTTCCTAACACTAGCTTACTGATAACTATGTTATTTCACTAAATTCTTTGTTATCATCATCATCATCATCGTTTAACGTCCGTTCTCCATGCTAGTGTGGGTTGGACGGTTCGACCGGGGATCTGGGAAGCCAGAAGGCTGCACCAGGCCCAGTCTGATCTGGCAATGTTTCTACGGCTGGATGCCCTTCCTAACGCCAACCACTCCATGAGTGTAGTGGGTGCTTTTTACGTGCCACCTGCACTGGTGCCAGGCGAGGCTGGCATCGGCCACGGTCGGATTGGTGCATTTTACGTGCCACCTGCACAGAAGCCATTCGAGGCGGCACTGGCTTCGGCCACAATTCGGATGGTGCCTTTTATGTGCCACCGACACGGAAGCCAGTCGAGGCGGCACTGGCTGAAAGAAACACAGAGCATCTCTACAGGAATATGGTAGCGAAAGGGTTAAAATACAGTGAGTGCACACAGAGTAATGCCGACTGAGATGTACAAAAAGTAGATGGGAAATCTGTTTCCTCACTGGGGATGGTGTTAGAATGTATTTTGTCATAGGTCTGAGTGGATTAAGAAAGAGTGGTGGCTGTGTGGTAAGTAGCTTGCTTACCAACCACATGGTTCCGGGTTCAGTCCCACTGCGTGGCATCTTGGCCAAGTGTCTCTACTATAGCCTCGGGCCAACCAATGCCTTGTGAGTGGATTTGGTAGACGGAAACTGAAAGAAGTCCGTCGTATATATGTATATATATGTGTGTGTGTGTGTGTATGTTTGCGTGTCTGTGTTTGTACCCCCAACATCCCTGTAACTTAGCGGTTCGGCAAAAGAGACCAATAGAATAAGTACTAGGCTTACAAAGAATAAGACTTGGGGTCGTTTTGCTTGACTAAAGGTGGTGCTCCATCATGGCCACAGTCAAAATGACTGAAACAAGTAAAAGAGAGTAAAAAGAGTAAAGCTGGGGAATAAAGTTGTTTATCTACAGCTTCCTCCTCCTAATCACAGCACTTACTCATTAACCCAAGAAATATAATGAATCTTATGCACTTCCCATTTTTGTTTTGTCTGGAAAATTAGATGTACTTCTGGAAAAAAAATACTTATTTAATTATTTAATTAATCAGGTGTCTAATTTGGTATTAATTGGAAAAGTTATTTTTCAGCATACTTTAGCCATGAGTTTAAATCTAACATCCAGTTACAGAACGTTAGTGGCAAAATAAATCTTCTTTGCAACTTCTAACGTTTACTTAAGGTAGTGCAGTGTGTTTAGTCAGAACAAGACAGCCAAGATGAAATGTTTCTAATCTGAACTATACAATGTTTAGTTTGGCAGTTTATTTGGCATTTGGTATTCAAATCTCACAGTGATTGTCAATGCTACAAGGATGGTATTATGCCGCAGACATATACTACATTAGACAAGTGCTATACTATAGTGGCCTGTTCTACTATTCTATAGTATAGTGTATTATAATAAGGTAGATACTATATTTATAGACTCTGCACCTTAAACAACAATAATTGTCTCCGTGCCTATCTCAGAAATTATGATTTTATAATTGCCTCAAAACATGACGTAAGCCCTCCTATGTCAGCAATGAATTTCACATCATCATTGTCGTCATTGTCATAGTGATTATCCTCATTGAACAGCCATCTTCCATGCTTGCAGGAATTGGCCAGTTTAACAGGATCCAAAAAGCCAGAGAATTGTGTCAAGCACCAATGTATATCCTGGCATGGTTTCTAAGGTTGGATGTCCTTTATAACGCCAAGCACACTACAAATTTCACTGGGTGCTTTTCATGGCACCAGCACTAGTGAGGTCACCAAGTAACTCACATGACTCTTGATTGAATGTGGTTGTAACAGAGTGCAAGGTGTCTTTATGCCAGGTAAAGTGAGGCTAAAGTATGATAAAGGGACAGACACAAGTGTCTTGCTGTAGAGGAGGTGATACATGGCTGCCTTGCATGATATAAGGCTCAGTAGGAAGAAGCTCAAAAGAATACAATAATAGTGGTGATGAGGTGTCAGAGTGTACACTCAAGATACAAGAAGGTGAGTATAAGAGGGAATATTGACATGGGTTTTGGGAAGGGTGAGTGGATGAGTTCATTAGAGTGTGGGAGGAGAGTGACAAATGGTTCGTGATGGAGGTAGAGTTTAATGTAGGGAATGATACTAGTGTGGAGATGTGACTGAAGGTAAATTAGGGGATAGGTGAAAGAATGGGAGTGGCCCAAAAAGAATGAAGTGATGAATAGCAGCACAGAAACCAAAGTTTAGCAGCAGTATAACAAACATAGTTGATAAGAAAATATATATGTTTCTTTATTACCCACAAGGAGATAAACACAGAGGGGACAAACAAGGACAGACAAACGAATTAAGTCGATTACATCGACCCCAGTGCGTAACTGGTACTTAATTTATCAACCCCAAAAGGATGAAAGGCAGAGTTGACCTCGGCGGAATTTGAACTCAGAACATAGCAACAGGCGAAATACCGCGAAGCACTTCGCCCAGCGTGCTAACGTCTCTGCCAGCTCGGGAGAGGTAGAGTGAGGGGAGAAAGAGAGATGTACAGGGACAGGGATGGATGTCAGAGACATGTAGGGGTTGAGGACAGAGTTTGGAGGTAACTGGCAAAGGCAAATATGCCATTTGATGAGGTTGATAGCCGATAAGAGAGTTGCTATAGATTAGGTAATACCAGTAATAAGGAAGCACAGAAATGAGGGATTGATGGAAATTAAAGTGGGAAGAGGTGGTATATAAAATGAGGGATTGATTTTAAAAGGTAGTGGTTCAAGGGAGACAGGATAGTACAAAAGGAGGTGAGAATGTATACATTCTGCTTTCTTATGATTATAGCTGCTGAATAGTACCATCTTTGGGTACTAGGAAGATGAGAAAATGATTAGGTGCAGGGGAGGATCTTGTGAATGTTATGAAAAGGGAAGTCATAATTTGCCTGAGGATCCTATGCACTCAGGGGTGAAACTCAGACGACCAACAGGCTGACTGAACCAAAAAAAGATTCATTATAAATCTATGGTATTAAGTACAGTCATATAAGCTATATATATATATATATATATATTGTTGAATCTTACAGAAAAACAAAAGATGAAGACAGGTATATGAACAACAAGCAGGTATATTAGTTTGACGCTCAGGAAAGTGAGAAACTCTTTTACATTTCAAGCGTATGCTCTTCAACATAAAGGAATAAGAGAAAAGAAAAAACAGAAAGTTAAAAAAAGGTTCAAACATCGTTCTATATATCTGATATATAAAAGGCAGGATGTGTATGTGTGTTGCCCATATATATATATATATAAATCAATTTCAACGGATTTCACCCAAATTTGACGTTGATGTTACTTAGTTTGGTTTGAAATAAATAACTTGATTACCTTAATAATCCTAACTTAATCCTGGGCAAAGCTGGGTTATACTGCTACCATATATATATATATATATATATATATATATATATATGTATAAGGGTGAAAAGGAACACACGAGTTGATATATATGAAAAAACAAGTAAAAAATAGAAAATGCTAAAATAATTTTATAGTGAACATTTCAGTACCGGTTTCGGTCATTTTGAGACCTTTTCAACTGTAACGATTAAATAATTAAATTTAGAAAAATTAGAAGAAAAGTTTTTTTAAAAGAATATTTCTATAGTAGTGTTCAGATTTAAGTGGCATTCTGCCTTTCTCTGACTCCCTTGTTTGCACTTGTGTGTTCCAGGTAGTTGTGAGTTCTTGGTAGGGTAGTAGAGGGAAGGCTGGTGAGGAAAGGGGGGTGGGAGAATCTGGGAGTGCCCTGATGGTCATATTTTGAATGGTCAGTGGCGGCTGGCAGTCTCAGTTCAATTCAGGAGAATATTTATATTGACAGGCTTGTTTATAGAATTAGCGTAGGTGTTATACTAAAAAACATTAGTGACAAACTTAAGGGGTAGGGGGTGGAGAAGAAGAAGAAGAAGAAGAAGAAGAAGAAGAAGGAGAAGGAGAAGGAGAAGATGACGATGATGGTGATGGTGGTGATGATTATGACGACGATGATGATGATAACGATGATGATGAAGAAGAAGAAGAAGAAGAAGGAGGAGAAGGAGAAGATGGTGGTGATGATGGTGGCGATGATGATGATGCCGATGATGATAATAACGATGATGATGAAGAAGAAGAGGAAGAAGAAGAAGAAAAAAACAGACATCAACTTAACATCAAGGAACTGAGACATCCCAAATCAAAGAAAAACTTACAACCAAAAGCCTTACCATACATCTCCACACACAACCCTCTCAATAACGAAGCCTTCGACACCATCCTCCACAACATACCCCTCCTAAAAAAAGACCACAGAATGAACACAATCCTCCAAACACACACGATCATAAAAAGCAAAAGACAGCCTAGATCCATGAAAAGTCTCCTTACACAAGCCCGAATTCACTCTTCAACACAGAAGCCGACAGTAAAAAAATGTGGAAGACCCAATTGCGGGATATGCGACTATCTAATCGAGGGTTCTGAGTTCTCCTTCAAACAGGGACAACGTTTTACAGTGAAAAGCAACTTCACATGTGCTTCGGAGAACCTAATATACTCACTAACCTGCTCCGGGTGTCAAGAGCAGTACATAGGCCAAACAAAAAATGGTTTGCGTAAACGAATGGCCCTGCACAGATCCCAGATAAAAATTCCCCAAAACAGAAAAATAGCTTTTAGCCAACACATAGATACTTGCGCCAACAAAAAAACACCAAACTTCAGAATTTTCCCCCTCTACCAATTTAGGGACGATACAACCTCGAGACAACGAATAAGTAAAGAAAATCTCTTTATTACAAAATACAAGCCACTTCTTAACGGGTCTACGACAAACAATTAATATACCTCAACTTTAGAATAAAAGGAAAAAAAAAAAAAAAATATATATATATATACACACACAAATACTACACTCCATAGAATCCATTACTAATCAGCCCCTTCATAGCTATATTTACACCCATTCATATTCTCCCTCCTCTGTTTTTTTCTTCTTCTTCTTCTTCCTCTTCTTCTTCATCATCATCGTTATCATCATCATCGGCATCATCATCATCGCCACCATCATCACCACCATCTTCTCCTTCTCCTCCTTCTTCTTCTTCTTCTTCTTCATCATCATCGTTATCATCATCATCGTCGTCATAATCATCACCACCATCACCATCATCGTCATCTTCTCCTTCTCCTTCTCCTTCTCTTCTTCTTCTTCTTCTTCTTCTTCTCCACCCCCTACCCCTTAAGTTTGTCACTAATGTTTTTTAGTATAACACCTACGCTAATTCTATAAACAAGCCTGTCAATATAAATATTCTCCTGAATTGAACTGAGACTGCCAGCCGCCACTGACCATTCAAAATACGACCATCAGGGCACTCCCAGATTCTCCCACCCCCTTTCCTCACCAGCCTTCCCTCTACTACCCTACCAAGAACTCACAACTACCTGGAACACACAAGTGCAAACAAGGGAGTCAGAGAAAGGCAGAATGCCACTTAAATCTGAACACTACTATAGAAATATTCTTTTAAAAAAACTTTTCTTCTAATTTTTCTAAATTTAATTATTTAATCGTTACAGTTGAAAAGGTCTCAAAATGACCGAAACCGGTACTGAAATGTTCACTATAAAATTATTTTAGCATTTCTATTTTTTACTTGTTTTTTCATATATATATATATATATATATATATATGTATATATATATATATATATATATATGTGTATGTGTATGTATATATATATATATATATATATATATATATATATATATATATATATATATATATACATACACACTTATATATATATACATATATATATGTATGTGCATATATATATATATATATATATATACATATATATATATATGTGTATATATATATATATATATATACATATACATATGTGTATAATATATATATATATATATATTATATATATATATAAGGAAAATAGGACAAGATAGAAAATGCTACCTTCAGTGACATCTCTACACCTGGTTCATTCTCTACGTTAGCCTCTACCTCCATCTCGAACCATTTATCACTCTCCTCTCACACTCTTATGACCTTATTCAGTCATCCTTCCAAAACCCGTGTTCCCTATCTTGCCCTATTTCCCTTATACATATTGACTTAAAAGTAAATAAGTAACAAGGATGTTAAGGTACTAATGCAATGCAGCCTTATATTAAGCAGCTCCATTTAATCGAACAATGCAAGCATCAATTCGAATCTCATGATTTTTAGCAAATATTTCATCAGAGCAGGCAGACAGACAGATACAATACAATACATACATACATACATACATACATACATACATACATACATGGTGGCTGCCCCCTCGTTGTCGAGTATTGCCATTGCACGAAGTTTAATCAATGTTGTTATCGTGCAATGCCTGTGCAAGAAGATTGTTTTTAAAGTGAGGGAAGGCTGTGCACTGAGTCAATCCCACTCACTAAGCAACAGCAGCCATAATCCGAAAAGAAGAACAAGTCAACATCATGGGTAACCACTGAGCCGCAAGTTTTATGTTGGAGTTATCCCAGTTACCTGAGTTACCTTCTCCTAGAAGGATGCCCTAACAAAGGCTAGGAGTCCTTCACTCCTAATGGTTTAACCGCGCGATCGGGTATTCAGTCCGATTATTTCTATGTTCCCGCGCATGATACAGCCTTAAGCCTTAAGAGAAAAAAAAAACACATTTATCGGATGGCTGTTGACTCTCAAGAGTTCCTCCGCCCTTTGACGGATTTTGTTTTTCATCCCGCAGGGTGTCCAATAAGCACCCTCCACACCAAGCAAGCTTGGTGGGGTTGCTGGTTTAGTCGCCGACGGCCGACCATGCAACAGGTTGTACTGGGTTACATGTTAGCTGTAGCAATCGAAAGTGACCTGACATAATACATAATACAAACATACATACATACATACATACATACGTATGTACATATGTACATACATGCATACATGCAGACAGACTAACAGACATGTGTTTTTTCATCAGCTCAGATCCAATGGTTCAACCATCAAAGATATTCAGACATAACATATATACTTTTATACTATCCAAAATTTTGTTCCTTTCTTCAGGTGGTAGAGAGTAAAGACCCATAGCCAGTGGTCAGGGTGTTGCACTCAAAATCACAAGCTTATACATCAAATTCCTGGACTGCATGGTGTGTCACGTTTTTGTATAAAACCCTTTATCTTATGTTGCACAGGAATCACTTTGACATCTGACATGTGTGTTTGTTTGTTCCTTCTCGAGCCATGCCTGGCTCATAGGACCGGTTTCCCAGTTTTTTGGCATATAGGTTCCCCACCTGGACGGAACACTGGTCCATCGCAGGTGAACTGCAAGATGCAGGAGGAAAGAGTGAGAGAAAGTCGTGGCAAAAGAATCAGCAGGAGTTTGACATTACCTTCTGCCAGAGCTGCGTGGAGCTTAGGTTTTTCACTCATAAACACACACATCGCCCGGTCTGAGATTCAAACCCGTGATCCCTCGACCACGAGTCCGCTGCTCTAACCACTAGGCCATGTGCCTCCACATCTGACATGTAGCATTCCTTGTAGCTATACATGTAGCATTCCTCGTACCAATACAGGCCATGCCAATTTGATGGAGGCAGTGAGCTAGTGTACAACACAAATGTGTGATTACAATAAACAAATCATTTATGCAGGTTGTTCTACAGGGAGTAATTTAAGGGCTGATTTGGTTGCTATTTCTAACAGGTCTTTTGATCCTGTAAAAGCTCCTTCACTGGCTTAAAATAAACACTCACACATAAATATATCTATATACACCAGATGTAAATCAATTATACCACATGCCTCTACAAAGCTGTGCCAGTGCCAAGCTAAATATCATCGTTAATATTCTTATTATTGTTGCTTTTGCTTATTTATTTATTTTTTTTGTGGGTCTTGCTGCTGCTGCTGTCTTAATTACAATAAATTACTTGTTACTTCATTAATAGCACCCTTGCTCACTAATTTCTGTGTCACTAACATATTTGGTTGCACCAGATTACATTTTGATAAGAAATTTTCGTGTTTATATGTTTTTAGTATGCTTGTTAATTAGACTAATATTTTTGCATGTTAATGATCATGGCAATTAGGGGGTTATGACTGCCTAGTTTGATATATTTAAAACTGTGCTTATAATTTATAATCATTTCATTATGACAGGAAAATAAGCAGGAAAGTAAGAAATATAGAAACATAAATTGTAGACTAAGTCTTTAGCAATGTCTTTGACAGAATCTTAAAATCTGAGACAATAACTTTGGAATTATATTTGCTTTGTTTAATTTTTGCACAACTTAACATAGAGAACTTGTTGTTCAGTAACTGACAATTTGTATTGAACCCAAAGAATTATGACAATATAATTATTGAGGAAGGAAATATTCAAAGTTTCAACATTCTTAACTTTTCTAAAGGTTCTAGGGGCATAAAGAGAAATAATATTTTTACAAGCAATCAAAATAACATTACAGACTTAGCAACAGGATGTTTTACCAATTAGTCTATGGCTGTCGATATTTTAGGTAATGTAATTATGACTGTTACAATATAAGGTCTTCTACTCAGGGTCATCTCAACAGCTTCAAAGGCCCCTGGGCAAATCAATGCACAAGGACCTATAGTATTTATTTATTGACAGCAAGCAGCAACATACATAGGTCAAAATCAAGCCCGTGGACTTGGGAAGCTCTTGGACAAAGTCCAGTGTGCTCATGCCTTAAGATAACCCTGCATCTAACATAGAATAATCTCTTTCAGAAACGCATTAAAAGCTGAAATATAAGAAAATTGATTTGTTTCATTCTTTTTTTTTTTAAGTGAATATCTTAAATCATGGCAATGTTTGTTAACTTTTCATTACTGTTCTAATATTTAGACAATGTCTCATCATCATCACCACCAGCATCATCATCATCATCATCATCATGATCATCATCATGATCATGATCATCATCATCGTTTAACGTTCGCTTTCCATGGGTTGGATGATTTTGACTGAGGGCTGGCAAACCAGGCTCCAATTTTGATTTGGCGGTTTCTACAGCTTGATGCCCTTCCTAATGCCAACCATTCTGAGAGTGTAGTGGGTGGTTTTTACGTGCCACCGGCACGGGGGCCAGTCAGGCGGTACTGGCAACGACCTCACTTGAATCCTTTTACACATGCCACCAGCACAGGTGCTAGTAAGGCGACTTTGGTAACGATCACGCTCGAATAGTGCCCTTTTACATGCCACCGGCACGGGGGCCAGTCAGGCGGCACTGGCAATGACCTCGCTCGAATCCTTTTACACATGCCACCAGCACAGGTGCCAGTAAGGCGACTTTAGTAACGATCATGCTCGAATGGTGCCCTTTTACGTGCTACTGGTACGGAAGCCAGTTGGCTGCTCTGGCAATGATCCCACTCAGATGGTGCTCTTGGCACCCTACTAGCACAGGCAGAAGTGCCAGTAAGGCATCTGAATAAATTAAACAAAACAAATTCACGATTCTAAAATTTTGGTTTTTCTTAACTATGAAGTTCAGTTGTGAGACTCATTCTTTACAGACATTCTCTTTCCATGATGCTGTGGGTTGGACGATTCAACAGACACTGTGTGCTGGGAGTCACAGTGAAATTACTTTCCAGTAAACATTCTCAGTTTATTGTTCTCAATCTTGTTTACTTTTAATTCTGCAAACTGCTTCATTTATGTTGGTAATATTCTAAAGGTAACCTTAACTTCCATTCTTAAGGTGGTGAGATCTGAGGGAGATGTAGTAGTTATTTCTATATGTCTAGCAGCTGGAGCAGCCATGTGAATTTCCCTCATTATCTCACAAAGCCAAAATACCAAAAGTGAAAGATGTCCTGGATATATGAGATCACAGTTTGTCACTGCAGCAAACCCCAGCCCTTGAATTCCAGATGACAAGACTTACAATCCTCCACAAATACTGAGGCACATCTACAATACCATTCTAACAGCACCACCCCTTCTACTCAGTCCTAACAGAATTAAAACACCCTAGAAACTCTAATATAAATCCCTATGTTCCCAGAATCCTACAACAGCACAACTGTAAAAACATCAATCCAATTTAAACAAGCACGTAAAAAGCACCAACTAATCATGGCGTTGCCAGCCTCGTCTAGCACATGTGCCGGTGGCACGTAAAAAGCACCCACTACACTCACGGAGTGGTTGGCATTAGGAAGAGCATCCAGCCGTAGAAACATTGCCAGATCAGACTGGGCCTGGTGCAGCCTTCTGGCTTCCCAGACCCCAGTTGAACTGTCCAACCCATGCTAGCATGGAAAGCGGACGCTAAGTGATGATGATGATGATAAAAACTGCACACACTGATGATGCTGTCATCATCGTCATTGTCATCATCATTGTTGTCCTTGTCAACATCGTCATCATCATCCTTTAACTCTTGTTTTCCAGGCTGGCATGAGTTATACAATCATAAATTGTAGACGTTGTGCTATAATAGGCACTGATAGTGGTAAGTGTAAAGAAATAGCAGCTTAGGCACTCCAAGTGCATTCAATCCAGCTCCCTTATGGTCACAACTAGAATTTCCAGACATGCAATGGCAGAGTGAACAATGGAGAGGGTGTATGTTTAAACTGTCATACTAAAAGTAAAAGAGTACCCCCCCACCTTCAGTTGTGGATGACCATGGAATTGAATATAGAATGGCCTTCTCCACCCCCAAGGCACAAGTCTGGGCAAGATTGTTTCATAGAAGACCAGCAGTCGCCCATGCACACCATCCTCTCCTCTCCACACCACTGATACAGCTTGGCACCTGTGACATGACCTCAAAACTTATTTCTACAGCTGAGTGAATTGGAGCAACGGGAAATAAAGTGTCTTGCTCAAGAACACAACACACAGCCTGGTCCGGGATTCGAACTCACAACCTCACAATCATAAGCTCAACACTTTAACCACTGAGCCATGCACCTTCACTATAAACTATCAATCATCATCATCATCATCATGTAGCATCCATTCTTCATACTGTGGCACAGGTTGGACAATTCACCAGAATTTGGTGAGCAAGAGGGCCACACCAAGTCCCAATCTCTGCTTCTGCATGGTTTCTATGGCTGGATGCACGAGGGTGCATGGCTTAATAGTTAGGATATTTGGCTCAAAATCATATGGTCAAAATTTCAATATGTGCTGGCATACTGGGTGCTTGAGCAAGGCACTCTACTTCACATTGCTCCAGTTCACTCAGCCGCCGAAATTGAGTAGTAAATGTAATTCAAAGGAGGTCAGCCTTGTTACGTTCTGTGTCTATGGAGTACTCAGCCACACACATATTAAATTCATGAGCAGGCTGTTCC
>NC_043016.1:4683371-4713371 GCF_006345805.1 Octopus sinensis | reverse complement strand
CATCAGTCATTTTGTTGGCAATTTTATACCTGGCATGAATCATAACACAGGTAACTCTTTTCCAATATTCAGATGGTTTCCAGCCCTCCATATCAGTTAACTTTTACTCAACTACAACTTCAATCCTTATACTCTCCAACACCATTGATTATTCACTAATACATCAAGCTGTTCCCGTTGTGTACCTGCTATGCCTGTGTATATACACACACCCTAGCAAATATATACATATCCATCAACAAGCTGATGCCATCAGCTCTCATGCACACTCCAGCATATAAACACATGTATCCTATCCCCACATGCATAGCAGTTGCACATAGATGAGCATTAGACACCTACAATTTCCACGAATCCCTTATGTTATTGTCAAAGTTTTATGAAGTTTAAAATTAAATGAAAATTTTTCAATTAAGTATTTTGATGTAATTCTTTATGCTGACTCTGATTTTGTTTATTAACTTGTTCCAGAAAAAATTTGGGAAAATTTTACAGAAGTTTAAAGTTTGATATCTTTTACTCAATCAGGAAACAGGATTTGGAAGCTGGCATTTTCTGTGCAGTAGCTATCACAAAATGAAAGTAAAAACATTATGATGACAAATTTTTATTGAATAAAATGAAAGTAAAACAATATGATGACAAAAGCTGTTAGAAGTTTTGAAGTTTCAATAAATTTTAATGTATAAAGTCATGTGAAACAAGTAAGTAAACAATTTAAAAAGGTAAAATCCTCAAATAAAATCTTTTTGCAAAAAATTACAAAAGAAACAAAAAATAATTTAGCAGTAAACATAAGGTATTCACTTGAAAATAATTCAAAAACGTCTCACACTTACATATATATTTAGTTATAAATAAAATTACCTATTTGCAAAGAAAAAAATTAAAATATTATCTGTTTAAAGAAAGCTAAAATATATATACTTACTATACAAAAAACTTACATTTCTGAAATCACATTCACTTGAAAATATCTCTAAAGGATTAAAATATTGTGTTTAAGAAAAGCGAGAATAGAAACATTTACTATAGAAAAAAGAGATCACTGCCTAATAGAAAGATAAGAGTTTTTTCCTTTTCAGGATAAGGATTATTTTCAGAACATTTTCCCGTTATGTGCCGTTTTGAGTATTTATACCCCCAAAATCTCTAATATCTTGAAAACCACCTTACCAATTTATGCAAAACATGTTTCATTCTGTTCGTATTAACATTTCAGGGTAAAGTTAATTCATAGTACACCAGTTTGGCTGAGTAACATTGCAAGCAAGCAAGATTCAAACTGACATTTAACGTATTATATATATTAATGTGTGTGTGTGTGTGTGCATGTGTTTGTGTGCATGTGTGTGTGTCTATATACACACACACACACACACACACATATATATATACAAGGTGGGACAGGTGCATAAATTGTCCTTGCAATCTGAAAACTTTCGGGAATAAAAATAAGGATGATTCAGCAGAGTTTATTGGAAAACATAGGCAAAGAAATAAAGATTTATTAAAACTATAGAAATGTTCCATGTGAGAAATCCTCTTTTTGTTATTCTGATTTTTTAAAGTTATAAAGGTAATTTGTGAGACACCCTGTGTCTATACATTGTATATATATATGCATATATATATATATATATATTTTTATACATATGTGGGTATATATATATAATATATACATACATACACACATATTGACATATACTTACATACATATATGCACACATACATACCTACTTGCGTGCATACACACACATGCATACACACATACATACATACATACACACATACATACATATATACATACATACATACATACATACCTTGTTGTTGATGTTGAAATCCCAATGATGTTGAAATCCCTTGGATCTAGGTTAGAAACTAGCTCTTTCTCTATTTGTAAAACATATGCAAATAAAACTAAATAATGACATACATGCATACATACATACATACTTACATATGTACATATATACATACATATCTACATGCATACATACATACTTACATATGTACATATATACATACAAACATATATATATATATATATATATATAGTTAATCCAAACATGAAAACACAAAGAGAAAACACAACAACATGAGGACGTGGAACAAGTATAGTGTTATTGGATGCTCAGGAAAGGAAAGAAAGAAGGAGGATTTAACGTTTCGAGCGGAGCTCTTCGTCAGAAATATAGAAAAAAGGAAAAGTCCAAGGAAGGGAAAACAGTGAAAGAAAATCACCAACGATACGCACGCAGTCACACCTACATGCATACATACTTACATATGTACTTACATATGTATATATACATACATACATACATGCATACATACATACATACATACACATAAACATACATGCATGTATATATATACATGCATACTTACACACAAGCATACAAACATGCTTACATGCATACAAACATACATACATACATACATACATACATAAACACATACATGGTCATGATAGTTTACTTACATCCCTGCAACTTTGCATTTCACCAGAAGAAATTGAAAAACAAAATGTATCATGCTGAAGAATAAGCACTGGGTTCATTTTGTTCAATTAAACCCCTCAAGATGCGCCCAAGCATGGCCACAGTCCAATGACTGAAACAGGTAAAAGATCAAAGATGTGTGTGTGTGTGTGATTCAGCATACGTACGTGTCTGTGTACGTATCATAGTTATCATAATCATCATCATTATCAACAAAAATAAGATAAGGATGTTCCTCTGTAGGGTATGTATTAAGGGTATATTTGGAAAATGTTTACCCAAGGGTGATACTATTTTGTACATAATTACAGTTTATCAAGATTGAATGTAGTTATGCAGCAGATTTAAAGCATTTTCCTGCCACATTTTATTTCTAAGCAGTTGCCACCCCCACCAACACCACCACCACCACCACCACCACATCGTCATCTTACTCTCTAATGTCTAAAGTACCAATCCTTACTCTTCCACTATCATTGAACCTATTCACTTGCATACTTCTTGTCTTTTCATCTAAGCTACTCTTCATTCCACTCTCTTCTCTATTTATACCAAAGCTCAGTAGTTCCTGACATTATTTAGCTCATGACACTCTTGGAATCTTTTATTTTTCTGGAAAAATCAAAATCCTTTAATAGAAATCAAATTTGTAAATTTTAATAAATAATAATGAATTAAAATTAATAATAAATAGACATTAACAAATAGCATTATTCAAAGGTCACCAGCTTTCCCCACTTCTGTAATAAACTTCATAAGCATATATTGTGTATTTTTCTGTTTTACAAAAACAAAAATATTTTGAGGGTGCAATGAGACAAGCATTATATATATAGTATATAACATTGTGCACCTCAGCAATGTGTATAGTAAGCTCCATTGGGGATTTTCTGAACTTGAGAAGATGCAATCATCCACACCTACAGGCCTGTCTTTTACAGGTGTCCAGCTCCTGAAGAACCATCCAAAGCATGCCAGCATGGAAAACGAACTTTAAACAATGATGATGACGGTGGTGATGATGATGATGATGACGATGATGATGATGATGATGATGATGATGACAACGACAGTGATAATGATGATGGTGATGATGATGATGGTGGGGCGGGTGATGGTGGGGGGTGATGGTGGTGGGGTGATGATGATGATGATATAACTCACATAGCAAAATCTTCTATTGTTACCCAAAAATTTAATAACTTCTGAAAGATGATTACTTTTTGAGCACCAAAATAAAATCCTTTAGCACTCATATATTGTATTACATTTTACTATATTTATTCAATGAAATCATTGTGGTTGATGCTGCTTTTAGTATCAGGTTCCATGACTATGTCACGATGGAGCTTAAAATATTGAAACTGCATTGTGTGTATGTGTGTCTATGTATGATTTTGGTGTATAAATTTTAAAGAATTACAAATGGTAATACAAAAATTTTAAGAGGAAACGATGATACTTTTAGGTCCCCTTCATTGAGATTATGCTCCCACTCTAATTCCTAACTTTTTCTGTGGCCCCACTGAACTTTGCCATGAAGCAAGACTGGGAAACACTGCCCCTTAGATCACCAACTCTCCTCACTTTTCATGCCATCTTTGTACAAACTGTTTTTTCCTTCATTCTTCACCTTAGCCATGATTCTATATTGTTCCTAACATACCGAAAACAATAAACTCCACTTCCTACACGACTCCAACACCATTCCTCCTCCCCTAGCAACTACCCAATATATCCTTTATTTATACATCATCCCACTCTATCTTTGGTCACACCTCCCTTCCATCACAACCACCATCCCGCTTTTCTTACCATACCATCACAGCACACTGACCTACCCCTCTCACAATCCAACCACTTCAAGTCAACCACTCACTGTCATTCCTATAATACCTGACTTTCCATTCTCCAAAGCTCTTCTCTGCCATCTTCCAGGCTCTCTGCAAGAACCCAGTACCTAATAATCAAGATTGTTTCTCAGATTGGGATCCCTGTCCATTCAACTGACCACCACACCACCATCAGACCAGTTCAGCAGCGGTGACTTTCTAACCTTGTTTGTGGATGGACATAACTGTGCAGTGAAGCAGCTTAACTTTTACAAATATTGTCAATCTCTTAACATCACCTAGGAATCTCAAGCCTCCATCACCTCCAATGCCATGATGGCATCAACAGAAAAACTAACAAATGGTAATCTACAATCTACCACCTCGTATATGGTTAAATATAAACCATGTTCCTATGAAATAACATGTTGCAATGAAAAAGAATTCCTATAATTTCAGTGAATGAAAAATGTATAAAATTTCTTCAACTAAGACTCTTAGACTCCAATGATTAAATTATACACAAACTTTTCCATACTATCATCATCATCAAAAACTAAATTTCCCAAGCTGGCAATGGTTGGACAACTTCAAAGGAACTGGCATGGTCAGGGTCTGCACCAGCTTCCTTAGTCTGTTTTGGTATGGTTTCTACAGCTGGATATCCTTCCTAATGCCAACCACTTTACAGAATGTACTTTTCATGAGGCACCAGCACCCACTCCAATGCTTATTACATGGATCTTGGGTTTAGGATCCCAATTGTGTTGTGGTGGGTGGGTCTTTATATAATGTCAATAAATTTTTACAGTTCACTGATTGAAAAATTCCCCAAATTATATGACTAATGGTAGGTTTTTAAAAGTAACCCTTGTTTAAGTTGGTGAATGCTGCCATAATCCTTGCCTTCAGTTCCTCTTTGGTGTTACAAGGAGTTTTGTTGGTCTTTAGCTCAACTGCCCCTCACACATAATAATCAGGGGGATTGCAGCCTGAGGAGTTAGGTGACCAGATGTTAGAGGTGATGTGGTTTCAGAAATTGTCTGACAGCCATGACTGGGTTCTCCTGTTTTGTGCAGCATGGGGGTCTTCCAGCAGCCACCCTCTTGATCCAAGGCAGCACTACCTCCTCCAGGCACTTGATGCGGGCCTCCATTTTGAGTCTGAGGCCATGTGATAAGATAAGTGGAGACATATGATCGCCATCACTAGTGATCACTCCAAACACCATGATGTTGACTGGATGTTTGATTTTTATCACTCTTGGAACATTTCCTCAAATTGACACCAAAACATTCTGAAACGTTCGCATTGGAGCTTTCGGTGTGAATGCTTACAGTACAGTATATTGTTTCTAAATTTCTGGCAGAGCAAATTGCGCCATAGTGCTGTTTTTTCTCACAGACAGTGCCCAAAGATGGCTGCAACTATCTGATCGCTGTGGCTTTTCGATATCTAGGTAGGTGCTGGAGTCTTGGCTATATTTAAAAAACGGACAAACACGATTTTCATATGTATATTTTAGGTGAGAGAGAGAGAGAGAGAGAGGAGAGAGAGAGAGAGAGAGAGAACAATGAAAAAGAACTTAATCAAACAGAATGAGGATGGTCTACATTAACAAGAAATATGTAGTGAAGTTCATGAATTTTGGTAAAAATTGTACATAGTGGGGGAGATGTTTCTAGAAATGTCATCTAGAGATGCCATCTAGAAAAAGAGAGAGAGAGAGGGGGAGAGAGAGAGAGCTACAAGAAAGAGGCCAGAAACAAATGTGCTGATGTAAAAGAGATATTTAGTTACCAAGTCAGAGGGAAAACAACAGAAGGAGAGAGAGAGAGAGAGAGAGAGAGCAGGAAACAGTAAAAGTGTTGAGTATAGAACCTAGGTAGAAAAATAAGGTGTGCGCATTGGGAGTGTGGGGAGCAGCGATGCAGTGATCGGGGCAGTGAGGGCAAGAAAGGGTATTGGACAAGAATCATAATTTATGAAGAGGAAATGTGAGGATGAAAAAGATGCAGTTAGAAGAGGAGTTGCAGTTGGATTTCTTAAGGCAGAGTGGATGAAAAGTTTGTTGTTACGAGTGGGTGAGACACAAACTCTTGTAGGACTTAGTCTCATGGATGGAACATCACTACAACCTCATATATATTTCTTTACTACCCACAAGGGGCTAAACACAGAGGGGACAAACAAGGACAGACAAACGGATTAAGTTGATTATATCGACTCCAGTGCATAACAGGTACTTAATTTATCGACCCCGAAAGGATGAAAGGCAAAGTCAACCTGAGTGGAATTTGATCTCAGAATGTAACGGCAGACGAAATACCTATTTCTTTACTACCCACAACAGGCTAAACACAGAGAGGGCAAACAAGGACAGACAAACGAATTAAGTCGATTACATCGACCCCAGTGCATAACTGGTACTTATTTAATTGACCCCAAAAGGATGAAAGGCAAAGTCGACCTCGGCGAAATTTGAACTCAGAACGTAACGGCAGACGAAATACAGCTACGCATTTCGCCTGGCGTGCTAACGGTCCTGCCAGCTCATATAGCAAAACATTTGGATCCGTGACACTTTCATCACTTGTCACGGCTCCAAATATCATTGCAGAGGCAGGATTCTTAGCCTCAAATACAATGGGAGATGTCAGAAGGGTTGTATGCAATCTCTCAAGAATTTCTGCGAAGTACACCTCAGCATCCTCAGTGAACTTCATCTTATTCACAAGACTTTTTCCTGCACCTTGATGCTTGATGAATGACAGAAGCTTTGGACATCTCTTGGCTCTGACTGCTTAGGCTTTGGCTGTTAGGAGGCAATGGCATTGTCGAATGTAGCTAGTCATGCCAAGGTTCACAGTTCTGGACACCATGGAAAGGGATGTATATATATATATAAATTAAATTAGAGATAAAACCACTATTAGGCAACTCAAACAGTTATAGACATAAACCAAAACATAAAAAACAAAAAATAAATATAATTAATATATATATATATATATATAAAATATAAAATTTAAAATTTTAATAGTGGTCTTATCTCTAATTTATTTATATTTATACTGTGAAATTTGATTTAATCCTAAATCTAATTTTCCCTGTAAGTTTGGATATACTCCCTAATATTATTATTATATATATATATATATATATAAAGGGGAAAGAACCCCTTCAGTCATGAATGACCATGGGATTGCACCTAGAAAGTTCCTCTCCTTAGTACAAGTCTGGGCAAGGTTGTTTTACGGAAGGCCAGCAGTCACCCATGTATACCGGCCTCCATTCACCACACCACTGATGTTATCCAAGGGAAAGGCAAAGGGGCCAACACAGCTTGGCACCAGTGATATTACAACTCATTTCTACAGGTGAGTGAACTGGAGCAACGTGAAATAAAGTGTCTTGCTCAAGAACCCAATCCAGCCCAGTTTGGATATATATATATATATATATATATGTAGACTTGTGCTATGTTTGTGGCTATAAAGGTCGTTGACTTTTATTTCCAGCCATGTAAGTGCTACCGTGGACCCTCAATCACTATTTATGACAACCGAATTTTCTTTTTTGGTTTTATGTTGCATCTAGTTACCTTCGTTTATATACAATACATATATATACATAACCTATATATACATATATACACTCATATATATATGTATATATATATATATATGCATGTATACTTTATACATACATATATACATACATGTACATATATATATATATGTACATGTATATATATATATATATATATATATATATATATATATATATATTTATATATGTAAATATTTATAGATGTATATACTGACAGACAGATAGATAGAAAGATTGATAGCTTGGTAGATGTATATTATATATGTATGTATGTATGTATGTATGTGTGTGTGTGTGTGCGTATGTGTGCGTGTGTGTGTATGTGTGCGCGCGCATATATACACACACATTTTTAAGTTCATCTGGTGCAGGATATAATTTTTTTATGTAGGCTTTTTGGATCGCCTCCAGTTCAGTAATGATCTTAACACAATAAGGCGACCATAGCTGAGAGCAGTAATCTAGGCAGCTGAGAGCAATAATCTAGGTGAAGTGCTTTCCACAGAACAAGTATGACCTCTTGTTCTCTTGATCTAAATATTCTTAGAATTCATCTTGTCTTTATTTTGAATGTTATTTTACCATACTTGTAATGTGCATCATATAATTTTTACTGAATTTAGGTGTCTGGCACTGAAATTTCTCTTGGCCCAGATTGTACATTTATTCAATTGAATTTCATTTCGTTTTCATCCCACACATATACAACTTCCTGGTTCTTCTGTAGGCCTTTGAAACATCAGAGATTTTTCTGTTAGCTTTTTGTACCATCAGGGATTATTATTGTCATATAGTTTTAAGAAAGTTATGGAAAGACAACTAAAGGTTTGGATAAACTCATTTTTTTAAATATTCTCTTAGGAAAAAAACAGGCCTGAAAAAGAAGGAACAAGGCCTGCTGATAGTTTATACTCATTTGAACAAAACAGTTACATCTTTAAAGTTACTGTAATTGATGCTCATCAGTTCTTTACAAAAATTTTCTATGCCAAGAAATCTACTAACGTTGCATTTTGCATGTGCACCAGTTGATTTGTAAGTTTACATTGATTATTTCACTTGTGCAGTGAGTAATACATTTCCTACAAACAATAGTTCTTTCTATGGTGAGCAATAACAATTTCTCATATAAAGGTATGGAAAAAAAAAAAAAAATTTAAGATCTGTGCCGGTGGCACATAAAAAGCAACATCTGAACGTGGCCGTTGCCAGCACACCCTCAACTGGCTTCTGTGCTGGTGGCACATAAAAAGCACCATCCGAACGTGACCGATGCCAGCGCCGCCTAGGCTGGCTTCCGTGCCGGTGGCACATTAAAAGCACCAACCGATCGTGGCCGATGCCAGACCCCCCTGGCACCTGTGCAGGTGGCATGTAAAAAGCACCCACTACACTCGTGGAGTGGTTGGTGTTAGGAAGGGCATCCAGCTGTAGAAACACTGCCAGATCAGACTGGAGCCTGGTGCAGCCCCTGGCTTCCCAGACTCCAGTTGAACCGTCCAACCCATGCTAGCATGGAAAACGGACGTTAAACGATGATGATGCATTTTTTTATACTTTATACTTCCTTTATTACTCACTCATTTCTTGGGAGTAACTTATTTTACTTTCAGTGTTTATGAGTGGCAATTCCAACTGGTTTCTTTCGTTTTTTTTTCTTCATTTTTATTTTCCTTTAAACTTTCCATTATTTGTTTAAGTGATATGGGATCTGTGTTTTTTTAACTCATGAGAATTTTCCTGTCTCTGGGGATGATATTTCTTTAGTTTTCCTTACTGAAACATATTCAGTGTATACAGCTTGCATTCTTGGCAAAAATGTTTTAGTTTTATGCCATTGTCTTACATAGAGAGGATTTGGGGCCAAATCTGTCTGTGAGAAATCTTTCTGAGTTGTTTCAGAGCAGACAGAGTTCAAATGCATTTGGTGAAGTAACCAGGTTACAAGTTTCCTTGGACTTGCATTGTAAAAGATATCTGCATCATATTTTGCCAAAGAAGTATGCCTATGTATTTACATTATATTTCCGGAAGCCATAAAGATGTAGGTTTTTGAAATACATCATTCCTATTTATTTTATGACCAGTGAAAATATGGTGATAGGAAAGATTACTTACAAGCTCATCCAGAAGATTTCGAAATATTAAGGGACCAAAGAAAGTTTGTTACTTTAAACAAACGAGAAAACATTGTTTAAGGAATAAATAAGTCTTTCATAAAACAAAAATCAAAGATCAATCTTATGAGAACATGCTTTGAATATCATGTACATTCATTTGTTTTTTGTCCATTTTGTGAAACAAGCATAGGTTGGATAAATAAACTAAGGCATTGTTTTGCATCTGGATGACGATCTTCTTATCACTGATCCTTAATTGTTTTCCATATACTCTCTTTACTCTCTTTTACTTGTTTCAGTCATTTGACTGCGGCCATGCTGGAGCACTGCCTTTAGTCGAGCAAATTGATCCCGGGACTTATTCTTTTGTAAGCCCAGTACTTATTCTATCGGTCTCTTTTTGCCAAACCACTAAGTGACGGGGACGTAAATACACCAGCATCGCTTGTCAGCATGCTAGGGGGACAAACACAAACACACAGACACACACATATATAGGTATATATATATATATACATATATACGACAGGCTTCTTTCAGTTTCCGTCTACCAAATCCACTCAAAAGGCTTTGGTCGGCCCGAACCTATAGCAGAAGTCATTTGCCCAAGATGCCACGCAGTGGGACTGAACCCGGAACCATGTGGTTGGTAAGCAAGCTACTTACCACACAGCCACTCCTGCGCCCATATAAGAGAATATGTATTGCATGTCTTTGTAAACACAGAAGAAGAGAATGAATTTTGGCAGGAAACACAAGAAATGCCACAGACTTTTGTTTTTAGCTCAATGTTTTGATGCAAAGTGAAGAATAAAAATATACTCACACTGACACATATTCATTGATATGTTTTGCTGGCTACTACAGATCACAGAATCTTACATCACACACATGCACGCGTGTGCACATAGACACACACTCACACACACACACACACATACACACACACACACACACACACACACACACACTCACACACACACACACACACACACACTAATGACAGACAGCGTCTGTGAACCACGAGCTGTTGGTTGGCCTGACGTTACAGTAGAAGAGGAGACACTTGCTCAAAGCGGTACCAACTGATAACAAAATGAACTCTATACTCTATATTTACACACCCATTTTTCGTGTCTTTGTGGGTGTGGGTGTGCATGTGTGTAATATGTGTAAGCATGTGTATTTATATACATACATATACATCTGTATGTGCATGTGTGAGTCTGAGTGTGTGCGTACATGTGTGCATACATGTGTGCGTACATGTGTGCGTGTGTGTGCTTAAGATTATTTGAACTGTAGTAACCAGCAAAACAGTTTTTGTAGTTTCATTTTGTGCATCTTTAATGGTAACATTCAGATTTAACACCCCTCACCCCTGTGTGAAAAAGAACCCTTCATCAAAGATGGGTGTGTGGCCAGCAGCTTACACCTGTGAAAACATACAATGTTGCATACTGACAAAAACACAACAAGTTGTGTCAAGGCCATATGTTCTGAGAGAAGCTTAGAGGCTGGAATATATAATATTATTGTCTCACTGGCCTCTTACTCACACACACACACATATACACACATATACACACATATACTTTTTAGGGAGGAAAAAGACATGTGTGTATACACATACATAAATACCCATATGTGTGTGTATGTGAGTGTGTATAAATACACACACACACATTACATACATATCTACATGTATATATGTAACACATACATGTATGTACATATAAACACACAAAGAAAAAGAAATAGGAACTGAGAAAGGAAAGAAGTGAGTGAGTATGAGAGAGAGAGAGAGATGATATAGAAAGATACATACATCTATATATACGTTTCCTTTTGTTCATAGAGTTGCACATTTTGTCATAGTATAATTTTTTACATTTTTATAAATTTTCATAAAACCTAATAAAGATATCATTTGATAATAATAATTATTCATAAAAATTCCCCACTTTGCCCTGCAATGGCAACACCCATAACCAGAGAATCTGTAATCTAGGTGACCAAGTTAGTAGTTGGGGTGGATGCTCAGAGAGTATTACCACTAGAATAAGAATAGCCTGGGCAAAGTTTAGAAAGCTCCTACCTCTACTGGTGACAAAGTGTCTCTCGCTCAGAGTGAAAGGTAGATTGTACGATGCATGAGTGTGAACTGCCGTGAAGTATGGGCCGTGACTGCTGAGGACATGTGTAGGCTCGAAAGAAATGAAGCTAGCATGATCCGCTGGATGTGTAATGTCAGTGTCCATGCGCGCTAGAGTGTAAGCACCCTGAGAGCAATGTTGGACATAAGAAGCATTGGATGTGGCATGCAGGAGAGACATTTGCGCTGATATGGTCATGTACTATGGATGGATGAGGAGAGATGTGTGAAGAAGTGCCACTCCCAAACAGTTGAAGGAATCTGGGGTAGAGGTAGACCCAAGAAGACATGGGACGAGGTGGTCAAGCAACTCCTTCGAACGCTGGGCCTCACAGATGCAATGATGGAAGACCGAGATCTCTGGAGATATGCTGTGACTGCGAAGACCCAACAAATGAAGTGAGTTCATGGTTTGCAGGACGGCCTGCTGTGCTTAACTTGGATTTTAGGGTGACCTGCTGTGCTTGAGGAGACATATTCAGTCAAGTACATCAACATCAAAATAAAAATCAAATGGAAATTGTAGTTGTGATCCCCATGCCAGTGGCACATAAAAAGCACTATCTGAATGTAGCCAATGGCAGCACTGCCTTGATTGGTGTCCGTGCCAGTGGCATGTAAAATGCACCAACTTATCGTGGCTGTTGCCAGCCTCCTCTGGCCCCTGTACTGGTGGCATATAAAAAGCACCCACAACACTCATAGAGTGGTTGACGTTAGGAAGGGTATCCATCAGTAGAAACACTGCCATATCAGACTGGAGCCTGGTGCAGCCTCCTGGCTTTCCAGACCCCGGTCAGACCATCCAACCCATGCTAGCATGGAAAACGGACGTTAAACGATGATGATGGTACTGTGTAATGCAACCTATAGTGTCATGTTCTGTCTGGCAATAAATGGCAAAACTCAGTGGAGCAATGGGGCTTAATAAACATTTATATACTACTTAAGTGTAGAATATTTTATTCTTGTTTTTAAATCCAAGTAAACACATACACACACACACAGACACACGTATATTCATATATATATATATGTATATATGTATATATATAATATATATATATATACGACAGGCTTCTTCCAGTTTCCGTCTACCAAATCCACTCACAAGGTTTTAGTCGGCCCGAGGCCATAGTAGAAGACACTTGCCCAAGGTGCCACGCAGTGGGACTGAACCCAGAACCATGTGGTTGGGAAGCAAGCTTCTTATCACACACCCATGCCTTATATATATATATATATATAAAACCATCATTACCATTTCATGTCCGCTTTCTGTACTGAGATTGTTAGGATTGTTGGACAGAACATGACAAGTTAGACGAACACAGGATGCTCCAATATCACTAGTTTTGGCTTAGTTTTACTGCTGGGTGCTCTTCCTATCACCAACCATATTAAAGCATATGCTAGAATGTTTGTTTGTGTGTGTGCGTGTGTGTAGCACCAGCAATAGTGAGGAAACACTGCAACCCGAGCGTAATAGCCAAAAGAGTGTTCATAAATGATAAAAAAAATGTATAGTAAAGTATGAGGGAAGTACAGAGTGGTAAGGGTAGTGAAATGGGTTGTGTAAAGGGGCACAAAGCTCCCCTCACTGCCCACAATATATTGAATTTGGGTGGAAGCTGTGAAGGGAAGGGAACATGACAGTGGGAAATGGGTAATGGTGGCAAGAAATCTGGTGGGAGTCAGTGAGGAAAATTGTGGTTTGGTGGGATTGTGGCAGGTTGGTCGAAATGAAAAGGAGAAAAGAGGAGAGTAAGAGAACTGGTGCAAATGGTAAAGAATTGGTGGGAGAAAGAGAGGGCAAGAGTAGAGAAAGCATGGAAGGAAAGTATCCAAGACATGGAGGGTGTGGAGAGAATTCAGTGAGAGAGAGACAGAGAGAGAGAGACAGTGGGTCAACTATGGGTGGATGCAATGAGGATATCATAGTCAAAAACACTCCCCTCTTTAGTATTCATTCTACTGTGCTTCCCAAGAATAAGTTTTCTTCAGTGTAACATGTTGCCAATTTCACCATTGGTTGTCATTGGCTGGTTGTTTGTTCCTTCTCGAGCCATGCCTAGTCTAAGGGCTGGTTTCCCGGTTTCTTGGCGTATAGGTTCCCCACCCTGGATGGGACGCCAGACCATCGCAGGTGAGCTGCAAGATGGAGGAGGAAAAGCAAGAGAAATTGTGGCGAAAGAGCCAGCAGAAGTTCGCCATTACTCTTCTACCGAGCCCCGCGTGGAGCTTGGATGTTTTCACTCATAAATACACACATCGCCCGGTCTGAGATTCGAACTCGCGATCCCCCGACCGCGAGTCCGCTGCTCTAACCACTAGGCCATGTGCCACCACTGTCTTGGTTGGTGTATAAATATAAGTGTGTATGTGTGTATGCACACATGTGTGTGTGTGTGTGTGTGTGTCCTCTTCAAATTTTTAATTATTCAGACTCATTCTGCCAGCAAGGAGCTGGATTCTAACAAATATATACAACTCCATTGATGGAATGTAGGTAACAAAAACGATGTAACCTTTTGAATTTGAGAAAAGTCTTGCATATTTCATTGTTCCACTTAGAGATGGTTTCTATAACGTGCATGTTGGTTGGTTGATTTCTCTTTCTGAAAAACCCTAGCTTGTCTAGATTTTTGTTAAGGCAGTTACTCATAAAACTAAGTGATGTAAAATTAGTGATGTAAATGTGAATTTATAATCAAGATGTAGAACCCAAGGGTTTTTAAAGAAGTTGTCCATTATTAAACTCTGCAGCAATAACCTGCTTTCTTGTCCTTGTTTCAAACAAAGATAGCAAGCCTTTTAAGTTAATACTTGGTAGAAGAATTTGATGTGAGTGTTCGAAAAGGAAATGGACATGTTGCTATACATGATACAGGCCAAGTCCTTGTCACAGTATTATATAGAGATGAATGCTAAACCTAACCCTAACTCCCTCGTACATAAAATACCAGGAAATAAGTACAAACAAGGGAAATGATAGGAAATCTCACCATCCAGAAGAGAAAAAAAAAAAAAACAACCACAAAAGGGGGTTTCAGAAAGGGTACAAATTCATGATGGGAGTCCAGTATGGGTACAGATGCAAGGCTGAAATGTATAAAAGAATGGAATAAAAAAAAAGAAAACATTCAAATATGTGTGTGTGTGTGTGTGTGTGTGTGTGTGTGTGTGTGTTGTGTGTGTGTTTGTGTATCTGTATGTCTGTGTGTCTGTATGACTGTGTGTCTATGCGTGTGTGTGTGCACATGCTTGTGTGCGTGTCTGTGCATGTGTGTGTGTGTGTGTGTATGTGTGAACATATATACACTTATTTCTATTTGCTTAAACTTATAATAGATAGATACATATATATATGCATATATATATATATAATATATATCTGTCTCCCTCTCTCACTCTCTGTAAATATATATATATATATATACATATATAGTGTATACATACATATATATATAAACACATATACTATACATAATATATAGATAAACACATATACATATATATATATATATATATATATATATATATCATATATCATATATTCTAAACCAATTATTGCTATTCAATTATTTTGTCTGAAATTCTCTTGCATTTCTGTATGGGGAAAACCTATAAAATTCCTATGAAATACGAAGTTGTTTTGCAACCTTTACACAGAAAAGAAGAATTAATTCGATTATAAGAAAAAATTTGCCATCCATTCTAAGCATTGACAATGGTTCCATCCTAAGACGGGTTAGAGGTGAAATACTGAAAAAGTGTCTACACACACACATGCATATGTACCATATCTGTGTGTCTTGCATATGGTTTTATGCCTATATATATTTTCTCAAGTACATACAACAATATATATGTGTAGGGGATGCATGTATGTTGTGGTGTGTGTATATATATCTATCTATCTATATATATATATAATAATAGATATATATATATATATAATATATATAATATATATATATTATATATATATTATATATATGTATGTATGTATGTATGAATGGATGGATGTATGCATATATGTATATATGATATATATATATGTATGCATGTATATACATACATATGTATTGTGTATACAGATGTATATATATATATGCATGATAGCATATATGTATATATACATATATATATGTATGCATGTATATACATACATACATATGTATGTGTGTATACAGATGTATATATATATTATGTATATATATTATATACCACAGATATATATGCATACATATATGCATATATGCATGTATGTATATATGTATATAAATTCAGAAATACCTAAGTGTTTATGTGTATGTATGTGTGTGTAGGTTTTAGTAGGAAAGCAGAAAATGTCCTTTTAAAGTACTTATTTGTTTTTCGGATATTTGAAAATAATTCCATTAAGATGGAGGTAGTGTTAGTGGTGGTGGTCGCTGTGTAGTTTAGCCTCAGGTCAACCCCATAAAGCAGGCCTATTCTTAGAAGCCAGCAATTCATGACCGTTGCTTCTTTTCATCATACACTGTATCTCAGACTATTAAGAAGTTCAGATTTGACTTGAAGGACATTTGGCTGTTATTATCTGTTAGGTTGTCTGATCATCTAGATTTTCATTCAATGGCTTGTAACGTTATATATTTTTTATTATTATAATATACAAAAGATGAAAGTAAACCAAATAATGCAGTATTCTCTGGTAGAAATTAAAATGTTCTTCAAGCAAATTCTATAGCCGTCTATGTATATTCATTTCTCCAGCACAGTTTACGAGCTGGAATAGAATAACATTTAGTTTACAATAAAATAGTTATTGTGTCTAAACGACACTGAAATGCCAAATAAGGAAAAGATCAATTTCTATTTATTATAAATGATTTTACAGTATTTCAAAGCTTTTTGTTTGTTTTATGCTATTAAGAGAAAGTTGCAAACATAAAATGAAATTGTAAATACAAAGCAAATTTATGCCAGGCATTGCAAGCCTCGCTAATGTTTCCTGAAAAGCCTACATAACATAATGTAAGCTCAAACTGCATCCGAACAACTAACGGGCAAATGTTGGTTTTTATAGCCTTGAGCCAACCAACACCTTGTGAGTGGATTTGGTAGACAGAAACTAAAAAGATGTCTGTCATGTATATATGTATGTGTGTGTGTGTCTGCGTGTGTGTGTGTGTGTGTGTGTGTGTGGTTGTGTGTATATATATATATATATATATAGGGGGAGAGTTTACGAAAAAAACAAAAGACGAAGACAGGTGGTGTACAAAACAAACAGATGTATTAGTATAACGCTCAGGAATAGAAAATATGTTCACACACACACATGCACAGACACGCACACAAGCATGTGCACACACACGCACAGGCACACAGTTACACAGACACACAATCATACAGACACACAGACATACAGATACACACACACACACATACACACACACACACATACACACACACATGTATGAATGTTTTTTTTTATTCCATTCTTTTATACATTTCAGCCTTGCATCTGTACTCATACTGGACTCCCAATATATATATATATATATATAAAGTTAATCCAAATATGGAAACACAAAGAGAAAACACAACAACACGAGGACGTGGAACAAATATACTATTATTGGACGCTCAGGACGGAAGGGAAGAAGGACGGTTTAACGTTTCGAGCGGAGCTCTTCATCAGAAACATAGGAAAAGGAAAGATCCAAAGAAGGGAAGACAGAGGAAAAAAATCGCCAGCGGTACACAAGTGGTCACATATATATATATATATGTATGTATGTATACATATATGTCTCTGTGTGTGCATTTTCATGTCTATGTTTGTCACCCACCACCACTTGGAAAGTCAGTTCTGGGATTGATTCATTTGGCTAAATGTTCTTCATGGCAGTGCCCCAGCATGGTCTCAGTCTAATGACTGAAACAAGTAAAAGATAAAAAAAGATTTTTTCCAGCACAAGAAAAAGAAAACGTTCAGCTTTGATCAATTACTGGCCATCTGTTCATCACCATCTTGTCCAGCAGTCTAATATTGCATCTTTGATTGTGCTGATGTAAGTATCCTGTGCAGGATCCACAAGACAGCCATCCAAATGAGTGTCAAATACTCACTCCATAACAAGCTAAACCCTCTGCCACACGGAAGTCATACTTTGTTTCATTGTCTACTCTATTAATTCAAACAATAGCTTTTGCCATTCTGAACCATCTAGTTACACCCTACCTCTACTCAGGGGTAGCTTACGTACATATTTCTCATCCCTTTTACTGTAATTCACACTCCAGACCTCATACTAACTACTCTTATATAGACCTTCCTTGCCAGAGCATCTATTTTCTAGTACTCCCAGCTCATCCACTCTTTTTCCGGTCCTTACAAATGTTTTACAATGAATGGCAACATTATTGACCCTACCAGTCAAGGAAGACTTGCCAAGTTCAAAAACACTGACCTCTGACTAAGTCATAAAGAAAACAAATATGAATCATTCATAAAGTTTCTTGCTTTATAATTAAGTCGGAGCTGGTGTCTTACTGTTCTGTAAATATACAAAAATATGAAATCCTGCTTTCAAGTTCAATCTTTCAAATTATGTCAACCATAATTTCCTCGTTACACATGACATAAATAGTCTTTATACAACCTGGGTGGTATTTATGGTAAACCAAGTAAGGAAATCTGATGGCTTTTATGTGCTTTTTGTGAATTCAAAAGGCATTACATTTAGGATTTGACAAAAAAGAAAAGAAAAGAAAAACAAAAATGAGAAAACGAGAAACAAAAATACTTCTACTAGAGTAAGTATCATACAAGGTGGCATTGCCATTCTTAACAGCAGGCAACTCTAAGATTGGAGTTCTTAAGCAATTTGAGAAAGATTGAATATCAGGATGACTGATACTATAGTAAAAGGCCTTGTCTAATTAAGATTGCCCAGAATTATATTCAGTCTTCATAGATTTGATCGAGTAAAGCTTTACTAGATAGCATCGAGTGTATATTGTTGTGTTTCTCCACCGTTTGTGATACACATCATAAACTCATAAAAACCAGCACAAATACTGACACCAACAGAACCACTCATTCCACCACACCCCACCTTTTTTTTTTTCCTTTTCTGCTTTTTCTACTTTTTGCTTTTTGATCACTTCCTCTCTATGGATTTGATGATGATGATGATGATGATGATCATGATCATGATGTTAAAAATGTATATACATATCTATATGCATATATAAACACACACACACACACACACCTTATCATTTATTTGTTTTAGTCACTAGACTACGCCCATGCTGGTGCACCACATTGGAGCATGTTTAGTCAACTGAATCAACCACAGGATTTATTCCCTTTTGTTTTAAGACCAGTTCTTATTCTATCGGTCTCTGTTGCTGACTGCTAAGTTACAGGGATGTGAACACACCAATACCAATTGACAAGTAGTGGTGGTGGTGGTGGTGGTGTCGGGGTGGGGGATAAACACAGACAGACACACACACACACACACACACATAATACCTCTTTTACATGAGAGCACCTGTTTCTGTCCTCTTTCTTGTTCCTCCCTCTCTCCCTTTCTCTATCTTCCTCTCCCTCTCTCTCTCCCTCTCCTTCAACTTCTCTCTCTCTATCTCTGTCTTTTCCTCTCTCTCTCTCTCTCTCTCTCTCTCACTAGGTAGCCATGTTGTTTCTCCTCTATAGCAAAACACCTATTTCTGCCGTCTCTGTCACACTCTAACCTTTTATCCTTGGATACAAGTTCCCCTCTTCAAATGCCCTGCCCCTCTCATAATTCCTTGTCTTGCAAGTTATTTGGTGACCCTGCCAGTGCTGGTGCCATGTAAAAAGCATCCAGTCCACACTGTGAAGTGGTTGGCACTTGGAAGGTCATCCAGCTGTAAAAAGCATGCCAAAACCAACCTCGCCTGTGCTAGTAACACATAAAAAGCACAGGGTCCACTCTGCAGAATGGATGGGGTTAGGATGAGCATCCAGCAACGAAAACTCTACCAAAACAGACACAGTAGCATAGGGTAGTTTTTCTTACCTGGCCAGCTCTTGTCAACCGTCTTACCCATGCATACATGGAAGGCGGATGTTAAACGATGATGATGATGATGATGATATAAATATATATATATATATATATACATATATATATATATATAGTTATATATATATATTATATGAGGGGATACTCAAAGTAACTGGAAATGTCCTCTGCTGTGGGACAATCCCTGTGTAGTTCAGGCTTCTGCCACTAGAAACCACTTGCTGCAACCCTCAGGCATCAGTCTGCCAACCAGCGCTGCCGAGAGAAGACGTGCTGTCACCTGGTGTGTCTTTGTTTTTCAGCACTTCTTTCCTTCTTGTTGATATTTGCGATGGCTGAAGCGATGAAACAGTGGGCTTTCGTGAAATTCTGTTTTAAGTTGGGGAAAACGGTGACCGAAACAATTGTCATGTTTCAAACAGCTTACAAGAACACTGCCATGAGCAAAACACAAGTTTACAAGTGCTTTTCACGCTTTAGGAATTGTCACTTGTCACTTGAAGACATCACAAAAATTCTTGAAGGACTGTCGCCGAACAACTGACAAACTTGTTGATATGACTGGTGTGTCCTGGAGCTCCTGCCAACGAATTTTGAGCGAGGAATTGAATTGCATCAAAATTTGTGCCTCGCTTGCTCATGGAAGACCAAAAGTAGTCGCGATTGAAAGAACAGTTTGACGTTGATCCGAACCTTTTTTCGAAGGTCATGACTGGTGACGAAAGCTGTTGCTATGGCTACAACTCGGAAACGAAGCATCAATCAAGTCCATGGAAGCACTCAATGTCACCACGCCCCTAAAAAGTGCGTCAAGTGAAGTCCATTGTCAAAAACGATTTATTTCATTGATGCGAAAGGAATTGTCCCCTCACAGAATTTATTCCTCCTGGGTCAAACTGTTAACCAGGCATTTTACTTGGCAGTTCTGGAGCGTTCGAGACACGGGGGCAGGGGACGAAGACCGCCTCCACCAATGACAATGTGGAGAGTGGTGGACACGGGCAGTAGACGAAGACGCCTCCACCAATGACAATGTGGAGAGTGGTGGTTTCATCATGACAATGCGCCTTGAGTATGAGACAGGTTTTTGCTCAAAATTCCATGCCCTCACCCACTCTTCTTGTTCACCCGGTTATTAAAAAGTTTTCTACGGCAAATATAACACTGACCTGCATATGTTTTGACTGCAGTGAATGCACATTGCTCTGTGTGCAATTATGCGTTCTACCCACCGCAATTTCATCAAGGGTCCATTATTCACGTTTTCAAAGCGACCTGATTCAAACAAGCATCTCGTATCAGTATTCAGTTGAAGGTGATAGCATTACTTTTTAAATCCAATGTAATTCTGGTCTCATAATCACCTCTCCTGCTAATACAGTTGAAGCATGGTTTTAAAACGTTTATTCAGATTTCAATTTATTGAAGCTGTTTTGTTTACATTTTGCTGTATGGAGTACATTATTTATTCAGAGTTATTTTACTTATTTTGGATTTATAAACTCAATATTATTGTGATTATCATTAGTAATCGAAAATGGGTGCTATTTTCTGTGATTATGATATTTTCTCATCATGTGGTCTGTCGGGAGCGGGCGGCGAGGTAGCAGTGCTATTCCGAAAATCCTTAGATCTCGAAGTAAAGGCAATCTTCTTGGACCTGAATGGCAGGATGGTGGTCCTAGATGTGAATGGTAGCGAAGGTGGTGTCCTTGGGTTGATGGTCATCTATGCCTCAAGACGAGCTGGAAGGCCAGAATTCTTCAGGCGTCTAGAAACATTCCTGGAGACGTCTCGCAGTTTAGTACTAATAGTGGACTGGAATAGGATTTTGGACTGTGTAGGGCTAGTACACAGAAGAAGTGGGTTGAAAAGCCTCGGAAACCTACTTAGGCACTTCCAATTGTCTGATAAGTATCGACTGGAGTTTCTTGATGTGCCAATGCGGACATGAAGCAACCACAATGGTATCTAGACAGAGTATTTGTTAGGTCAGAAGATAGAGATAGTGCAGGTTGTCCACAATTTAAATTGGTCGGCTACACAGACCACAAGTCTGTGATCTGCACAGCAGAGTTAGATAGAACACACATACAGGGACCCGATTACTGGAAGTTAACGGCATCCTTTCCGGCACGCAAAGACTTCAGGCAAAGGAAAACTGCCTTGCCTGCCTGATTAAAGAAGGGCGGCTGGGTGATCATTACAGACTTAGTCGACAAACGGATCCGTCCCACATATGACAACAGATGTCCGACATAACTCCACAAATCAGCAATGCCTGGATACTGAACGAGGGCGTGCAGAACGGTTTCGTCACTCTGCATGCACCTTGGACAAGCCCATCTGACAGCAAATCCGTGCCTGTAGAGTTAATCTCGAACTGGCGGCACCCGACCTTTCAAGTACAGCTACCTCTCAGCCCATTCCTGGGTAAAACCAGTCACTCTATTCGCCACCTCGTCCCAGTTCTTATCAACCCGGAGATTAGGATCAAACCAGATCCCGAGCAGTTTAACTGGCCTGTCGGCCCAGCGTCGTACGACGCCGTCCGATGGCATCGTCCTGCCTCTCCAGGAGCCCAACCGCAAACCCACTAATTTGTCAGTGTTGACTTTAGCCCCTGCAACCGACTCATATCCCTTAGGATGGGGCCGACTGTCTCCACTTCGGAGGTGTCCAACACCGTGACGGTGATATTGTCCGTGTATGCTGACACTGCCCTTCCTTTTTCCACTTTGAAAGGAATATCCCTTAGCTGTTCCATCTTCCGCAGCAGTGGCTCGAGTGCCAATACGTACAGAAGAGGTGACAGCAGGCAACCTTGACGGATCAAGCGGGCGATGCCAAACGGCTCCGATTGGTGGCCGTTCACTTTGACCACTGAACAGGTGCCACTGTGCATTGCAGCATCCAGCCTCTGAAAACGTGTTCGAAACCGCCTGCTTTCAGGACGGTTTTCAGGTAGCAATGGTCGACCTTATCGAATGCTTTCGAATGATATATCGCATTAGGTGGAGGTTGTCATGGATAAACCTGATCGGGATTGCGCATATTTATGCTTTTCCGACTAGGCTACCGGCGACAAGCGCCAGCCTTTTCGTTAACACAGCCAAAAATTTTAACTATGTATTTAGCAGAGTTATAAGCCGAAAATTCTCTAGCACTTCCCCATTGTTGACCTCCTTCCTCAGCAGTGTCACCACACTTCTGCTGACAGTACTAGGAATTTTCCCGTTCTATTGCCAGTTGCAGTAGACGTCTGCCAAGAGGTTACGAAACCAATCTGGTATGAATACACAGAATTCATAGGGCAGACCATCCAGACCGGGTGATCTGCGACTTGTGCAATCGCTCATCACTTCCCAAATTTCGGCCTTTCACGTAACCTCGCGTCAGCTGCCTAGAGTCGCGGCAAGCCGTCCTGGTACGAACTGAAGTCCAGTACCGTCGTCGACTTATCAACCTCTCCAAACAGATGTGTGAAGTTCTGCTGAAAATCCACGCACAGCTGCTCATAGCCGCATAGCATACTCCCATCCGTTAAAGACCTGTTCGTAGTTTTGTTTCCGCGTTGCGTCTCCACTGTTCAAACCCATCAAACAGCTTTCTTTCCCGTTTGAGCGCACAAGCTTTATCTCTGACAACGCATCTTTTGACTTTCGCTTCGAAGAAATGGTCAAGAGTCATTCTCGCCGCTAACATATGGGTCATAATGCCCTTTTTGATTTCCTCTTCTAACTTTTTGCTAAACTCTATCGATTCTGCTCTCATCGCCCTCTCCAAGGAGGCCCATCATCGGTTGGTGACGATTGCCTCCGTCAACTGGTTTTACCCAGGAATGGGCTGAGAGGTAGCTGTACTTGAAAGGTCGGGTGCCGCCAGTTCGAGATTAACTCTACAGGCACGGATTTGCTGTCAGATGGGCTTGTCCAAGGTGCATGCAGAGTGACGAAACCGTTCTGCACGCCCTCGTTCAGTGTCCAGGCATTGCTGATTTGTGGAGTTATGTCGGACAACTGTAGTCATATGTGGGACGGATCCGTTTGTCGACTAAGTCTGTAATGATCACCCAGCCGCCCTTCTTTAATCAGGCAGGCAAGGCAGTTTTCCTTTGCCTGGTGGCTGTGGTGAAAGAGGTTGTTTGGTGGACAAGACTGAAAGGCTTGAGGACAGATACATTCCTCTTTGATGAAGCTCTCATTGACTTCTTCAAGTTTCCCTTGAAAAGGAAATTGAGGGTGCAGAGAGAAGTGCTGTCCTCGAGTGAGTTTATTGAAAGGTGGGTGAAAGTTGCGAAAATGGCAAGAATAGCTGGTACCTGTGAGTCAGAGAGAAGGAATTGGAGAGAGCACTTGCTCTTGGGGTTTCAGGGAAATCTCAGACAGTGAGATTCTTCAATTATCCCTAAAAGCTCCATCCTGTAACAGGAAAGCCACATCGCTATCCTTCCCCCACCACCTTTTCTTTTTAAAACCTTTGTATGCTATGCATATGACCCTTCTTATACAGTGTGTGTTGTGTATATTGTTTGTTTTTTTATAAGTTCATTATATGTAAACCACAACACTTTATTCAATTATTATTACCTTATTATTCTAAAGTGTACAACAAATCAATCTTGACATTTTATTTTTATTTTAATAACAAATATATCTAAATATATAATATAAAAGAATTAACATAGTAATTACTATTAAATAACAAAATAATGAATGTTATAATATTATCACATTTAATAATCATAATATTTCACAAGTTATTACAATCCATCAACTGTCTTTGTATTGTCACCTCCATCCTTTGTCCCTGTGGTAAATAAATGAAACGATAATAATAATAATAATAATAATAATAATAATAATAATAATAATAATAATCATACTAATAATAATATTATTATTATTATTATTATTATTATTATTATATATTTATTATTATTATCATTGTTGTTGTGGTGGTGGTGGTGGTGGTGGTGGTGGGGGTGATGGCGGCGGCGCAGCAGCAGCCGCGCAGCAGGCAGCAGCAGTAGTAGTAGTAGTAGTAGTAGTAGTAGTAGTAGTAGTAGTAGTAGTAGTAGTAATAGTAGTAGTAGTAGTAGTAGTAGTAGTGATTAATGATATTTATGCTGATGTTGGGCAATTTTCAAATGATTTCAGACAACTGTTTTACAGAACATCAACCAAAACTCGTCAAAATAATTCTTTAATTAGTTGCTCCTGAAACCGTTCCAATTTTTTCTCAGGGCATCAGAAGTGGGATGATACCATTTAATATAAACAGTTGTTCTGCTCATTCAGATGTACTCTAAAGAGGGTAACATCTTGGGAACCTTTTTCAAAGTTTGTATACTAGAAGTGTGTAGACAAAGCTTCTTCCGAAAAATCAACATTAACGGTTTATGACCAACTCTATCTAGTCATATATACTATTAGCAAATTATTTGTATCCAAAGACTAAAGCTTCATTCACTGTGAGTCACTATTTTCTGGACCAGAGTTTATGAGTACGAAGCACACATAATGAGATCATCCTCCTTGAGTATACATGCTACAAAACCATCTTTTCAGCTGTCTACAAAATGTATAATCTGCTTTTTGACTTTATAGTACGGATCTTTTGAGTCTGAACGGCAGTTTTTAACATAATTTCTAGGTAACTAAACACTTTTAAACTTCGTATACTGGTAGAATGTGTTTATAATACATCTTTTTCTCTTGGCTTTATTGAGAAAATTCTATAGTTTGTAAGATATTTGTTGTTGTTTTTTCTTCAATCTCTGCAATTTCAACCAATCACTGACGTCCATTGAGGTAAAAAAACATTCTGTGCTGTATGAATATGTTCCTCAATTAAGAAACAGATTGGGATTATTTACACTTGTGAAGAAAAACAGATACCTTTCCCCTACCCCTAACCCCAACCCTAACCCTAAAAGAGATTGAAATGCAATAGATCGATTCTAGGGTCATAATTATGGGTGACAATTTCATATGACACCACTAGAAAAAACTGCTGCTCAAACCGCAAGATCCTATAGTACTTTTGAACTAAAGCACTTCTTGTCATCAATTTCTGTTTCTCGAAAGACTCACAGTGAAAAATTTTATATGAATTCACTGTCATCTTTGATAATATCATGTAAAACTTTAGATTAATTAGGAATAGATTTAGGCAGTACTCTAGCTAGCAGTAGACCACAAGCTGGAACCAACAAGAATATATATATATATGCAAAAATGGTCAGATAGATTGACAGGTAGCTAGATGGCTGGCTAGGCAGACAGACAGACTGATACAGGGATAATTAGCCAGGTAGATAAATAGATAGATAGATAGATAGATAGATAGATAGATAGAGATAGATAGATAGATAGATAGATAGATATAGATAGATAGATAGATAGATAGGTAGAGATAGATAGATAGATAGATAGATAGATAGATAAATAGATAGATAGATAGGTAGGTAGAGATAGATAGATAGATAGATAGATAGATAGATAGATGAGATAGATAGATAGATAGATAGATAGATAGATAGATAGATAGGTAGGTAGAGATAATAGATAGATAGATAGACCGAATGGCTGTGATTGCTGAAAGAGAATCTCAGTCAATATATTCAACCCACTGCTTTAGTAATTCTGCATATAACAGAAGACAAACATAAGTACATATATATTTATGTATACATGTATGTATATAATATATATATGTACTCATAGCATGTACATACACACACCACACACACACACATATATATATATATATATATATATATATACACACACACACATATATATACATTTATATATATATATATGTATATGTATATATATATATATATATGTGTGTGTGTGTGTGTGTGTATGTATATATATATATATATATATATAAATATGGATATTTGAATGTGTGTGTGTGCATGTAATTATCAAGAACAAATAGCATCAATGGTGGACTATTAAGGCAGGGTGGTGGTGGTGGTGACTGTATCGAGTGATATTTTTTGTAAAATTTATAATAGCGTTTTGAAGTATCATCCATTCAGTGATCAGAATCAATTGTTTGTACCAAAACCAAAGAAGGCAAAGGAAAAAAATGTGTGAAAATGGCTAAATAATTAATCTAATTAATCATCCAAGCAAAGTGTTGCTATATGTGTTGCTTGCTCTGTTGAAACAAACAATACTCGGGGATATTCAGGGAAACATCAGCTAATTTTAAAGGAGGCCAAATTATTCATGAGTGAATTTGCAATATTAGTAGTATTGTGTAGCAGAAAATACTGGAATAGCAGTCAAATCTTCACCATAACTTCATTAACTTTAACTCTTTAGCATTCACATTTTTGTGTCAAAGTAATGGTTATTTATTCATATTCTTTTCAAGCAATCATGCATAATTTTAGTAGCACTGAAATTTTAATTAGGCAACTGTTAATTTTTAGAATGACATTGTAGAGTTTGTTGTAGAGCTGAAAACGAGGCAATTTCTACTCTTCTCCTCTGGAAGCCATCTACTCACGATACCAGAGGGCACACACTCTCCTACCCTGATGTAATCTGCAGGGATACAGGCATCCAGCAACAGGACCTCCATAATGCTATGATGGATTGTGAAGTCTGGCGTAGCATGGTAAATTCCATTGTCTTGACCACGGTCGAACAATGATGATTGGGCAAAAAACAGATGATTGGGCAAAGAGCAGGTGGACTGTTTTGGCCTGATATCGCCAGCTAATGTCCTGGAGCACATGGTTTATTGTCAGAAAATATAATAGTAAGTGCTGTAGCCATTAGGCAAATGTGTGTCAGTGACATAAGATGCTTGTTTCGCAAACCATATTACTTTGTGTTCAGTCCCACTGTGTGGTACCTGGGCAAGTATCTTCTATTATAGCCCCAGGCTGATCAAAACCTTGTGGGTGGATTTGGTTGATAGAAAATACAAAAAGCTTGCTGTATATGTCTGTGTGTGTGTGTGTGTGTGTAAGTGTGTGTGCATATATGTGTGCATGTGTGTGTGTGTTTGTGTGTGTGTGTGTGTATGAGTGTGTGTGCATATATGTGTAAATGTTTGTGTATGTGTTTGTGTGCATGTGCACGTGTGTGTGTGTGTGTGTGTGAATGTTGCTATCCCCTTGTCTTGAGATCATGAGATAGCTGTGAGTGAGAGTTGCTGTCATGCAAGCAGTGTCCTGCTTTTCACTTCCCGTCTTCTGTGAAAACTTGTCTAGTCAAGAGGAAATATTGCTTTTCTTGGACACAGTTAAAGATCAGTGACAGGAAGGGCAACAAGCTGTATAAAGTCTGCCTCAACAAATTCTGTGTGGCCAATGCAAACATGGATTATTGTTGCTGTTGATATTGTTGTTAAGGTGGCAAACTAACAGAATCATTAGAACCCAAGACAAAATGCTGAATGGCATTTTATCCAATGTAACATTGTGAGATCAAATTCTGATGAGATCACCTTTGCCTTTCATCCTTTCAGGGTCAATAAAATTAAGTACCAGTTGAACACTGGGGTTGATGTAATTGACTCATCCCTCCCTCAAAACTGCTGCCAAAATTTGAAACCATTATTATTATGTATTGCCTCTCATCCTTCACCCTGGTGGCAAATAAATGAAATTATTATTATTATTATTATTATTATTATGACATGAACAAAATGTTTAGTCTTTGTTGGAATTTCACCAAGTAAAGTAACAATAAATATTAGCCAAGGGAGTGTTTTTCACCAAACTTATTCTGTTGTTTTCTAACAAACATAAAAACAAAAATTCCTGAATCTGTGGAAGGAAATGTTAAAGTGGGAGGTGGAGAAGTTAGTAATTTTCATTAAAATGAATACTTAACAGGATATGATGAAGACATAAAAAGAAAAAAAATTAAAAAAATGAAAGAAAAAAATAAAATCTTGATCTAACTGCAGGAACACTTGGAGTGGAAATAATTTTTCAAAAGACCCTAATGATAACTATCAAAAACAGAAATATATATATATATATATATATTACCTAGTACCTGTCCTCTGAACCACCCCTCCCACTGGTGCTCCCCTATATTTCTGCCCCCCCCCCATAAAAAGCACCATCCGAACGTGGCCGATGCCAGACCCCTCTGGCACCTGTGCAGGTGGCACGTAAAAAACACCCACTACACTCGCGGAGTGGTTGGCGTTAGGAAGGGCATCCAGCTGTAGAAACACTGCCAGACTAGACTGGAGCCTGGGGCAGTCCCGAGCTCCCCAGACCCCGGTCGAAACCGTCCAACCCGTGCTAGCGCGGAAAACGGACGTTAAACGATGATGATGATGATGATGATGATGATATACATTACTCTTTTACTCTTTTACTTGTTTCAGTCATTTGACTGCGGCCATGCTGAAGCACCGCCTTTAGTCAGGCAAATCGACCCCAGGACTTATTCTTTGTAAGCCTAGTACTTATTCTATCAGTCAGTCTGTTTTGTCGAACCGCTAAGTTACGGGGACGTAAACACACCAGCATCGCTTGTCAAGTGATATTGGGGGGACAAACACAGACACACAAACATATACACACATACATATATATATACATATATACACATATATTCCATCTACCAAATCCACTCATAAGGCTTTGGTCGGCCCGAAGCTCTAGTAGGAGGCACTAGCCCAAGGTGCCACGCAGTGGGACTGAAACCACTG
>NC_043016.1:4650871-4678371 GCF_006345805.1 Octopus sinensis | reverse complement strand
TCTTGTTGCTTCTTTCTCGCTTATAATCACCTCGCATTACTGTATTGTTAAATCAGTATAGTTTTTTTTTTTTTTTTTTTTGGTGCATCTAAGTTAGGTACCATATTCAAGTAAATTCATTTAAATTAACTTGAATCTTTATTGCTCTTTGAGTATATATATATATATTAGACAAAAGAAACAGGCTTGGAAGGCCTGGAAGAATGGTGGTAGCAGGGAAATGTATCAGACTGCCAGAAGGGAAGCTAGGAGACAGGTCTATCTAGCCAGAGGGGAAGCAGATAAAAGAAAATTTGCCAATGTCTGCGCCGTGAGGATGAAAGACTTGAGGTATTTCGTGTTGCAAGACAGTGTGTGAGAGAAAATCGAGATGTGGTAGGAGAGAAATGTGTTCGCATGGAGGATGGTTCACTTGCGTTAAATGAGGATGCAAAGAGAGAAGCTTGGAGACGCCACTATGAAAGGTTGCTGAATGAGGAAAATGAATGGGATAAAGAGAGTCTGCCGAATGTTGACCCAACAGAGGGACCAGCTATCCGAGTTGATAGTTCCGTGGTAGCTAAGGCAATTAGAAGCATGAAGACAGGGAAGCCCCAGGCCCATCAGGAATTACTGCAGAGATGCTCAAAATATCTGGTAGTGTCGGCTATAGCATAGTCTCCCGTATAGTTAACCAGGTGATACACGAAGGAGTCATACCCAAGGACTGGTGTAGCAGCATAATAGTCAACTGCTACAAAGGTAAAGGCGATGCCCTAGATACAAATAACTACAGAGGCATCAAGCTGTTGGATCAGGTAATGAAGGTTACGGAGAGGGTTATAGCCCAGTTAATTAGAGAGAGAGTTAGCTTAGATGATATGCAGTTGGGTTCGTGCCAGGGAAAAGTACTACTGATGCTATATTCCTGGTAAGACAGCTGCAGGAGAAATACCTAGCCAAAGGTAAGCCCTTGTACCTGGCTTTTGTTGACTTAGAGAAAGCCTTTGACAGGGTCCCCCGATCCCTTATCTGGTGGTCAATGAGGAAACTAGGGATAGATGAATGGTTAGTGAGAGCTGTGCGAGCCATGTACAGAGACGCAGCTAGTAAGGTGAGGGTTGGCAACGAGTACAGTGAAGAATTCCGGGTAGAGGTTGGGGTCCACCAAGGTTCAGTCCTCAGCCCCCTCCTATTTATCATAGTCCTCCAGGCAATAACGGAGAATTTAAGACAGGATGCCCCTGGGAGCTCCTCTATGCTGATGACCTTGCTCTAATTGCTGAGTCACTATCAGAACTGGAGGAGAAGTTTCAGGTGTGGAAACAAGGATTAGAATCGAAGGGCCTTAGAATCAACCTAGCCAAAACAAAGTCCTAATAAGTAGGAAGGTGGACCAACCACAAACGACTTCAGGTAGATGGCCCTGCTCGATCTGTAAAAAAGGTGTAGGTAGAAACTCTATAAGGTGCACCAAGTGTAAGCTATGGACACATAAGAGGTGCAGCAATGTCAAGGGAAGGCTAACTAAGAAAATAGTTTTTGTCTGTGGCAGATGCTCAGGAGAAATAAACACTGGAAATGTGCAGAGTCCAACTTCTACCACGTTCCAGGAGACAAACTAGAAGTAGTTGATAGCTTCCGCTACCTAGGAGACCAAGTCAGTAGCGGGGGGGGTGGTGTGTGTGAAAGCGTAACTGCTAGAGTAAGAATAGCCTGGGCAAAGTTTAGAGAGCTCTTACCCCTGCTGGTGACAAAAGGTCTCTCGCTAAGAGTAAAAGGCAGACTATATGATGCGTGTGTACGTACAGCCATGCTACATGGTAGTGAAACATGGGCCGTGACAGCTGAGGATATGCGTAAGCTTGCAAGAAATGAAGCCAGTATGCTCCGATGGATGTGTAATGTCAGTGTTCATAATCGTCAGAGTGTAAGTACTTTGAGAGAAAAGTTGAACCTAAGAAGTGTCAGTTGTGGTGTGCAAGAGAGACGGCTGCGCTGGTATGGTCATGTGACGAGAATGGCTGAAGATAGTTGTGTGCAAAAGTGCTACACCCTAGCAGTTGAGGGAACCTGTGGAAGAGGTAGACCCAGGAAAACCTGGGACGAGGTGGTGAAGCACGACCTTCGAACTTTAGGTCTCACCAAGGAAATGACTGAAGACCGAGTCCTATGGAAATGTGCTGTGCTTGAGAGGACCCGGCAGGACTAGTCAGGCCATATCCCGTGGCCCCTACCTGGGACGTAGTCGATCCACCTGTGCATACCTTCCTTCTTGTGACACTTGTGAAGACCTGCTGAGGCAAGTGAAAATCAATCAAAATAGATGAACATCAATGGAATTTGTATCTTTGTGGTACCAGTGCCTGTGGCACACAAGAAAACCATCCGAACGTGGCCGTAGCCAGTACCGCATCGACTGGCCTCCGTGCTGTGGGCACGTAACAAGCACCATCCGATCGTGGCCGTTTGCCAGCCTCATAAAAACACCATCCGAGCGTGGCCGTCTGCCAGCCTCGTCTGGCACCTGTGTCGGTGGCACATAAAAACACCATCCGAGCGTGGCCGTCTGCCAGCCTCGTCTGGCACCTGTGTCGGTGGCACATAAAAAACACATCCGAGCGTGGCCGTCTGCCAGCCTCGTCTGGCACCTGTGTCGGTGGCACATAAAAAACACCATCCGAGCGTGGCCGTTTGCCAGCCTCGTCTGGCACCTGTGTCGGTGGCACATAAAATCACCCACTACACTCTCGGAGTGGTTGGCGTTAGGAAGGGCATCCAGCTGTAAGAAACACTGCAGATCTGACTGGACTGGTGCAGCTTTCGGGCTCCCCAGACCCCAGTTGAACCGTCCAACCCATGCTAGCATGGAAAGCGGACGTTAATTGATGATGATGATGATGATGATATATAGAACAAACTTACTTAGAAATGGATGCGTGCGTTCCGTCATATAATAACAAATTAATAAATAAAACATATGCATATATACATACATATATGTATATATACATGTAGAAGTAGGTACGTACATATATATGTATGTATATATGCATATGTTTTATTTATTAATTTGTTATCATATATACAATATATATGTATTTATCTATCTATCTATCTATCTATCTATCTATCTATTATATATAATATATATATATATATATTATATATATATATATACATTTATTATACATATGTATGTATGTTGTCATCATCATCATCATCATCATCATTTAACATGCACTCTCCATGCTGGCATAGTTTAGGCAGTTTTCCTAGAGCTGATAAGGTTCCAGTCTGATTGGGAGTGGTTTCTACAGCTCGGTGCCCTTCCTAACGCCAACCACTCCAAGAGTGTAATGGGTGCCATGTACATTGCACTGGCAACAACCATGACTACAATGTAGGGGTGCCATTTAAATGGCACCAACAGTTACCATGACTACAATTCATGGTCATTTGCAATGACCACAGCGATTCACAGGTGTCATATACAAGGCACCAGTAATGACCACAGCTATGATGCACAAATTCCATTTACATGACACCACTACACCCACACACACACACACAGACACACACATATATATGTAAACAGAGTTAGCGATTATAGTAACTGACCAAGGGATAAAATATCCTCTTTTACTTGTTTCAGTCATTTGACTGCGGTCATACTGGAGCACCGCATTTAGTCGAGCAAATCGACCCTGGGACTTATTCTTTGTAAGTCTAGTACTTATTCTATTGGTCACTTTTTGCTAAACCGCTAAGTTACGGGGACATAAACACACCATCATCGGTTGTCAAGCGATGTTAGGGGGGACAAAGACAGACACAATCATATACACACACATACATACATATATATATATATATATATATATATATATATTTACGACGGGCTTCTTTCAGTTTCCGTCTATCAAACCCACTCACAAGGCTTTGGTCGGCCCGAGGCTATAGTAGAAAACACTTGCCCAAACACAGTGCGAATGAATCCAGAACCATGTGGTTGGTAAGCAAGATACTTACCACGCAGCCACTCCTGCGCCTGTATATATTATCAGTATATGTTTCCTGTATTACCCCTGGGAAATGGTATGCAGGCATACCATGCACGTAGAGTATATGTAACAACAGGATAAACAAGAGTTTGTCAGGAACCAATGCAAATAATGAGAAAATGGAGAAAACTAACAGATTGACCAACACATCGATTGGACCACAACGTTTGTAGCTTACTTTTTAATACAAAGCACGACATAAGAAAATTGGTGACGCAACATTATCTTGCGGCCGTTGCTGACCGGATTGCCGAAATGCAGTCTTTAAAGTTCTTCATCTTCATGGGGCATTTGAATTAAGGCAACGGATCTTCATTAGAGTGGAAAACAAGAGCATACAATATAAACAAAAGGAAGAAGGAAAAGGAAAGAAAACATGGCTTCCTTTTGTTTATATTGTATGTTCTTGGCTAATGACTTCGAAGTGTGGATGTGCGTGTGTGTGCGTCTGTAATGTGTGGGCGTGTGGATGATGGTGTGTGGAGGAGAGTTGAGCCCATGTGGCACAAAGGAGCCAAGAGAGAAGGTCAATTCCTATTTACAGCGAAGGTGGAAGTCCAGAAGGCCCCTATGCAAAGACAATTCGAACACAGATAGGTGTTGTAGTGAATGACTGGTAGAGCAGAAATGGCACAAGACCAGGGTGTCGTTGTCAAGTGTAATGTCTCGGAGGTGTTTCCGATTTGATTGATGTACAGAGAATGGCAGAAAGAGCAGGAGATGCAGTAAACGATGTTGCTATAAGTGCAAGTAAAGGAGTAGGTGATATGATAGAAATGATGATGGGTGCCCGTAAGGATGGAGGTGTTGGAGAGGTAGGGGCAAGTGCGGCAACGTGGATGGAAGCAGGGGAATGAGTTCCGGTTGGGAGATGGGGTTAGGGAAGAAACTGTGGACCAGGAGGTCACACAGGTTGTGGGCTCGTTTGAAAGAGGGAAGGTTGGGAAAGATGTGCGAGGTGGAGGGGGGTTGGACTAGAATTGTCAGAAGCCTCGGAGAATGGTGCGTTGGAGGGGTGGTAGGTGAGGGGAAACGAGAGACGTGCAACAGCGGGGCGGGTGCAGGAAGAGAGAGAGAGAGAGAGAGAGAGAGCAGAGACACAGTCCACGGAACATGCTCTGGCAAGGGCTGTCCCAAGCCATTGAGACTGAGTCTCAAAGTTATGGTTGTCACTTCAGATGGAGGAATTGGAAGTAGGGAATGTAGAGCTTGGGGTGTGTAGGGTGAGATGAGGAGAAGTTAAGGTATGAGTGTGAGTCGGTGTGTAGTGGATGGAGGTAGAGAGCGCGGAGTGGTGTATGTTGACCGAAATGTTGAGATATGCGATGGAAGTGTTGGAAATAGTGCAGGAGAATTGGAGGGCAGGATGGAAAGATTTGACAAAAGAGAGGAAGTAGTCTAGTTGTTCGCGGGGAGCGAGGTCACACCAATACAGTCATCAATGTAACGACCGTATCGTTCAGGAGTGGGACCAGTGAATAGTGAAAATATTTGGGCCTGAACGTAGCCAATGAACAGGTTGGTATATTTGAGGGCTATTCTCATTCTATGGTCACTACCGAGACCTAATGGTAAAAATCCTCCGATATATATATATATATATATATATTATATATATATAATATATATATAAAGCTTCGTGCTGCATCTATTGGTAAAAATCCCCCGATATATATATATATATATATATATATATATATATATATATATATATATATATGGACATTTTGACTTAGTTTTATATGAATTAAAGTTTCATGGGTATATAAAGCAGATCAAACTCATCAGTTATCAGGCGGAGTTGACACCAATCCAAGATGATCTCTAGATTTTTGGGAGACTTCTGTTGATCAGCTCAGGTCATGTGGTGTTAACGTTGTGAAAGCAACACTAACTCTTTTCTTTATTCTTAGGTCCATGTGCTCGGACAAGATATTGACAAGTAGTTGTTGCCACTTTGATGCAGTGGTATAGAGCAGCGTTCCACAACCTTTTGACACTTGCTGTACACTTATATTCTTTACAAAATTCGGCAGTACACCTGAACTAAAAATATAACTAAAAGTATAGGGGGGAAAATTATATTCAGGCTACACTGTGGCACATCTAGCATCGTCTCATGGCAGACCAGTGTGCCGCGGCGTACCGGTTGCGTAGTACAGGTACAGGTACAGAATATTTACATCAGTTTACTGTATTCGTTACCAAATATGGTAGGTTGAGTGTTGGCATGGGTCAGTAGTTCAGTCAATGTTCGGTGGAGTATTAGTACATTAGCAGCAGCAGTGTTTGTGTGGGGTTAATCAGATTCGGTGGGTGCTAAGTTAAAACTGAAGTTGAATGATCAACTTGGGTGGAGCTGTAGTCTATACAGGTGGCACAGATTATATACCCTGTCCCTTGTTTAGGCAGCCAGGCCATATTTGGATTTTCAGCGGTTAGTGGACTGAAGTTCATTAACAGAGCATGCCCATCTCTCAATCACACTACAAGTCATTATCAGTCGTCCTTCATTAATATTTATCTTTCTACCACTCATTTTTTTATCACTCATCCTCTATTCTACTTATTAAACCATCCTGCTGATTTTATTTAGGATAGCCATTCCTATTTATGTTACTAGACATGTCTCTTTGACATTCATCTTTGTGTTTTGTCTTTTGCCCATCATTGAGTCTTTATATAAAGCGATGGCATCAGATTTGCTTCTACCATATACACTCTGTCATTATTTTCTCTCTATTACAGGTCGTTCTCTCTCACTCTTGAGCCATTTGTTATTGATATCATTCTCACAATTTATCCACATTTTTATTATCCATGGTGAAGGCAGGTGGCCCAGTGGTTAGGGTGTTGTACTCATAACTACAAAACCATTGTTTCAATTCCCAGACTGGGCAGTACATTGTGTTCTTGAACTAAAACACTTCATTTCACATCGCTGTCAAATAAATGTGACAAACTGGCATCTCGTTCAGGAAGATATGTTGCTACCTCAATCACTGATACATCATGGAAACCAGGTATCTGACTCTATGAGTCCAAGGACTCAAGACAGTAAAGTCTAGTCTAATGTCCATACCTCTGTCTTCTCCTCTATCACCCTCTCATACTAATCATTTTTATTTCTACTATTACATACTTTCTCCCTTCACCCACCCAAATGGCTCTTCTGTTATCACTCTTTCATCCACTTCCTATGTCACCTACTCCTGAGTGATCAAGAAACACAGAGTAGTGAGTGAGGTTCTTTAATATTAAGGAGTACTGCACATTGCGATATGCATTAGTACCTCAATGAAATGCATCCCACGCATTGTAAAGTGGTTGGTGAATGAGTGAAAAAAGAACAAACATGAAAATGAGAGTTACTTTAATCTTGTCGAGGGCATGATGATCTTTCAAGTTCTTAGGGGGTATAAGGCAACACCATTTTTGTCAGTATCACAATAATGTCCTGAGTGCACTTTGTGAAGTGATTAGTGAATGGTTGTAGAAAGCATGAAGATGGGAGATCCACTCATTTTGATGATGAAATGATGATTTAAGTGCTGGTGCCTTAATAAAGTGGTTGGTGATCGTAGGTACATTTAGCTATGGAACGTAAGTAAAAAAAATGCGACATGCAAAGACATGGAACACAAACCTATCTAGGAGGTGAATAAGAACTGACTTGGATATTGAGAACCCACTGAGTTCATGCCAGCATGGAAAGCAGGCATATACAAATGATGATAATGATGGTGATGATGATGATGACGACGACGACGATGATGATGGTGATAAGTAATTGGTGCACTTCGCACAACACTCAAAATGCAACCGAAAAGATTCAAAGAAACTGGAATTGAAAGTTCCATTGTCGACTTGCAGAAAAGTACCAGCCTATATGTGGCAAGAATCTTAAGGAAGATCCTTAAGTTTTTAGGAGACTTGTTGTTATCAAACCTCAAAATAAAATACCTACTAAGAAAATTTGCAGGCACTAGCATAGGGCAACGAGAAACTTATGATTGGCACTGGGTGTTAAGTATTTTCCACGATACTTAACATCTAAGTACCAACTCTTATATTTCGTGGAAAGATAGATGCTGTGAGATGTTGGACAACTGGATGCTCCGCTCTCACAGAATTAACCAGAGCATGTAGGATCGAGAGCTTTGCAAAGTAAAATTTAATAATAGTGTTAATACCGACAGCCTGCTCTGCGAGGAAGGTGTTTTTTTTTTACTATTTGGTCACCACGCAGGAGGGAAAACAGGACCTATTTAAGAGGGGGTGAACACTGAGAAGTCAACAGCTATCCAAGTAGTACTTCTGTATTAGTACAACCGATGGAGCCATTACCGTCAAGGACAGTAGTGTTAATAATAATAATAATAATGAATATCCCGATAACAAAAACAGCAGAATACGTCTTCATGGGTATAAATCTACCAGAGAAGGAAGGGGCTCTTTTAGCCATCGCTAGCAAGCCCCTAGGGATGGTGTCTCGATAAAAATACTGGTGGTTGTGACACCTTACGAACACAACCCTTTTTAATGAGTGTAATGCCAAAGAAACATCATTACAACATCATTATAAGGTTAGAAGAACGAATGAAGATCTTTCACAACGCAAGTGCCCGCAAGTGCCCCAGGTCGTGATCAAAATACTGCCACAGAAATTAGGAGAAGAGAGACTCAAAACCACAATAGAATTGTAATGGAATGTTATTACAGAAGCGAGCCTTCCAAAATTGGATACTGGAAAAGAACGCTTAAAATTTGTACCGAAAAAAAGAAACATGTTCCCTACCATCGAGAAAAAAACTTGTAAATCATAAAATTTAATCGTGATAAGGTAGTGAAAGAAGAAGGTTCCCGGCTCCGAGAAGAATCGAAAAAGGAAAACTATATAAAGCAGTGAAAAAAGAGGATGAATTGTTAACGAAAACCTACATTGTAAATGTAACAGATCTAAGTGACTTTATATACTGCGCAAATTCATGGAGCTAAAAGTAAAAGAAGAGCCGAGAACAAAGCCTTACGGTGGGGAAGATGGCTTAAGAATCAAATTGAAAAGCTCAAGAGAGACTTTCGACGGATGCATGCAATCATAGAAATGAAGAGGGCGAGGGAAAGACGCAGGAACGAACAGCAACGGAAATACACCACAAAACACAAAGGACTGCAAAGTAGTTGAAGAAGAACTAAGACAGAACCAAATCAGTTTCGGTTTAAAAAAAGACAACAAAAGCAAATATCAACAGAGAACAAATGAGTATCGGCAGAAGAGACTTTTGAGGACAACGAAAGAAAAATTCTATAAACAAAGAAAAAGAGTATCAGGGAAATGTTACCACCAGATGCTGAAGCAACATGGATATTCTAGGCCGAAATCTGGAATAAAGAAGTCCAACATAACATTAATGCAGACTGGTTGCAGGAATTTAAAAGAGAAACGGAAGATGGAGCGACACAAGAATATATTACAATTACGGTAAAGAAATTAAGAGAGAAGGTAAGTCGGCAATAATAGGCATATTACTTGTTTATCGTTACTAAGGGAAATATTAACTGACCTTATAACACATGAAGTATATAATTCTCTGGTAGAAGAGAGTCCATTACCAGGGGAAGAAATTAAAGGAAACTGTTGATATGCTATGTATAGATAGTAGAATATTAAATGAGATACAATTAAGGAAGTAAATTTTAGCTGTTGGATGGATAGATTATAGGATGGCCAACGACATTGTTCCACACAGCTGGCTCTTGAAGTGTCTGAGGACGTTCGGAGTCGATGAGAAGATAAACAGCTTTTGGAGAAAGCAATGTGAGTGTGGGAAGCAGAACTGACATGTGCAAATGAATCGTTGACAAGTGAAAATACGGAGCGAAATCTTTCAGTTCTTTCTATTACTCTCCGTCATTGTGCTAATCCTTCTGACAAGTGTACTGAGATATGGCCGTATTGAGAGCCTCTGCTCATTTTCTGAAACAGACAAAGGTCGAGCTACAGAACTTGGATTGAAGGACGAGAGCACCGTTCACAATGCACAACGCACTCCACCCTAAAAGCAATACCGACCGATTCTACCAATCAAGGAAGGCAAGCGGGAGAGGATTACTGAACGCAGAAGACACTGTTAATACTGAGACAGTGAGTCTGAAAAATTATCTGAAGAGGAAAGAAAGAATAATATCGGTAGTCAGAGATGCCCCAAAAGTGACTGAAACAGTAAAAGTGAAACAGAACATGCAAATAGCAAGAAATGGAACTGCACGGTCAGTTGATGCAAGAAACTGAAAATGTTGGATGATCGCTGGATGTGGTGGACGGACGAGAAGTTGAAAGGAGAGGCAGAAACGCTAATAACAGCTACTCAGGAACAAACCGTTCGGAAATATCTGATAAAGGCAAAGACCGACAAAATTCAGTCAGACGACAAACGCTGAATCTGTAGAAAAGGATACGAATGTATCAATCACATTTTGAATACAAGCCAAGCGCAGACATGAGAGTGTAGGGAAAGAATGCATCAGGATGTTAGCCGAGTATGTGGCTTCAAAGCAACAGAAAAATGGCAGAGACTGTAATAGAATTACGAGATCTTAAGGGATTTTCCCATAGGCTGACCATGCTATTGAATCAAGCAGACTATATACGACCATACAGGAGAAAATAGTGTAAGATAATAGATTCTGCAATTCCCTATGATAGCAGAGTCAGTCCCAAAGAAATTGAAAAAATGTTAAGAAGCAATGATCTAGCAGACGAGCTGAAGAGACTGTAGAAGACCAACACAACAATTATTCCTGTGGTAATTGGTGCAGTTGGCACAACACCCAAAATGCTACCCAAAAGACTGAAAGAGGTTGGAATTGAAATTCGCATTGTCGATAGCAGAAAAGTACCAGCCTACATTCTGAAAGATACCCAAGAAAGATTCTTCAGATTTGAGGAGACCTGTTGTCATCAAACCTCAAGATAAAATACCTGCCAAATAAACATCCATTCCCGTAGTAGTAGTAGTAGTAGTAGTAGTAGTAGTAGTAGTAGTAGTAGTAGTAGTAGTAGTAGTAGTAGTAGTAGTAGTAGTAGTAGTAGTAGTAGTAGTAGAAATAATAATAATAATAATAATAATAATAATAATAATAATAAAATCTCAGCTCCGCATGGATTGACTATAAAAAGGCCTTCGACTGTATACCGCATCCATGGATCTTGAGATCGCTGGACATCTTCAAAATTTCCCCTGTAATTTCAAGCTTCCTGAAGCACAATATGTCGTTGTGGAATATGAATCTCCAATTATACCACTCTAATGGAATACTTGCCTCAGAAAATATAAACATCAACTGTGGAATTTTTCAAGGTGACTCACTTTCACCTTTAATATTCTGCATAGCCCTAATACCCCTTACAAGTGAATTAAACAGAACAGGGTATGGGTATAAAATTGCCAATAAAAAAATAAGCCATCTATTTTATATGGATGACTTAAAACTCTATGGTAAAGACAATAATGAACTTGAAGGCCTATTGCGCACTGTGAAAGCATTCAGCGATGACATCGGGATGGAGTTTGGGCTTGAGAAGTGTGCCAAGGCCACTTTCCAGAAAGGGAAAGTGAAGACCACAAATTCAGACGTGTTAGATGTTGACACAGTCATAAGAGAGCTTGAGCAAGAACAAACATACAAATATTTAGAGATAAATGAAGGCTCTGGTATTCAGCATGCAAGCATGAAAGAGAAGATCAGGAAGGAATGTTATAGGAGAGTTCGTGCAGTCCTGAAATCTGAACTAAATGCACGTAACAAGGTGTTAGCTATAAATTCCTTAGCAGTTCCAGTTGTTACTTATAGCTACAATGTGTTGAACTGGAATATGAGTGAAGTAAAGAATATAGATAGGAAAATACGCAAGCTGCTGAGTTGTAATAGGATGCACCACCCAAAGGCAGACGTAGATCGCCTTTACCTTCCCAGAGCCCAAGGAGGTCGAGGCCTGATCCAATTTGAACTAGCTTACAAAACAACCACAATTGGACTGGCCAAATATCTTGAAATAACGAATGAATGGATGCTAAAGCTCGTGGAAAATCACAAGAGACGAAAGAAGCTTCATTCTATCATAAAAGAAAACAAAACATTTGCTATTGATCTCGTGCAGGATACCCAAACTGAACAACCCGAGGGAAGTACGGCAACTATTGTTGCAAAGGTGAAAATAATGGCAACGTAAAAAGAGCACGAGCAGTTGGCTGATGGGTGGGAGGAGAAACCTCTGCACGGCAAATATGTGGCCCGTAGCAAACAAGCTGATGTTGACCAGAAGCAAACCCATCAGTGGCTACGGAACTCAGGGCTAAAAGCAGAGAGCGAAGGTTTCATCCTGGCTGCTCAAGATCAAAGCCTGTTAACCCGGAACTACCAGGCCTATGTGATGAAAAATGGAGCAGACCCAAAATGCCGATTCTGCAACATGATTGAAACAGTGGACCACCTAATCTCTGGATGTAAAGTCTTAGCACCAGTGGAGTATAAATTAAGACATGACAGAGTTGGCCAATATCTACACTGACTAATAAGTCGGCATTACAATATCAAAACTGCCGACAAGTGGTATAATCACCACCCTGAAGCTGTAACTGAAGGAGAAAATGTAACGATTCTGTGGGACTTTCCAGTACATACAGACCGAACTATCAAAGCCAATAAACCGGATATTGTTGTGAAAGATCAAAACAATAAAGTTTGCTTATTGATCGACATGAGCATCCCCTGTGATCATAATATCTCGACGAAAGAGTTTGACAAGCTCAGAAAATATAAAGACCTGCTCATTGAAATTGAGAAAATGTGGCATCTCAAGGTGGTTACAATACCAGTGATCGTAGGAGCAATAGGAATGATCAAGAAGGGAACCGAAAATCATATGAGAATGATCCCTGGCTTACCATCCCTGCAAGAAGTGCAAAAGATTGTCTTAACTGGTACATCACACGTATTGAGAAGAGCATTGTCGATGTGAGAACTATTACTGCCCATGTATTTTAATTTAATTTTAAAAAACTGAACGAACTAGTGAGTTTAGTTTAATGGCCTACCAATGTATACTATGAGTTTCTTTGCCCTAGGAGTCGGGAAGACACTCGGCAAGAAATGGAAGCAAAATTGAAAGAAGAAGAAGAAAAAGATAATAATAATAATAATAATAATAATAATAATATAATAATAATAATAATAATAATAATAATAACATAATAATAATAATAATAATAATAATAATAATAATAATAATAATAATAATAATAATAATAATAATAATAATAATAATAATAAATGCCCTGATGTAGTATCAGACAGTGGCTCATATGGCTTCTGATCATAACTGATTGGAAGTGTTATCACGTACATTGTTTTGTCTTGGTATAAAAGATGGGTTACCGCAAATATTCTTCTCAATACCACAGATCTACATGTCAGTTGTTTGACCTTAACCAGTTGACCATGTCCTTTAGTGGCTGACGATATGTGCATCACTGATCACGAGCAGAAGTAGTGGGGGAGCATCATAGCCTTGTGTTGAGAGGGATTCTTTGGGGTTTGAATAATTCACTTCTTGAAACATGGGTGTTTCGTTCAACATCCTCAAACAACCCTTATTCAGGGACCTTTTGAGCGGGATGGGCTACACGACCTGAAGAAAATTCTAACTGGGCCCCCACCTGCAAGGTCATGTGCTGTTTATCTTGATATGAAATCATGTGGCGCACATATGGTTGTGATGTATGTGCCTAGTGTACCCTTATCAGACGGGTAGTCATGATGAGTATACTGGGCTTCGTATGTTTTACCCCAGTGTTACTTTGATGGCATGCACTGCTCTCTCACTCAATAATAATAATAATAATAATAATAATAATAATAGTAATAATAATAATAATAATAATAATAATGATAATATAATGATAATAATGATAATAATAATAATAATAATAATAATAATAATATAATATAATAATAATAATAATAATGATAATAATAATGATAATAATAATAATAATAATAATAATAATAATAATAATAATAATAATAATAATAATAATAACAATAATAATAATAATGATCTGGAAATGGGGTAGGAGCATGGGGAATGGAGGGTTTCATTAGTCTTTTTTTATATTTAATTTAGAAAAGCCTTCATAAATCTATCAACATTTCTAGATGTTTTAAGCTGATCTTCTAAATGTGATTGTTAGACACATTTCTTTTATTGTCACATTTATTTTTTTATTTATTTTTCTTTGTGGTGGGCACCAAGAGTCATGGGAATGATAAAGTCATCATTGCAGAATTTAAGATTTAACCTTTAACTCCAAGTTGCCTTTGGCAAACAGTAATTGATCTTCGTTATTTACCACAGTACTGTGTCTGCTGCGTTTTAATCTCAGTTTGTATTTTGCTATTAATAAACTTTTTGCTCTTATACATAAACGCGTGGGTATATATATATATATATATAATATATATATATATATATATATATATATACATGCAGCACAAGAAATACATGTATTTATATGTAAATGTGTATATGCGTACGTGCGGGCGCGTGTGTGTGTCTACCAGTGTGAATCATATGCGATGCCCACATAATTTGTTGTCTTTGTTTTTTTTCTTTTTCTTTTTCTTTTTTTTTTTTTTGTTAACGGTGGGAAAAATCAGGTTCTCTTTCTAAGTCACAAAAGTGTAGATCTGAACCTGAAGCATGTTGTTATGCTAAGCATGTCCCACTCCGCTTTCTGTTTGCTCATAAGAACAACTACATTCACTAAGCCATATTTTTTCCTTTCGTAGTCTCTAACAGCAATTCTTTGTTACAATACTGCGCTGAAAGCGTTTGAAATTAATGGATTTTAGCCCCTGATACACATTCAACTTGCTGCAAACACGTGACTGAATTATGCTTTTTTTTTTTTTTGAAGCAGACAAAAAACAATAGTGCTTATGGTCAACATGGATGGTTACAAAAGCTATACTTGACATAATATTCGATGCCTCTGCTCTCCCAGTGGAGCATTTGACAAATGTGCAAACTGTGACGGATGTGGTCAGCATTTATGGAGGACGTGATGAAATCGTTGGTCGGAGACGACTCAACCCACCCAGGCTGAATGCTACCGCAAGAAGTACATGTATGTATTTACGTATATCCGTACACACACGCGTATGTATTTATGTATGATTGTATGTATGCACGTATTGCATATATACGTAAGAATGCATATATGTAAGAACGTGTGTATGTATGTATGTATGTATGTATGTATGTATGTATGTATGTATGTATGTATGTATGTATGTACGTACGAATGTATGTATGTATGTATGTATGTATGTATGTATGTATGTTTGTTTGTATGTATGAATGTTTGTTTGTATGTATGTATAGATGGATGGATGTTGGGTGTAAAGACGTGTAATATTATTAGCTAAGTTAGGTGTAGTAGAATATGCAACATTAACTGTATGGCTATTAAAGAATTACTATACTAACTAGAGGGGGAAATGCTCGTAAACGTTTCTGCTACTTAATTGTCTTCATTATATAAAATCTTCTCTACATCACATTTTTCTCTTCATATGTTCAACCTCTCATTAATGACACTTCCAAGAAAATAGTAGAAAAATGTTTCAATGCTATCTCTTAGTTTATTTATTTCTCCATTAATATATAAACTTTATTCCTTTATAGACCTGAGCTCGAAGCTATGGTCATGCAGAGATATCACCATTATATGAATACAATGAATACAATGAATACAATGAATCTATAGATCTCCAAATATGTCAGACGTTTTTCACCAAATCTGACGAATGGTTATGAAGATGATATTGTCTTCATAATCCCTACACCTGGATGTTTCTCTGATAGAATGGAAAGTTACTGTTTTATTTATTATGATAATCTTATAAGCCGCTCTCCTTTTCATTGTCCTTATTTAATCAATTTGGCCCTGTACGCTTGTACTGCACCCATGACGTGATTGTTGGTTGAAAATTTCATTTGATATTTTTTTTTCTACTTCAGGCAAAAGGTCCAGAGTAGAAAAGAAATTATTAACTGTGTATAATTCACAAAGTGCACACAGAAACACAAGGACAAAGACAAAGACACACACACACACACACACACACACACACACACTCACTCATTCCTTCACTCACAAACTCACTCACTCACATATATGTATGTAGATGTATGTATGTACGTATATGTATATATATATATATATATCAACACACATACACACACGTATATATAAATACATATATATATATAGACAGAGAGAGAGAGTGGGGATTAATATATATATAGAGAGAGAGAGAGAAAGATAGATAGATTGATTGATTGATAGATAGATAGATGGATAGATAGATAGATAGATAGATAGATAGATAGATAGATAGATAGATAGATAGATAGATAGATAGATAGATAGACAGACAGACAGACAGACAAATAGATAGATATGTTTCTTTATTGTTTACTCAGGTTGAACACCGAGGAGACAAAATACAAAGTAGTGTTTTTATTTTTGGGAAGAAGAAAAAAGTGGTGGGTAGAATTTCGATCAAAATGGATCGTGGAGAAAAAAAACTGATCAATAGGGATCATAATGTAAAAAGGGGAAACAGATTAGGTTTATCCGTGGAAAGAAAAGCCTACAGAAAAGACCACGGTAACCTTGGGCAATAATGTAATGATAAAAACACATTACAGTGACTTTCTTTTGTCTTTTCTTGTTTTGGTTCATAGGATTATGCTCAAGCTGGCTCCGTCATTCACACGTGCCATCCTTGCTACATTCACCCATCTTTTTTTGAAACATTCGCTAGACAAAACTTGCCTCTCTACTCTCACCTTCCTCTTCAAATTATACTTGAAGAAGTTGATGAGAGATCGACCAGAGAGGAAAGTGTTTGTCTCCAATCCTTTCAGGCGCGTACACCAGATACATTCTTTCGCCATAGCCACAAGTACGATGAAAATGGCTCTTCCTTCCCGTTTCAAGGAAGGAGGCGCAACAATATTCACGATAGACTCGGTTGATAAACCGACTCGTCCCACACGCGATAACAGTCGTTCGACATAGGCCCACAGGTCGGAAATGGTTGGACACTGTACGAGCGCGTGCAGAACGGTTTCGTCGCTCTCGGGCAGGTCGGCCTCGTGTTTCTCGAGCCAGGCCTGTAGAGCCTATCTCGAACGAGTAGCGCTTTTCGATGGCACTGTCAGGCCAGGGATCTCAGGAAGTTGTCCATGGGTCCCGGGCCAAAAGTCGTCTTGAACAGGCGGGTCAGATATTCCTCGTCGACGCCCAGGTTCGCCCCGAGCTCGTCGTCGTACCTCCCCTCCACTAATCCCCCATAGAATGCTTTGGTTGTGTTGAAGTCGCTCAAGGTCGACCCAGGATGGCAGAGTTGCTCGAGAGCAACGTGACACTTGCGGTACCATTCGCCCTTTCTCGGCCTCTTTTTGATCCATGACTGCAGTTCGGTCATAGAGACGAGTTGCGGGAAAACGTGCCTCACAAACGGTGACCACACCTGTTCACCGTCGTCTACGTAGAGCTGAAGATGTCGCAGTCTCAGCGCGTGTCTGCGCATCATCAACCACGGCATGCCCAGCCCTCATTTCAGCGGGTGTTGACAGCAAACGGATTGCTTGACCATCGGAACGCTTCCCTTTCACAAGAAGCGGAAGAGAATGCGTTGTAGTTTGGTAATGGTAGGGTAGGGACAAGGCACGACGGTCAGGCGGTAGTAGATGACGGACGCGATGTACGTGTTCGCCACCTACGCTCGACCTTTTAGGGACGGCTTCCTCTCCGCCCATTACTGGTCGAGAGTGACCATCGTTATCTCGTTCTAGTTCTTCTCCGTTTGGAGGTCCGGACCAAACCAGACCCGGGTCCAACGTCTCACGACGGAGGCGCTGGTGGGCGACATGGGCTTGCTTCTCCAGGTGCCGAGTAGCAAGTCCACTGACTTTTCCAGGTTGATTTTCGCTCCTGTTACCGCTTCGTAGTCATTCAGTGTCTTGCCGACCAGCTCGATGTGCTTCTGGCTGGACACTATGACGGAGACGTCGACCGCGTAGCTAGCTAGCTAGATAGATAGACAGACAGACAGACAGACAGACAGACAGATAGATAGATAGATAGATAGATAGATAGATAGATAGATAGATAGATAGATAGATAGATAGATAGATAGATAGATAGATAGATAGATAGATCGATAGATAGATATAGATAGATAGACATATAGATAGATAGACAGACAGACAGACAGACATATAGATAGATAGATAGATAGATAGACAGACAGACAGACAGACAGACAGATAGATAGATAGATAGATAGATAGATAGATAGATAGATAGATAGATAGATAGATAGATAGATAGATAGATAGATAGATAGATATCAGTTTTCTATGTCATTTAAATAAAGTTCTCTAAAAACTTCCATTCATAAATTAATGGTGAAATGTTTAGGTTTCGGAATCAAACTTTCTCACACGTTTTAACATTTCTGTATATGTGCGTGAGTGCGTTTGTGTGCGTGTGTGTATGTTTACATGAGTGTGAGTAATATATTTTGCCTGATTTAACTAAGTCGAGGCCAGTGTTAGGTCTACAGTTAAGTTTTTAGCATTTTAGAAGGGCATATAGATGTCAAAGAAATGTTTTCAATGAAACAGACAGGGGCGAATTTATCAGTTGTCTGTGATTTTATCTCTGTAAATATTTTAAGGGGCAATATATGATGAAACTAAACTTTTTTGATGGGACTTGAAACATTCATCTTGATCAACCAACTGGGAAATATCTCCCATTGGCTTCTTGTCTCTTGGAATCTAGAATTCTATGAATCTTTCTTCTCTGTTTTCCTTTCCCTCATCCTCACTCTCATTGTGTAAACATACATTCAAATGTATATGGTGGATATATACATATACATGTGTGCATGTATGCGGGTGTGTATGTGTCTACACACACAAGCACACACACACACACACACACACACACACACACACATACACACACATACACACACACACGTATATATATATTCATAGTTTGGTAAATGTACTTTGATGAAAAGGCACACATAATGCACACACACATACACACATAGGTATGTATTAAATAAATGCATATTTATATATATATACACACACACATATATATATATATACATATATATATGCATATAAACATATATATATATAATATATGTACATTGATGAAAGCACACATAATGCACACCCACTGTCACACTCACACATACTAGGTATATATGAAGTAAAGTTTAATATAACATGGCTGCCCTTCCAGGTCAGCCATGTTATATTGGCAATTAAATTTTACTTTAAGAATGTTACCGTATCTCTCTCTCTCTGAGAGATTTAGAAATAATACTATATATCATATATATACATACATAATATTATATATATAATATATATATTATATATATATATATATATATATATATATATATAATATATATATATATATATATATATATCTATATATATATATATAAAGTGGATAAGAGCGTTATAGCGGCCATATCGAGTGGCCAGCATGAGAATTAAACTTTATAGGAAATAATTATTAATGAAATTATAATTTTAATCGCGATCTGAGATTATGCATTAATCTTTTGCTAGTTAATTAGTTCTTTTATCTTTTCACCTGTGCTGCATGAATACGTGATGTTGCTTTAGAATAAGGTTTTGAATTCTATATCTAGCATGGTCGTATCCTTTTTGATACCCCAAAGTTATAATCATAACATAATAAACTGACAGTTACTGCTATCACTAATGTTTTTAAACCAGTCAAAAACAAACGAACTGTTATTCCATAGATGCAGATGTATAACGTGCAGAATGGAATCTAAGATATTCTAACTAATTATCCCTATTTCGGTTTTAGCCGTATTAAGGACCCTATATTTAGAATATCCCCTAAAACTCGTTTTGTAGTCCCCCACTCTCACTCTCTATTTGTGGTATGTGTATACACACACACACACACACACACACACACACACCACACACACACATATATATATATTATATATATATATATTAATATATTATATAAATATATATATATATATAATCAACGTGATCATGTTACCGACCAGGCTATCAGATGTTGCTATACATCGCTGGTCACAATGCGCTTTGCATTGTTTTAGCCTTCGAAGGACGCCACCCCGTTGGCTAAGCGAACAGGCCAATATATATATAATATATATACATTCAAAATGTGACCTCGTGTGTACCGTTGGCGATTTTTTTTTCCTCTGTCTTCCCTTCTCGGGATCTTTCCTTCTCCTTTGTTTCCGACGAAGAGCTCCGCTCGAAACGTTAAACTCTCCTTCTTTCCTGAGCGTCCAATAATACTATATTTGTTCAACGTCCTCGCGTTGTTGTGGTTTTTTTTGTGCCTTCTTGTTTGGTCTAACTTTATATATATATATACATACATATCTACACACAAACACACACATATATATATTATAATAACGGCATAGAAGAAACCTTTCTAGCTTACATGCTGAGATATAGACGCTAAATCATCTCATCACTCAAAAAGTCACAAACATGCGTTGAATTCGAAGCAACACAGACCAACGGAAGTTATTGGCTTGTTGCTTCGAATTCAACGCATGTTTGTGATTTTTTGAGTGATGAGATGATTTAGCGTCTATATCTCAGCATGTAAGCTAGAAAGGTTTCTTCTATTATACATATAATTTTACCTTAATCGTCTTTTATTATATGCTGACTACCGATAGTATTTATAGAATGTCTGATGGAATTAAAAATTATTTTTATGCATTTGTGTACGTTTAAACTAATTAAATATTATTTTACAGAATAATAGAATTAATATTTCTTTGATTAAAACCCTTTCTAACATGGAAGTATCCAAAGAGCTTTTAAGGCACATAATGCTTTATGAGTACAAAAAAGAAAACTCTGCAGCCGAAGTGACTCGAAACATACACTCAGTTTATGGGAAAGATGCCTGAATGAAAGAACTTGCAGAAGATGGTTTGCAAAATTCAGAAGTGGAGATTTCAGCCTTGAAGATGAAGACCGAACTGGGCGCCCAGTTGAGTTTGATGATAAGCTCCTTGAGACGTTACTTAAAGAAAATCCTACATTATCAGATGAAGAATTGGTAATAAAGTTTAGTTCAAGCCATACAACTGTTAATCGTCACCTTCAACAACTTGGAAAGGTTCCTAAACTTGGAAAATGGATGCCTCATGAATTGTCCGAAAGCAACCGCAAATCCCGAGTTGACATCTGCTCTTCTCTCCATTCTCGCGAACTCATTTCACCCTTTTTGGATAGACTTGTAACTGGTGACGAAAAATGGATCTTTTATCGAAATGTTAAACGTCGTAAACAGTGGCTTGGTAAAAGGGAAAAAAACTCAACCACAACCAAGAAGGAAACGTCATGGGAAAAAGTGTTCTTCTCTATATCTGGTGGGATTGCAAAGGAGTAATTCACTTTGAATTGTTACCACCTAATGCAACAATCAATGCTCAAGTCTACTGTCAGCAATTAGAGCGTTTGAACCTAGCTTTGAAGGGAAAAAGACCCGAAAATGGGTGATGGTTCATCAGGACAATGCGCGACCCCACACTGCAAAGATCGAAGAGCTTGGCTGGGAAAAAATTCCTCCTCCATCTTATTCTCCCGACCTTGCTCCTTCAGACTACCATTTATTTCGTAGTTTACAGAATCATTTGGCGGACATAACTTCCGCAAGCCAAAAGGAGGTCGAAACTGACATTTCAGAGTTCTTCGCTTTGAAACCAAAAGAGTTTTACATTGATGGGATTAAAAAGCTTGTAAATAGATGGAAGGAAGTCATAGATAATCATCAGGGAAAGGACATTGATGATTAAATTTTAATTAAATATAACATTTCATCATTTGTTTTCTTTATTCAAAATTCGGACAGAACTTATGGGATGACCTGATATATATATATATATATATATCACCTTGATCACCTTGATCGACCAGTCCGTCAGGCGTCCATTTGACACCGCTGGACACAGCACACTGTCCACTCCTCTCTGGATCGCGCCTTTCTCATCCACGTGATCCCAATCGTCCTCCTGAAATCGTAACTCCCCCCTTGTGGAGGTCTTTCGGGTGGTCTTTTCCGCTCACGCGGGTACCACTCGACAACTGCGTGCGTCCACCGATTATCGATGAGCCGGGCGACGTGTCCAGCCCATCTATACAGGAAGTAAATATGTGCCGGGATATCTAAAAGGAGATCTCACGGAGAGTAAGGGCCGGATAGAAGGCGTTCAATGGCATAAGGGATATGCTCAAGGGAAGGTTGGATAGGACCACCCGCGCCAACCTCATTAACAGTGCAGTTCTGCCTGCAATGTTACATGGTAGTGAAACATGGCTACAACAAAGAGAGAAGAGCAGAGACTGGTAACAGCTCAAAGAGCCATGGAAAGGTTAATGCTTGGTATCTCGTTGAGAGAGCACATCAGTAGCGAGATCATCAGAAAGAAGTCCGGCGTGAGAGAGTTCATCGCAGAGTATACACGCAGCAAGTTTATATATATATTATATATAATATATATATTATATATTATATATATATATTATATATATATATGTATTGGCCTGCTCGCTTAGCCAGCGGGGCGGTGCGTCATTCGAAGGCTAAAACAATGTGAACGCATCGTGACCAGCGATGGTAACAACGTCTGATGGTCTGGTCGGTCATGTGATCACGTGATATATGTATATCTATCTATCTATCTATCTATCTATCTATCTATATATATATATATATATATGTATGTATGTATGTATGTATGTATGTATGTATGTATGCATATTCATTCCATCTTTGAACTTCTTTACTTTAACATCTCAAATGGACGAGCTCTTCCCTGAAGACGGAGACTCGTTTCAATCCATGATGGAATCAAACTATTCTTTTTTTCCCCTTTTTTTCTCCTTCTCCCCGTGGCCACTTGCCAATCCTCTGTGCCGTCTTCATCTGACGACAAGTCGGAGGAATCGGAGTGTGGGAGGGGAAGGGTATTGGGGGTCTATTTCCGAGTGTGTTGATTTTATTGGTGGTGTTTGGTGACAGTTGGGATGTGGTGTTTGGGATTTTGGGGGTGGAGTATAGTCTTCTTTGGTTTCCTCTTCTTCCTGTGGATTTGTTGCTGGTGGTGGTGATGATTGTGTTGGTTCTGTTCTTGATGGCGCTGGTGGTGGTGTTGTTTTATTTGGCTGGCTTGGTTGCTGATGTTCCTTCATTTGTTTGTAGAGCTGCTTAATTAGTTGTGCACGTGGCGGTGCGGATAGTAGTGCTGGTCTTTTGCTCGGTTTTTGGTTTTCTTGTTGTTGTTGCTGTTGTCTCTGTGCTAGTGGGCAGTTAGTTTAAAATCTGTTTTGCTACAACAAACATAGCAACTTGGCTTTCTGCCTTCGTCTGCTATATGCAAGCTCGAATCCTCAATTGGATTCGATGGGGAATTTTTTCAAAATTAACTGGATTGATCTGAGCAAGAATCTCGACTTCTTGGCCAATCCAGATTTACTGGTTCTGATCAAAGGTTTCCAATATATGGATTTCGTCCTCGATGTCATAGCAAATGGTAGACACGAGCCATTTTATTTCAATTTCGGGGATGGGGATCACATTTTTTGTTTTAATTTGTGTGACCCTACGACCAATGTATGTAGGGATCATGAGAAGATTTTCATGTTGAAAGGACCTTGTGGAGAGGTCCTAGGCTCGCTCTTCGCTGTCGAATCTTACTTCGATTGTCGCAATTCTGTTTCCCCTCGTTATGCAGTCTTTAAAGGCCCACATGGGCCTAAAACATTTTCCATATTTTCATGAGTGGCTATTTCATGTACTTTTGTTTTCGCGTTGAGTGTTTTGTGAACGATTGTTTTTTGTTTTTTGTTTTTTTGAATTGGTAGAGTAAAAAGCAGTAAATTGTAATGGCAGAGTGATGTGTATTCAGAATCGGTTAAAACGATCGTTCAGAGCAACACAGGATAATATGTAGAACATCATAAATTTCGCATTTACTTCGAAATTTAATTATGTCCAACTGTACTGTTTCATATGTATCAAAACATCATTATTTATATAATTACGTAATTAGAATATATTATTAATTAACTGAACAGCCCCGTTTACTTAAATCTCTGGGTGAATATTACTTTTAAAGCAATTATGTGTCTTAATTATGTAATTATATAAATAACAGAGTTTTATGCTAATGAACAGCCCAATTAATTACCAACTCTACATGAAGTCTATGTTCTTCCGCTTTTTATTCTCTCTCTTACCCTCTCTTTCTCTCTCCTTCACTATCTGCACACACACACACACACACACACACACACACACATTATGTACGTACATGTACACTAATGTTAGAAGAACGAACCATGGTGGTAAATGGATTGGAGTGGTCAGTAGCAAGTATTTGAACAAGGACAAATAAAGGCATATTAAACAACGTACAAGATAAATGCTATGAGTAACTGAAACTATTTCTGCCCCGAGAGCTTGATGGTAATTGCTATCAGCTTCTAATAGGAAGCAGAGTTCCTCAAAATCAAGTGTGAATGTGCCTGTGTGAGTCGCATCTAGCGGTTTCTTTATTCAATAAACTTTTAAGATAATTTGAGTAGTCTGCAAGCAAGCTTAATGACCATACTGAGGGTTCCTCGTTAGCTCTATGATTTACATGATACCTTGTTTAGTTGTAGGTATGCTCTGATGCTGCAGATCTATGATCAAAGGAATTTCGGCAATGGTCATTCTGATACTTCAGTATTGTATGCTTTTAAAATGGATTCTCTTTCTCTTTCTCTTTTACTTGACTGCGGCCATGCTGGAGCACCGCCTTTAATCGAGCAACTCGACCCCGGGACTTATTCTTTTGTAAGCCCAGTACTTATTCTATCGGTCTATTTTGCCGAACCGCTAAGTGGCGGTGACGTAAACACACCAGCATCGGTTGTCAAGCAATGCTAGGGGGACAAACACAGACACACAAACACACACACGCATATATATATATATATATATATATATATATATAATATATATTATATATATATATATATATATATATTATATAATATACGACGGGATTCTTTCTGTTTCCGTCTTCCAAATCCACTCACAAGGCTTTGGTCGGCCGGCCCGGGGCTATAATAGAAGACACTTACCCAAGGTGCCACGCAGTGGGACTGAACCCGGAACCATGTGGTTGGTAAACAAGCTACTTACCACACAGCCACTCCTGCGCCTGTTATTTCTAGCAGACCAACTGACCATGTGGAGATCAAGTCATTCACTGCTGTATCGCTGTGCGTTTGTGTGAATGTGACCGAATAACTTATTTTACAAGAGAAGAAATCCAATGCCAGCCCCTTAATTCTTATATATGCCATGTGTTGTTAAGGAGATTAAACGGAGAGTTTGAATCTTTAACAACTACTACCGTCATATATAGGAATTCCTCAAATTCTCCAAAACTATGGAATCCTTAGCAGTCTTCAAAAATGTTAGGTCATGTGGAAGGAGTTAACAGTTAGAAAGAGACTCTGATAAAATAATAGTAAGGAAATATAACTTCAGTGGAAATAAAACACTGAACGTTTCTGATTGCGGGTGGTTTGCGTTATCGCATTACTGACAGCATAACACCTGAGGTCAAAAGTATCGAGTTACCTTATGGAAAGTTACTAACAGTACATGTCTCATTAATTGCAACAAGTTACAGCAGTAAATTCTTGTAACATTTCAAGGTACCAATGATATGTGTATGCGTGCGCATATACGTTTTTTTTTATAGATATATATACACAAGCGTATAAGTATGTATGTGTGTGTTTATGTGTGTGTGTGTGTGTGAGTGTATGTGTGTGTTTCAGTTTCGTCACCACTACCACCACCACCAACACCACCACCGCCGCCGCCACCACCACCACCACTACCACCACCGCCATCATCATCACCATCATAACCATCATTTTGCATCCTGTCTTCGGTGCTTGAGTTCCATTTAGTACAGCTCAGGAGGCCAAATTTCAAGTTCTTCCCAACTTTTCTTAGGTCTTTGTCTTCTGCCAATTCCATCTACTTGGATTACTGGTTTCACCTTTATTCAAATATCATTCTCCAAATGCATCACGTCTCCGTCGGCTCATTCGATAGTTTGTATTCTATCCTGATTCCTTATGGTCAACTTTCTCGCACCTCACTTCAGGAAATATACGCCTCGTCTCTTTCCAGTCTTCATATATCCTTGATATTGAATGCCAAAATTATACAACTATGAAGCAGTGCACTTCTTGCACATACAGCCAACGCTTCACTCAAAGAAAGAAACCTTTCGTTTCTAATAAAGTTACCAACTTTCTGAATCTTTTCCACGCTTCTCTAATTCCATCCTGCATGGGTAATTAATTCACCAAGGTAGTCAAAAGTAACTATTTACAAAGATCACTTCACAGTACCCTAACTATAAACTAAGGCTTCCAGATACCGAATTCCCTTGAAATTTGGCTAAAACTGCAATCGGTAATTCCTGAAATTATTATCCCACTTTCTGAGAAATGCCTGAGCGTATTGTTCAAAATCTAATTACGATTTACAGGACCATATTAAGTGCTCGAATGGTTCAACACGCATTTTTTTTTTGCATCAATTAAAGAACGACCATAAAACCTTTTTCTCAGAAAGTAGCACATTTGTATAGTCGAACCGTTTTCGGAAAGAATCGATAAGCAGAAAATAAACTTATTGAAAGAAGAGCAGAGTGAAATTATAGAAATAATATCCATATTAATTGCTATAGACAGAATTTCCTCAAATACAATAGTAAAAAATACTTTTATAAGGTAAGTTATTACAGATAACGGTTTGGTTTTAATAAAGAATGGATCTCACTTAACGTAGATGATTCTATGCCAATATGATTGTTAAAAGAACAGTAATTGATAGAACATCTGAAAGACAATATTGTGTAAATGTGGGAACATATAAATGTATACTTAAGTGGCAAATTCTGGAATTTGGGAACTGGCAGAAAAATACGTTGAGCGTTGAGAAACAAAGCTTTCTGGATATAATCTTGATTTGAAAAGAAATATAGTTACTGTCTTAACTGATCGAGTAAGTGTTATTAATAAATTTGCTTGATTGTGAACAATTGAACTATACACATGAATTTAACGTACCTGTTTATGATTTTATCTATGAGAAAACTGTGAAGGTTAATTTACTAAAGTTTCTTGGAAAGACAAGTTTGAAGATATCTATAGGATGGCAATCAAAATTT
>NC_043016.1:4633371-4645871 GCF_006345805.1 Octopus sinensis | reverse complement strand
ATGTAGAGTGTCAGTGATCTGTGGAAAATGGGTCGCGTTTATTGACCAGTGTGAGAGCTGGATTGGTGGACACAATTTATGAGCGAATCGGGGGTGCTTAAGTGCAGAAGTCACTGTAGTGGTGGTAGAAAAGCTGATCAGAAGAGACAACATATTTGTCTACCAAGGCTCGTAATGTATTGGTGAGTATCTATGCATATACACCCGCCAACGCACACCAACTTTTATACATACGCAGACATGGCTGTGTGATGAGCCTTCAGCATGTGTCTTCTATTATGTTCCTAGGCTTATTAATGCCTTGTAAGAGAAATTTGTAGACATAGTATTATGTGTATGCGCTTCTGTATGTATGTGTGTCTTTTTTGTTTGTGTGTTCCGCTCACCGCATGGTAACAAGTGTTGGTTGGTTTACGCCATCACAACGAAGCTTGTTGACAAAGGGAAATGGATAGAATAACAATTAGGCTTAAAAATAAGTTCTGGAGTTGATTTAATGGATTAAACTCTTCAAGGCGATGCCTCAACCTGGTTGCAATCCAATATTAAAACCAGTACAAGAGTAATATGTATATAAATATAGATATACATACATGCATATATACATATATATATATAATTCCAAGAGAGTTAGAGGTTGTAAATCCAACCAACTAAGGGATAATATCTATCCAATATACTGCTGGTAGAATACCCAATTATTAATACACAATTGTTTTTTCACTGCATGGCAATTACATTACCGAGTGTAATAAATGGGTGAGGGTAAAAAGTTGTTTTACCCTTAATTTATATAGCAATAAGAAAATGGAGGGGATGAAGAGGTGGTATTCATCAACTTTTAGACATATTATGTCTATTTATTAATCTAAAAAAAACACTTATAACAATATACATACATGTATAACATATGCTTTAAACATATAATAAATAAAATATAAAAATACCAGTAATTATTAAACTATATAACGTAGAGCATACCCTAATTCTACTTTCTATGCTCTACGTTATATATTTTAATAATTACTGGTATTTTTATATTTTATATATTATGTTTAAAGCATATGTTATACATGTATGTGTATTGTATAAGGGTCTTTTTAATTAATAAATAAGTTGACAAAATATAATGTCTAAAAAGTTTATGAATACCACCTCTTGATCCCCTCCATTTTCTTATTGCTGTACATATATGCATGTATGTATGTATGTATGTATGTATGTATGTATGTATGTATGTATAGTGGCCGTGTGTATATATGTATATATACATACATATACATACATGATAAATTATGTATACACACACACACACAACACACACACACACACACATATATATATATATATATAATATATATATACACATATACATATATACACATATGCACACATACACTCACACACACACATATATATATATATACATTTATATATATATGTGTATATACATATATATATATATAAATCTATCTACATCTATCCTTCTATCTATCTATCCCTCTCTCTCTCTCTCTCTCTCTCTCTCCCTCTCTCTCTTTCTATATATATATATATATATGATCTATCAGCCTGCCTGTCTGTCTGTCTGTCTATCTATCTATCTATATATATATGTGCATATATAGTTAATTATCTAATTGGGTGGGTATTGTGCACGTATGATTTGAGTGATCTATTTGTAGTATACTGTAATCGCTATAACACATAATTATAGGTTACTGACGTTGACCATGTGTGAGGATATGTTGTGTTTTACTGTTTGAAGATAGCTGAGTTGGATGACGATGTGCTTCGTGGGTTCCGCTGTATTATCAAGTAGTGATTCTGTAATATATATTTTGCATTATAAGCTGTATTATAGCATCTGATAACGATTCTGAAGATTATATATTGAGTGACATTAAACAGAAACACTCTGCAGTATTCATGTCGGAGTTACCTTCTCTTACGCCTGTATCCACTTCACATTTTGTATCTTCTGAGAATGACGACTTAAGTACCAGAAAAACTACTGGAAGAATTATTATCAACTGAATCATGAGATAAATGAATAATACATAAGTAAGTAGGTTTAGTAGTACTAATAAGAGAGATGGAAATCAATACTTAAAAGCAGCGTATTCGTTAACAGTGAAGTTATTCAAGAGCTTAGTTTCGTGAAACATACTTAACCAATTGATAAATTTGATAAGTGCTTTGCATGAAACTCTACTCTCTTTGAATTATTTATGTAGTTCCGCAGTTAATAAATGAAGAGATATGTGTCTGAGTGTGTGTACATTATACTTGTATCTATTAATATATTACATATAATTAATAATACGCGCACACACTCATACATACTTCGTACTTATATTTATATGTGTGTGTGTACATATAAAGAGAGGAGGGGTATATATATATATATATATATATATATATATCACCGTGATCAGTCAATAACTAACAGCAATGCGGGTTTTCTGCCTGTTCTACAGATACTTAAACGGCCATTGCGCTTTTTAACAAGTTAACTGATTGTCAACTCCCTGAGTTTCTCTTTCATCATCTCTTTTCACCTCTTCTCTGTCTTAATCCTTTCCTAGCAAGCACTCAACACTTCATTCATCGTCTTGTTTAAAACCACCATCTGCTTACTTTCAAAGAGTCCACCTTACTGCAACCATGTGAGCTGGATAACGTCATTTCTCTCTCCCAGTAAGTCATGGATACTAATTTTCTTCTTTGGAGACATGTAAAGACATATTTTTAATCCCATACTGCTGGTATTTTTCATGCAGTTGTCAATTTTTTGGTTCAAACTAAACACATTGATCACATAACTCTCACTAGTAGCGGAGAATCTGAGAAGGTCATGGACGCAACCATTCCGCCTGAGTAAACGAAAAGATTTTAAAAAAAAGCATTCTTAGCATACCTCATTACAGCTGATTTTCTCCCATATCCCCTACACTACCACCACCAACTGTAGTGTATCTCACAGATCAATCTTTACCAACCCACATACAGACAACATGTCCTCTCCACCAATGCTTATTTGGGCATTAAAACTTACTAGTTTGATGTTTTGTCTGCACGAATCTTTATCTGGTTGGGTACGACACAAAACTCCGATGCAAAAATAGTTCAAAAGCTAAGTAACAATTTTCATAATTATCTACTATTCCATCAGTTCTTACATATTTCTCTGTCCTTTGGAGAGAATTGACATTTTCGTCCTTCCTATTAGGACAGTTTTAGCTGAATGCCATTTATCATTGTGCTGCACCAATCTGCCTCCACCGCTGGCAGCAAAATGATTCACTTAATTCTCTATACAAACACACACACACCCAATAACACACACACACACACACACACACACACACACACACACACACATACACACACATACACACAATCAAACAATAACATCTAGATATATTTTTATCTATGTTTCTCACCCTCTTATTCTCTCTTTCTCTCTCCCTTTATATGTATGTGTGTGTGAGCGCGTGTGTATACACACACACACACACACACACACACATATATATATATATATATATATGTAGAAGAGTTGTATAAATTTGGCAAGTGACTTCATCTGAGATCATGTGTTGAGACTGAAACAATTACGCCGTGAAAGAATCGTTTACAACACACATAAACTGTTAATATTCCCTTTCGTTTGTTTGTTTCTTTCTTTAAAAGTATCAAGTATCCTTCCACCAGCAGTAGTTGTTATTCCACCCCTGTCATCTCTGATCCAGCAGACCTATCATCAAAGATGATTCAGTCATGATTATCCCGTCATTTTTTTTTCTTTCGGACATCGTGTGGATATATATATATATATATATATATATATATATATATATATATATATATATATATAGAAAATGCATTATCTAACATATCATTCCTTTGTTCAGAGAGTAATGGATTTTTGAGGGAAATTTAATTGGTATTTCTAGCACGTCAACCGATATCTTTCCGCGTAGGGCTTTCGTGTAGGCTTGAGGGAGGCTTTTTCAAACACGGGGAATATATTGGATTATGTGCTCGTACGTCTGCTTAATTAAGACTGGCAAAGAGTTGAACAACGACATGCTGAATCGGCAAATATCAATTGATAAAAATTCACAACTACAAATCAACAGAGACACAGTTCTGGCATTAAGAAATTTGCAGCCCCTGAGTGGTACCTTAGGCTAGTGTCTTCTGTCAAAGACACAAATTGACCAATGACTGAAAAGTGGAATTTAGTAGATAAAAAACTGTGATAAGCGGCATCTGTGTGTTTCGGTATGCATACATGTATATGTATATGTGTGTGTATATATATATATATACATATGGATATGTAGATCTTACTCTGTCTCTCTCCCTCTCTCTCTCTCTTCTTATATATATATATATATATATATAATATATGTGTGTGTGTAAGTATATATGTATTTATAATATATATATGCATATATGTATATGCATATATATATACACACATACATATGTATGTGTATATATGTATGTGCGTGTATATATATATATGCATATATACTACAAAATTAGAGAATGGAGAGAAATATACTTAAATCAGTAAAACATCAACTATCCGATGAAACTCATCCATACTTTAATACACCATTACATATGAGTAAAGGCAATACATAAAATGAAATGGATATACAGTAATAGTAAAAAGATAAAGAGATATAAGTAAAAAATTATCAAATATGATATAAATCAAAACTGACAGCTGTTTCGGCAGTGAGGACAGTCATACCTCATTTAACCTATAAGCCATAAAGGCAGGTATAAATGAGGCATTAACAAGGATGCCCCACGGCCTCTTCAGAGAATTAAATTAAATTTGTTATAATAGTGAAAAATAATATACAATCATATACATATAAATATAAAAATATAAAAATGTAAAATATAAAAACTTAATACATTAAAGCTACACTTATATAATATAATACACATTTGTACAAAAAAGGAAGGTAAACAGAACAAAATAAAACAAAATATATAATAATGTATATATTAATATCAATAAGTACCGATATATACATATTTGGCTAATAGTTTTTTTTAAAATATATATAAAAAAAAGCTAACATATATGGAGATGAAAAACAATAATTAAATCCGTGGTACAGTTCATAAGATTCTAAAGCTATAAAAGTTAATAAAAATTACTATTAATAATAAAATAATATAATAATAATAATAATAATAATAATAAAATAATGATAATAAAAAAATAGATATATAAAAAAATAGATACAGTTAAGTTAGCACACCAAGTCCATCCTTACAAGATCGGAAATAACTATGAGTAAGAAATGCTGACCACTAGGTAAAGAAAATATAGATTAATTCGATTGGCTACGGTTAGCTCAAATAGATCTAAACATACGAGTAATAGTAGGAATATTAATAATAATATACGAATTAAAACTTATGGTAGACATGATAATGGTAAAGTTTACTTGCGCAATAACCATGGTAATTTGATATAGATAAATATAACAATGACAGTGGTAAGAATAGTAATCCTATGAGTTGGTCTACGAATAGGATTTTTACAAATAACATTAATTCTATAGCAATCCTAATTATGATAAGGATACTCTTTGGTTGATTATCCCATATGCAATGCAGATTAAAACAAACATAGTGAGAGCTTTGCATAATGTTATTTTTAGGCATTTTGGTAAGGATAAGAATAAATTTAGTCCTAATTAACAACGGTACTGTTAGAGTGGGATATAGCATTACTCATAATCTAGCCACAATTATCTCCTCTTTTAATAACAAGAAACTGGATCACTTCTATAAGGATAGAAAATTGAATTTGGACCAGGAAAACTTGCCCCTCTTTATTATAATAGGAATAGAAAACTCTTGGAACAATTGGGAACAACCTCCTTACTAATAATGAGTGCACCATACCTGTCAGAGATAATAAATGAAATAGATCATACTACTACTACCAATACTAGTACTAGTGATAGGAATATAGCCGATAATGTGAATTTAACTCATTCGTTGATTTGGGGTTGGATGATGATAACAATTGTAACACTTATAATGTGAATAGTAGTATAGGGGTGTTGTCCAATTTTAGATTTCCTCATTCTGTTAACCTTGTAATTTCAGAAATAAAAATAATGTGTATTGGTAATCAATGCCTCAGGAAGGAGGTTGTTTACCAATGCACTGTAGATACACAATTGAGTAGTAGGGTGTATATCGGGGGGCAACTATGAATAGCATAAAACAAAGATGGATTATCACAGATATACCTTTAGGAATAAAAATAGAATGTACTCTACAGGGCTAAGTGCATACATTTGGGAACTTAAAAATAAGAACTTAGATTTTAGATTAAACTGGAAAATACTAACTTCAGCACCGTGTATAATGGAAAAAATAAAAAAATGCTCTCTATGTATTAATGAAATTTCTTCATTATTAAAGCGGTCGGCAAATTATTAACAACATTAATGAAAAAAACTTCTTTGTATTCATAGGCTACCGTTCACCTTTCTAGATTCAAATAGAATTAGCACTTCCACTATTTTTAATTTTTAACTCCCTTCTTTAACTAAATATACCTTTGGTCTTCTATAACTTCTAAAGTATACAATTTATTAATTTATAATTTTATAATTTTTACAGCTACATTTGTATAATAATTAATGGATGTGTCTAGTATTATTGGTTTCTTGTTTTTTGTATGTGGGTTTTTGTTTGTTTCTTAAGAGAATTGCAATATGACATAAAATAACATATTCATTTTGGTACTTGCCTTATAATTTTGTGATTTTTGAAGTTTTCCAATACTGCATAGTATATTGCATAGTATATATATATCTTGGGTAGATACCTAGCTCTGGATAATGTAATGATATTGTATAATATGTAATATATGAGAGCCTTTTGTGAGTTTGGTGGGTTAGGTTGAGATTATAGGTTTTTTTGTATGTGTTATTTGGAAGGTTTTTATTGTATATTTGGTCTTTTGTACTCACCTTAATTTGTATCTTATGCTATTCACTGATAAACCTTTTGCATTTTTTTCATTTTCTCATTTACATGCATTATGCTTTATAATTATTACCAGCCTCATATATTTGGTTTATATCTATAGTCTTCTGGATCTGTACTTTAAACTATCCTTCCATACATATTTACTTTCAACAATATAACATATATATTCACTCTACTCATTATTTTTATTTATTTTCCATTTTATTGTAATATTATCAATTTTGCATCTAGTCTTCTATTTATTTATTTATTTGCCTATTTAAGTGTAGATGTTTACATACATATCAAGTCATCTAATTTGCTACCTATTTTATTTTTTACTTATTTACTTATATGGGTAGTTTATAACATACATATCTATCATTTATTTTATTTAATTTTAATAATATATGAATACATATATACTGGTTTGTACTTATAATTATATGTATAACCGTATTTATTCCTTCGTATTTATTCCTTCTTACTTATTTTATCTCTTTTCATCTTAAGTTTTAGAATATAAAATTTATTTAAAATTTCTGTGTGTTCTCTTAAGCGTTTAAATTAATACTTCCCCTTCTTTTCTTTAATGCCTAAACTGGTATATCATGGCAATATATTTATTAAGTTAATAAGTGACTTATTATAATTATTTAAATTAATATACATTTATATTTTATATTTTATAATTTAGCGTACTTAAAACCATAACAAACTTACGATAAATCTAACAACCGTTATGTTTACTCTGCAACAAACCGGTGTTATAAATTTTAAGTTACCCATGTAATAAGTATCTGATTTAGTAACATACTGATATTTAAAATATATTTTATATCTAAATTAAATATTTTATGAAATTCATGAATGGTTCTTCTTTTGTTATTGAGGCACAGTGATAATATTGAAGGACTAAATTGTAGCATAGTTACTTCCCTTTTTGTTTATCTATGTGCTAGTTGTTGCTTGTAATTATGTATGTGTATAAATGTGTGTATATACATATAAACTATGTGTGTATGTGCGATTGATCTGTAGATGCGTGTGTGAATATTGGCGTAATTTTCTTTTGTGATTTAAATTTCTAACCAATAGCAATCGAATAATCTATATTTTCTTTACTAGTGGTCAGCATTCTTAACTCATAGTTATTTCGATCTTGTAAGGATGGACTTGGTGCTAACTTAACTGTATCTATTTTTATTATATATATTTTTTATTATCATTATTTTATATTATTATTATTATATATTATTATTATTATTAATAGTAATTTTATTAACTTTTATAGCTTTAGAATCTTATGAACTGTACCACGGATTAATATTGTTTTTCATCTCCATATATGTTAGCTTTTTTTATATATATTTTAAAAAACTATTAGCCAAATATGTATAATATCGGTACTTATTGATATTAATATATACATTATTATATATTTTGTTTATTTGTTCTGTTTACCTTCCTTTTTTGTACAAATGTGTATTATATTATATAAGTGTAGCTTTATGATGTATAAGTTTTTATATTTTACATTTTTATATTTTATATTATATGTATATGATTGTATATTATTTTTCACTATTATAACAAATTAATTTAATTCTCTGAAGAGGCCGTGGGGCATCCTTGTTAATGCCTCATTTATACCTGCCTTTATGGCTTATAGGTTAAATGAGGTATGACTGTCCTCACTGCCGAAACAGCTGTCAGTTTTGATTTATATCATATTTGATAATTTTTTACTTATATCTCTATCTTTACTATTACTGTATATCTCATTTCATTTTATGTATTGCCTTTACTCATATGTAATGGTGTATTAAAGTATGGATTGAGTTTCATCGGATAGTTGATGTTTTACTGATTAAGTATATTTCTCCATTCTCTAATTTGTGTAGTATTAATTTACGGTAATATTATTACCTTCACCCATATAATGCAATAGATGAACTGATTGTTTGACAATTTTTAACATCTATGTATTAATTTTGTTGGGTACATATCTAGCAGTATATTGGATATATATTATCCCATGGTGGGTTGAATTTTCAACCCCTATCTCATTTTATAACCTATATGCATATATATATATATATACATATATAATAGAAATATTAAAATTACTAAGTCTCTCTAAAGGAGATTACGGCAGCGTTACTGGAAATTAATAGTTTATAATGGTTTATAATGGACGCAGTTTGTGTGTCAAATAGCTAGCTTGAGGCGATGGCCTCATGGAGCTAATCAGCGACAGCTTTAGTCTTATATTTATAAGACTGCCATATTAGTAGGGCGAAAACTATTAATATACATATATACATATATATTATATATATATATATATATATATATATATATATATATATATATATATATATATATTATATATATATATATATATATATATATATATACATATATATATATATATATATGTATGTATATATATGTATGTGTATATATATATATACAGTGGAGGTGCAATGACCCAGTGGTTAGGGCGGCGGACTCGCTGTCCTAAGATCGCGGTTTCGATTCCCAGACCGGGCGTTGTGAGTGTTTATTGAGCGAAAACACCTAAAGCTCCACGAGGCTCCGGCAGGGGGTGGTGGCGATCCCTGCTGTACTCTTTCGCCACAACTTTCTCTCGCTCTTTCTTCTGTTGGCCTGCTCGCTTAGCCAGCGGGGTGGCATCATTTGAAGGCTAAAACAATGCGAAGTGCATTGTGACCAGCGATCTGATTGCCTGGTCGGTCACGGTGATCACGGTGATATATATACAGGGTGCTTACCAAAATGTCGACATTCATAGGATGATTTGATTATAAAGTCAGCACCAAGTTTTCTCATGAAAGGTCTGGAGAAAGCGAATGTATTCTACTGAACCTCTTCGTCCAATGCAACTGTTTTGAAAAATCTCAAGATGTGTCCACATACCACTATGGTAATATGGTGATCCCCGTCTTCTAGCAAATATAATTCCGTATCTTAAAATATCTCTTGGATGCTTGGAGTGACAGATTGTCGCAATTCCAAGTAAATGGGAAAGTCTCAATACTGTAAAAAAGAATTATCCAAATAATGTTTTTGATGATAATCCGCACCAGTTATAAATTAATACGATATTTTTCCATGGTGGTTAATTGAGTGATTTGATTTAAATTTAGCCTATCCACTCCGAACAATCTTTGTTGGAAAATCTCCTGCACATCTTGCAAAACTCCGCTGTACGATCTGGATCATTTTCACTGAGAGCATGGACCATTCTTGGAATATAACTTTCTAATGACAGCGCTGCAAAATGCGGTGGACACTTGCTTTCGAAATTCCTATCGCACGACTTGCTTGCCTTACAAATTCTTTTGGACTCTGGCAATACGTTTATTGTACCATTTCTTGTTTTGTGGAGTTCGTCGATGTCTGCAGTCTTCCTGAATTTTTCTTGTGGACATTCTGAGCAGTTCCATCTGCTTGAAACTCTAATCCATGTAATTCTTAGTCGCACAAGTGGATCTGTTTGAAATTCCCTCCTATATTGTTATGGCGCTTCGACTGCGGTTTTTAACTTCCAGTGGCACGGTTAGGGTTACGGTAGCATAAATGTCCTTTAGTGAAAGCGTTGTCTGGCTTCCATCATTATTTCTAATACGAGCAAGCAGAATCATAATCACTCCGGACAATCCTTAGTGGCATTTCGTCCGTCTTCATGTTCTGACTTTGAATGCCGCCAAGGTCTACATGGCATATGGTTCTTTGAGTACGATCCAGAACCCCACCCCTCATAAACGCCAAATTCAAGAATCGCACACTGCAAACTTACCTCGGCCGAAAGAAGCGAAAATATCTTTTTGCACACCAAGAACCTGAAGTGACCATCCTGCACTGATTGATACAACACAACTAGCTGCACAATATCCTATTTCCATGGGACAGGTGCAGGATGGGAAGACACGGCCGGCGTGCTGAATGAATATTCGCACTAGATCTATCTTCCATTTCCTTCAATTATATATATATATGTGTGTGTGTGTGATAAAGCCCTTTGTGCAAATATATGTATGCTTGTATGCATGCATGTTTATTTTTATGTAGGTATGGATGGATGGATGTGTGTATGTATGTACGCATGCATGTACGTATGTATGTGTGTGAATGTATGTATGTATGTAAGTATGTATATATGTATGTATGTATGCATGTACGTATGCATGTATGCATATATGTATGCATGCGTGTACGTATGTATGTACGTATGCATATATGCATGTATGTATGCATGTACGTATGTATGTATGCATGTGCGTATGTATGTATGTATGCACGTATGTATGTATGTATGTATGTATGTATGTATGTATGCACGTATGTATGTATGTATGTATGTATGTATGTATGTATGTATGTATGTATGTATGTACGTGTGACTGTATAAACATTTATGAGCGCTACGGGTAACTTTTAACCTTAGTAGAAACATCTTTTATGATCGAGTCATCGACAACTGCACTGGAAGTCCCACCAAGCTTGATTGAAATGAAGGGCAATTATAAACACCCTGTAAAATGAAAAAAGGATGCCACGTTAATAGGTAGAATATGTCTGGGTAGGCAACAGTGATCCAATAGTGTGCATTTATGCACATCAAATATGTATGTTTTTAGTGGTATATTTTCCTTTCATTGAAAAAAGTTACGGAAATGATTTAGCAACTTTCACTTTCACAGCCAGAGTTCGTGACCGCAGGTCTATGGGGTCAACTATCTCTATATACTAATAACGTAATTATACGGATGATGATTTTAGTAATTTAAATGTGGAAACAGTTAGGGAACTTAGAGTAAAACCATGAAGCATCAGTGAAAGTTTTTCGTTTAGCATGTAACTTTTTTGCCCTGAATATACACATCATCCAAAACATGTGTATTTAAAATCATGTTACTGATTTACCGTGATAATGTATTGAAATTTCACAAGGAAAATTTTGAGATTTTAAACTCAGTGGATATATTTCTTTGGTGCTTAAGCACTACATGAACTACTCACATAATTACATAAGTATATATACGTGAGTGTGTGTGTGTGTGTGTGTGTGTGTGTGTGTGTGTCCGAATGTCCTCCCTAAAACGCTTCAAAACGTTGAAGTAGAACTCGATTGACGGTCTGGCCCCGGGGGATGAATTCTTGATGCACAATACCGTGAATGTTGAAAAATAAAAATCTATGAAAATGCTCTTGATTGAGCTGCGGCTCTGTCGTGCCTTCTTCGGTCATGGAGAAGAAGAGCACCTGCTTTGTCACGGAGTTGTACCCGTTGGTCCAACTCTCGTCACCGGTGATGGTCCTCAACATGAAGGATAGGCCATCAGTGGCACACTGACGAAAATCTTGTTCTTTCTGCTCAGTGGTCAGAGAGGCGGACAAACTTGGCAGAGACTCACTGAGTGTTCAATTTAGACATTAGTATTACC
>NC_043016.1:4622749-4628271 GCF_006345805.1 Octopus sinensis | reverse complement strand
TATACTTAAAACAAAACTGGAAAATATAGTATATTTTTAATTGCATGTTACATGTGTTTCATTACAGTATTGACAATAAATTATGAATACAATAATAATGATGATGAAGATGATATCGTTTTATATAATAATAATAATAATAATAATATTATATAATAATAATAATAATATAATAATAATAAATAAATAATAATAATATAATAATCGACACCACTATAGCTCTATAATTTGCTGATGAGTACTCAGCATTTTAAAACTGTTGTAATACTTACAACAGTTAATAAAATGATGTAGTACGAAACGATCGTACTAAATTACCGGAGTCATTCTTGTTGCTTATTTTGATTATAATCACCCCAAGGATTTTTATGGATAACACCATACAGAATTCTGGTGTATCTAAATTAAGTAACATATTTATTTGGTTATACACATACACATGCGTATATATATTCGCAGCCTACCAGAAAATGTCCAGTTGTATCTATTAAGTATATGTGGCTGAACATGTTTATTGCAGGGATGTCAAGAATGAAAGCTTTGATGAGGAGTTATATGTTTTGGCCGACAATGGACCGGAACATCAAAAATTTGTTGAAGCCATGTAGAGCTTTTGCGTTAGCAGCCAAATCACCACCGGTGAAATACTAATCGTTGCCTGAGACTGATAGTCCGTGGTCCAGGTGACATATAGACTATGCTCGACCGGTGCATAGTGTGTCCTACTTGATCATTGTTGATAGCTTTACCAAGGGGCTGGAAGTGTGTAGGTGCAGTTAACCAACCTCAAAGACAACAATAAAATTCCTGCAGAACCTTTTTGCTCGATACAGTGTTCCGGACACCACAGCATAGGATAATGGATCACATTTTACAGTATATGATTTCAAGAAATTCTGCAAAATGCATGCAGCCAACTACATGTTTACCCTGCCTTTCCACCTGATGTCAAATGAGAAAGCAGAACGATGCGAAGATACTTTCAAGCGAGCGCTCAAAAAGCAAGGAATGGGTAAGGAAATGCCGAAGCGCTAACTAAATTCTTAAGAGTGTACCGAATAACGCCCAATCCGAATACCAGTTCAGGCAAGTCGCCTGCGGAGCTAATGTTTGCTAGAAAGATTAAATCGATCTTCGATAAAGTGTTGCCAAAGGAAAAACGTACAGAGAAAATACCAAAAAAAAAACATTTTTTATGTCGGAGACAAAGTCCATTTCAAAGTATACAAGAACGGTAAAGGTAGTTGGCAGGATGGTGTAGCGACTAAAAGAATTGAAAACGTGAAGCATTTAATAAAAGCCAACGATGGGGACACAAACGGCACCTAAATCAATTAAAAACAAGACATAGAGAAGCAAGGAAGGAAATTCCAATGGAAGTGCTTTACATGTTCGATGTTCCAGCACCGAAAGAAGGTTGACCCTAGAAGGAGCAGTAACAGAAAACGTAAACAGACAGAACATTCAGAAATAATTCCTAATCGGAAGCAAAATTTCAAAAAAAGGAGGTGTTGGAAAGAAAATAATAATAATAATAATAATAATAATAATAATAATAATAATAATAATAATAATAATAATAATAATGATGATGATGATGATGATGATGATGATGATGGTGTTGGTGGTGGTGGTGATGATGATGATGATGATGATGATGGTGTTGGTGGTGGTGATGGTGATGGTGGTGGTGGTGATGATGATGATGATGATGATGATTGATGATGATGATGATGGTGATGATGATAAATGTCGTTTTTACAGAAGTCAAAATCTCAAAAAGGGATGTTGTGGCGAGAGTCGCGATACTCCCTGTGAGAATAGACTTGACGGAACGACTATAAATAGTAACGGTCTGAGTGAAAGAAAGAGAATAGGCGTTAATGGCAGGAAGTCATCAGGTGTCATTTTGGCAGTTTGTCGGAATATCGTCTGTTGGTTGGTGTATAGTTCGTGGAGAGTTTGTTGGATTGTTACGGTGTTGTTACAATGCTTCGTTATATATTTTATTGTTATTACACGGTTATAGTGTAAACAAGTATCGTCGTAAATAGTGGCGTTACTACAATAAATGGCAACGAGTAACTACGTTACAATAATAACCAGGAGGGATCTCAGTGCTTATGATAAACTTGGCATCAATACTTATGTTGCACTTGGTTATTCATTTGATAATTACAAGACTCATGACATTACAAATCATTAGATATGTGTTAATTATTGTTAAAGTACCCTGATTATAATTTCATTTGAGCTCTCACTCCATTCTCAATGGATTTTGTTATGCTGAGAAGGACATCATGCTCGGAATGGGCAGTGGCAAGAGAGGAAGAGGCCGACCAAGAACCCACTGACTTGACACCATCAAGAGTGATACCGGAATGGACATAGCCAATCTGAAAGAAGCGGCCCAGGATAGAACTGACTGGAGGACACTGATCCAACGAGTGACCGAGAGTCGACTTCGACTGAGCGGATAGATAGATAGATTGCTCTGAACTTACCTCCAAGTTTATTGAGCCATCTTTAAGATTTTGCATGAAAGTAGTCCCCTGTGTATATGTGCATATATACATATATGCATACAGGCATTGATACACGCTAATATGCATATATCCACACACACACCACAAAAGCCTCAGACCAGCGATTTGAATTTGCTTCAAGGGCGACTCGAATATACTAAGGGTGAACTGAAATAACGACAAAATATCTATATCTATCGATGTTCATTTACGATTCGTTTCGCCTGATTTTGAGGCATACGGTGCTTCGTAACAATTTGCGTCTTAAAACGATTTTGCTTCGACGAAATATTGTCGCCTAAATGTGTTTAAACAAAACACATACATTAAATATGAGGTATCAATAAAGTTTACATTAGTGGAAGTGGCTCTATCTCATATGTATATATATATAAATATATGTGTGTATTCAAACAGGAGTGGCTGTGTGGTAAGAAGCTTGCTTCCTCCAGTCATATGGTTTCCGACTTCAGTAGCACTGCGAGGCACCTTGGGCAAGTGTCTTCCATCATAGCCAACCAAAGCGTTGTGAGTGGATTTGGTAGACAGAAACTGAAACAAGCCCGTCGTATATATATATATTATATATATATATATATTATATTAATAAATCTCTGAACGAGATGTAAACAGTAACCGCTCGACAACGTAAAGTGTACTAGCCATCTGAATGTGGCTAGCCACTGGGGGTGGGTGTTACTGAAGCTTATAGCCCCAGGAAATCATCGTCTCCAGCTGGCTTTAGACACACTTTCTGTGCCCTTCTGATAGGCAAATACCTCGAAACTATAGTCCGTATGTATCACTTAGGTTTTCGAGAGGGTATGACTTCCCTTTGCGAATATCAGAAGGGCACAGAAAGTGTGTCTAAAGCCAGCTGGAGACGATGATCTCCTGGGGCTATAAGCTTCAGTAACACCCACCCCCAGTAGCTAGCCACATTCAGATGGCTAGTACACTTTACGTTGTCGAGCGGTTACTGTTTACATCTCGTTCGGAGATTTATTAATGCTTTCAGACAGTTTTTCGACGAAGAAATACGTGGGCCTTACAGAGGATAATTTCAAGGTCAAGTTCAATAATCACAGCTTGAGCTTCTGGTAGTCGGAGCTTCAGGTACTGTTACCATCTAAGTGACTAAAAGACCGAACGTTGCCTACATGTTACACTAGCATCCAGTTCAATAATAGGCTAATTGGATCTCAATAAAATTCATAATGTACCCCTAATCCCATGGGCGTTTGGTGAATTATATGATGAAATTAGAAAGTTTCAAAAAGTGTGACGTAGTAACAGAGGGAAAGGTAACAACAGAAAGAGGATGACTTATATCAGTGAAGGCGAGAACGACGGTGAATGGGATGATAACATTAATAAAACTGTCATATACAGGTGATGTTACAGGTATACTTTCGTAAATACATAGATACAACACACACACACACACACACACACAGAGTAAGGGGGTGTGAAAAATACGTAGCTTTAAGGAGAGAGGGGATAAATAGCTTTTCTGCTGTCCAACGCCAAGAACCATTCACACACAGACACACACACACACACACACACACACAAACATATATGTGTGTGTGTGTGTATGCATACTTACATACGTACATACATACATATGTCTGCTACACATCATTTTAAACTCGTGAGTTCCTGTGCGTCCGTTTGTGAGATGTGTGTGTGATTCCCTATGAATCATTTAAATTATACTAAACGTGCAACTGAGGAATTCCTTACGAATATCCTGCAACGAAACTGCAGTATAGCGGATGATGCCTGGTAGCCGTAAGTGGTGAATGTACTCTTAAGACACGCTGCTAGTTCCATGCCCAAAGCAAGTTTGGATTTACATTTTAAAGTCTCCTATCTAAACTTTAATTTAAATAGAGCATGTACATATAACGAAGCGTTAGCGCGAAGCAGTGTTTAGGTATGAGCAGAATTTAGGCTAGTTGAAATATACAGTTCTATATTTAAGCGATGACGAATTATGTACATTATTTACATTATTTACATTTGACGGATATTTGTCCTCATCTTGTTTGTTGTTAACATAACGTTTCGGTTGATATACCCTCGAGCCTTCATCAGGTGTCTTGGGGATATTTCGCATTTGGGTTCTCATTCCTTACGTATTTTTCGATTGTTGTTATTATTATTATTGTTGTTGTTGTTATTCAGGTCATTACCTGGAATCAAACTCGGAATCTTGGGGCTAGTAGCCCGCACTCTTAATCACTACGCCATACGCCCGTGGGCAATTAAGGAAATTTTCCCCAAGACACCTGATGAAGGCTTGAGGGTATATCTGCCGAAACGTTGTGTTAACAACAAACAAGATGAGGACAAATATCAATCAAATGTAAATAATGTAAACAATGTAAATATGTTTCTGACATATTTCAATTGCTAAAAGACATTACATTGCAGTTACCGTGGAGGATATCTCCTATGATAAAACGCTGTGAAAAATCGTTTTTACGTTCAGTATCTGCCTCTATTAGGAATCTCAGACATAGAAGTTTCGAGACTATTCCCGCTCTCATCAATGAAATGTACCTAAGAGAGGTATCTATGAACGAACTTAGAGACCTATTGCTTTATGTATAATCCAGTCAATACATTGACTGTTTTGTGTTAGTAGATCGCCCGTGATAAATAACGAAACGTTAACACCAAGTAGTGTTTATTTACCATAAGAGAGATATATTCTCCACGGTGACTGAGGGCATTTGCCATTTAGCAGTTGAAATATGTTTGTGACGTATTTCAACTAGCCTAAACTTTGCTCTCCTATATATATATTATATAATATATATATATATAATATATATATATATAAACGGCAGTTTGTCTGTGCGTGTTTCTGTGTGTCTGTTGCTTGTACCTTCACCCTGACCACGGCTTTCAACCGATTCTGATGAAACTTGACCACACATAGCCCAATGTCATAATTCAAAACTAACGCAGCGAAATTTTGAAAAGTTC
>NC_043016.1:4602749-4612749 GCF_006345805.1 Octopus sinensis | reverse complement strand
GGTTTCACTTCTTGTGAACAGAACATAATTTCAGGAACACAATGAAAACGCGAACTGCGAAAGTGCAGAGCCAACTCGTCGCCTTCAGTCTCAGCAGACAACTGGTGCCCAACTTGTTACAGAGCCTTCCATGCACGCATCGGACTGATCGGCCAAAGATCCACACACCGTGCCCCGTCTTCTTCTCCCATGTGATGCTCTTGTTCATCGTCGACGACGGCGGATGAACTAATAATGAGCATACCTATATTTCAGTGCTTGAGGCTCTTTTCAACTGGACTGGCACGGCTATATTTTAGTGATTTTAGTGGAACTTCTCTTTTCTTTATGTCTGAAAGAATTAATGCCGTTGTTATGCAGTTCCTTGAATTCACCTTCTCGTACCTGTATGCTTCTAGTATTGGAGCGGGAAATCATTACCAGCAACTTCAGCTTCGTATAACACCTGTATGACAGCACATTGCTAAGCTTCTGCTGTGACACTGAGACTCGGTGCTGGTTGTTTCGTTTCTTTTACCACGTTTTTGTATTGATCGTTAGACTATAACTTGTTTCGAGGTTATGAATATTAAATAATATGTGAGTGCATAAGCGTATATGTTCGTGTGCGTATGATAGATATCGTCCGTCTGTCGACATATGTACGTATGCACGACTAATTATTGAATGCAAATATAAATGCAACTCAAAAATAGGGATAGTTTTATCATTCAAATACCTGACTATGTATTGCTATACTCAGGGAGTTGACAAAATACGCACGCTGTATTCAAACGTGTATGCGTTTGCTCATTGTAGAAGAGAGTTTACATTCTTTAATACAGAATATAACAGAGAGTATTAAACCTGTCCAATGGTAAGATAATTTGCTATTATTCATATTAAGATTATGCCTACTGAAATGTAACAACCTCTTTTTCGGTTAGCTATATATATATATATATATATAGGAGATGAAGATGGATAAAGATGAATAGGGATGAATTCTGGGAATTGTACAGAGCATTACAGAAATGGCTATAGGCTAAGTTATATAATAATGGATTCTCTTTTCATTTCTTATAGCTTTATGATATAGTAGACAGGAGAGTGATGGAGGGTTGTGTGATTGGATGATAAGAGGAGGAATTAGAGGTAACAAGTGGGAGACAGATATAAAGTGGCAAACGGAGTCATCTACACGTCCATGAACCGCGTTGGATGTATAATGTCAGCGCGTGTGGCCGACGGGAAACAAATATGCGAGAAAGAAACTGCACATCATATGAGTTTTCTTCTTTACGTGAAGACTAGGTCAATCCTCACTGCCTGATTCCGGTGAAGCGTACAAACGAAGAGGCGAAACGCTTGTGAATCTGAAAATACCTGCTGACAATATTTAAGGTTGGATTTAGATATACTTGCAAAACTTTTGAGTGGCTCCTGCAATTTCTGCTGGGGCCGATGTTTATTTCACCTACACACAAGCACATAGGCACACACACACACTCACACACGCACACGCACAAGCACGCATATATATATATATATATATATATATATATATATCACGTGACCACGTGATCACGTGACCGACCAGGCTATCAAATGTTGCTATACATCGCTGGTCACAATGTGATTCGCATTGTTTTAGCCTTCAAATGACGCCACCCCCGCTGGCTAAGCGAGCAGGCCTACAGAAGAAAGAGTGAGAGAAAGAGTACAGCAGAGATCGCCACCACCCGCTGCCGGAGCCCCGCGGAGCTTTAGGTGTTTTCGCTCAATAAACACTCACAATGCCCGGTCTGGGAATCGAAACCACGATCCTACGACTGCGAGTCCGCTGCCCTAACCACTGGGCCATTGCGCCTCCACACACCCACATCCACACGCACACACACACACACACACACACACACACACACACACACACACATATATATATATATATGAGAGAGCATGAGATACACAGATATAGACGACAGCTTCGTATAACACCTATATTATATATATATATACACACACATAGATAGATATAGATAGATACATTGATAGTCATAGGCGACAGACGGACTGGCAGACAGGCAGGCAGACACACAGATAAATAACAAATAATATTACAATAGCTAATAAAGCTATTTCCGGAAGATTTAAAGTCCTCCACATTAGTGGGTGAAGCGTCTAGGTTCACTAATATTTCATACCATGCTAACTGGTGGCATGTTTGTTAAGTGCCAAAAATAAAGAAAGAGGAAAGATTCATATTCAAGGTTCTTACTGAATGTTGACACTTAATGCTTCAGGTTTTCAAGAAGCCACAAGTTTATCCTGTCTCACAAGTAGAATTTTAAGGAGGGAACGAAGAAAACATATATATAAATATGTATTTGTGTTTGTGCGTGTATATATATATATCTATATATATATATATATATATATATATATATATATAATAATATATATATATATATATACATATTCATACATAAATACATATATGTATACACACACATATACGTTTGCATGTGCGTATGTGTATGTATGTATGTATGTATGTATTTATGTATGTATTGGTTAATAATGACCAATTAAATTTTGGCAGTTCTGAAAGGACACACATCTACTTAGAGATAATGTTTTACTTTATATCAGCACCTCTGAAAGCATGGTACTGATTTCCTTTCTGTCTCAGCTTCTGTTTTGTGTGTGAGGACAAATTTCCCTTCTGGTAAAAAAGAAAAAAAAAGAAAAACATCTCCTGTTACTTTTGTCTATTTATTGATTTATTTGTCAAAATGTGTGAGGCTTTTTATATTTTTTATGACATACAAACGTAGATATATCTACATATAGCATACAGAAATGAAGGGGGGTCAGGAATGTTTCTAGTATAAATGAAGATTGCTTTTTTATCCTGGGGTCCTGACTTCAATAACATTACTTGGCACATTGGCTAATCGCCTATGTAATGGATTGCATGCCTAATTCATTGGGCCATATGAATATATAGATATAGATATATAGATAGAGTATATGCATTCAAACATATAAGGGATGGCCATAATAGGACATCCGACTCACTAGAAAGAGCAGCCAAACTCCAAACCACTAATAGTTGTAATTCTGAAATGGAAAGAGAAATAAAAACATTTACCCTATCCTTTTTTATTTCTCTTTCCATTTCAGAGTTACAACTATTTAGCGGTTTGAGTTTGGCTGCTCTTTCTAGTGAGTCGAATGGCCTATCAGGGCCATTCCTTATATTGTTGAATGTATATTATATAGTCTTTGACTATCTTTTCTTTCTCACTAGACCGCTGGTAGCGGAGAATTTTTTCTAGAATTTTTTTGCTACCCTAAAATTTATTAATTATAGATAGAGTATATGCGTAGATTCATACACACACGCACATATAATAACGTGTGTGTGTACGTGTCTGTGCGTGTGCGTGCGTGTGTTTGCATGTGTGTGTGTGTGTCTGAGTGTTTCTGGATAACAGACCTGCTGCCATTTCTCTCTACCTTCTCAGCCACTGCTACTTTTGTCTTTGCTCCTTTGGGCTTTGTGGACTCATACCACACAAACTTACATCCCACTCGTCTTTCATCTTTCCAGCACCTTTGTTTTACCGCACTCGTTATTGCCTTTATCCTTCAATCCCAGAACATCCGCCATCTTTGCTCATATCTTTCACACGAATTCTTGAGCAAAGTTTAAAGAAAAATATTAATGGCATCAATCTCACAGTTTGAGAAATCCTGCAAATACCATAAGTAAAAACTCTTTTGCCAAACCCATCAAAAAGAAAATTCACCTTAGATTCTGTTGAGCAAGCACACCAAGTTTTAACGTTCTAACTTATTTCCACTATTTACAGTAGTGCTTGGAATGAATGTGTGTAGCGTGTGTTCATTGCATTGACCATAACAGAGAAAGTTGAGCAGAGAATCTGCATCAAATTTTGCCAAAAGCTTGGCGACACCTGCTCAGAAGCCTAGGCAAAGTTTTCAAAAAGTTTTCATCGTTCTCGACACAATCAAGGAGATCTTGTGCAACTGAAACCCGAGTGTCTTCTTGGTCAGCTGAAAGTAGTCTGGGTATAAACTTGGCAGACACGTGTCTTATACCCACATCTTCTTTTATAATTGACTGAAAGTGAACCGTAACTAATCTGCACATTCTCTGATAACTCACGGATGGTGATTCGACGATTTCCCCTCACAATTGCACGCACATCTGTGATGTTTTTCTCAGTTCTGCCGGTTGCGAGTGTCCCAGAATGCTTGTAACTATCGACATTTTTTCATCCATCTTGGAAACGTCTGAAACACTCCTACACTTGTGTGCGGCTCATACACTCCCCTCCGCACACTTTCTGCAACTTTGCGTAGGCCTCTGAGCAGGTATCGCCATGACAACTTTCTCTGTCACGGTCAATGCGATGATCACTCGCTACACACCTTCCTTCAAAGTACTGCTGTAAACAGCGGAAGTCTGTGCCTAGCGGCTCCACTTGGTGTGCTTTAGCTTCGTTACTATAGTAACAGTCGAGACACTTATTGATCAGACCTCGTATGTACGTGTTTGTGTGTATGTTAGAGAAACCTGCGGCAAGCAGGTAGTATGCAACACATTCGTTATGTAAAAAAATACTATTTTTTTCTTAATTTTATTCGGTTTAAGGAAACGTAGACTCTACTAGCTACATAGAAGACAACCCATTTGGGAAAACAGTAGTCTAAATAAAAATTTACGCACAAAAGACAAGTTTTTGCAGGCCTGAGTAAAGAGCCTATACAGAAGATGAGCGATTCTGAACAAAAGTCTGAACAAAAGTTAAGAGCCTTTACAGACGGACAGATTCTGAACAAAACAGAACAAAACATACAGAAGACGCTTCAGACAATGTTCCTAGTGTTGATGGCCTGCAAAGAGATCAATAATAGGAATGTCATTTACATTTACATGCCCAAAACATATTAATTGTGGAAACTTCAATATATCATCATCATCATCGTTTAACGTCCGTTCTCCATGCTAGCACGGGTTGGACGGTTCGACCGGGATCTGGGAAGCCAGAAGGCTGCGCCAGGCTCCACTCTGATCTGAAAGTGTTTCTTACAGCTGGATGCCCTTCCTAACGCCAACCACTCCGTGAGTGTAGTGGGTGCTTTTTACGTGCCACCGGCACAGGTGCCAGGCGAGGCTTGCAACGGCCACGATCGGATTGGTGCTTTTTATGTGCCACCGCACGGAAGCCAGTCCAACGCTGTCATCTCTCTCTATATAAACGGCAGTTTGTCTGTGCGTGTTTCTGTGTGTCTGTTTGCTTGTACCCTCACCCTGACCACGGCTTTCAACCGATTCTGATGAAACTTGACACACACATAGCCCAATGTCATAATTCAAAACTAACGCAGCGAAAATTTTGAAAAGTTCCCCCATTTCTGAAAAAAATTGATAAATTCGACATGGGGTCGAGAATCAGAAAAACAAACCACAAACTGTCTAGGGGACGCAACTCCACCTTTTTTAACTAAAAAAAAAATTTACCATCATTTTTTTCCATTTTTTTGCTATTTTTTGGCTATAACTCTCTAAAATTGCTTTATAGTTATTTCCCTTACAAACCTGAGCAACGCCGGGCGATACTGCTAGTATATATATATATGAGTGTGTGTGTGTGTGTGTGTGTGTGTATTGCACAAGTATATATACATGAAAGTAAAGAGGCAAATGGAAACATGTCATGTGTGAAAATCCCTTAATCGTCTTCAAACACTGTCTGTTAGTCGCAGAAGCTGGCTATCAACCCCCAAAACACAGGAAACTTTCTTCCCGAAGTCAGACTCAAAATTCCAGGGTTGTTGTCATTGGTGACGACATGATCAAAGATAAGCCTATAGAGATTGTATATAAGTGTTGCAGCGGGTAGGAATAAATATGCGCTGTGTTTAAGAGTTAAGATAGAGTAGAAGCTCAGCCAGACTTCACATAGGCAAAGAATACAATTACGAAGTCTTTCGTATCGGTAACAGCGTAAGAATCGGCATATTCTTTAGGAATGGGATAAATAAAGTGAATCAAATTAAAGACATAATACTTAAGTTTAGATAAATCATAAGCAAAATGACAGCAACCGAGATCTCTGCATATACATCGCAATCAGTTGGGGAAAAAAAAACTACGTGGCCCCTTTTCAGAGTGCTATGATATCTAATGGCAGTAATTTCATTATCATGACTGGTGACTTTTACACTTAAATAACACGTTGGACAGCACAATGGTGGTTAATCTAAAGTAGTCTATCTTATTTCAATGTGAGATCTCTCCTGAAAGATGTAAATATAAAGAGAAAATGTTTTCATTATTTACATTATTTACAACTGACGGATATTTGTCCACATCTTGTTTGTTGTTAACACATCGTTTCGGCTGATATACCCTCCAGCCTTCTTGAGGTGTCTTGGGGAAATTATTGAGTAAACGTAAAATCTTGTTCGCATCCAATCCAGCGTTATTGTTGAATGCTTAACGAGACTATCCAGTTTCAACACGTTGAAACTCGTCTTCTGGGATTCAACAGATGCTAATAAACTCATTAAAATTTGCAGTTTAATCGGATAATCGCCAAGTTAGAATCTCCTACAGCAATTCTGCATTAATTTTGCTTGCAATGCAATTAAAGTTTATTAAATACATTTATTTAAGAACGAAGCTCAGTTGTGATTCTGTTCCTGGATTAGTTCAAATGCTGAAAGTAGACATACGTCCCTCACATAAAGAAACTTTCAAAGACATCTAAAATGGGCACAAATCAAATGCAGCCACTCAAATCTTTATTCGAGACCACAATAAAAAGTTTTATGATTGCAAACAAGACAAAACTCTGTGTTGGCGATTGGTATCTTGCAAAATTGGTAATGCAAAAGTGACAGAAAATTTTGATGAAATTCCAATGTTTTCTGCTATGAGTTTAAAATTAGTCCTGCTCGATCTCGAGTTTGTCAAATATCATTTCCGGCTTTTGATGGTATTCGTGTTGATATGAAATTTACTATCACATGCATTAATTAACTGATTTATTTATGGATAATTGTCAGCACATTTAACTGTAAAGATAACTAAGTGCATTAAGGTATAAATATGTCCTTAAAATGGACATTCCATGCAAAGAAATCTGAAGTTCTTGTTCTAATATTTTCATACTTAGACATTTTTTTTCACCTTTGTTGAAGTCTTAGTTGCAAACTTGAATAAACTAACTGTATTTTGAAATTAGAAATGTCGAACTAACCATAGTTTTTATATATCGAATAATTATTTTGTTCCTTTAGCATTTTGAATCACGTCAAGGATTTTTATTGGCAAAAATTCTCCACAGAGCTCAATTAATTAGTTTGGTATTCATATAAAAATAAAAAATAATGATAACAGATTTTGGCGCAAGGCCAATAACTTGGGGTGCAAGCCGATTACATCGGCACCAGTACACGACTGGTTCTTATTTTATCGACTCCGAAAGGAAGAAAGGCAAAGTCGACCACCGGCAGAATTTGAAATTAGATCGTAAAGACAGACAATATGAAGCAATGAATTTTTCCTTGCGTGTTAACGATTCTACCAGTTATACTTATAGAAATAATGGACTCGAATTGCTTAGTGACTTTCATTTGATTAGTTTCATGCTCTACAGAAAGTGGGTCGTATTTGCTGAGAAACACAATATGCCACGAAAGTTTCCACGCTCAAAATCACCAAAATGTTGACCAGGACAAAATATAAATAAAAAACAATTCCTTCTTACATAGAAATAAGATATCATTTAAGAATCTTAATTAGTTATTAGCAGTTTTTGTTCCTTTAATTAACATAATCAACAATAATATTATCAGTTTATCTTCAAGCTGATGCTATCTTAGTGGCTGTTTTCCAGTAAACATAGTTTTCTTTGGAGGAAAAATAGGAAACAAAATTACTCCAAAATACAAAAATACAAGAAGCAGAAAATGTTGCTCGTAATTTTGAATTGAATATTAGAATGCTCAGCTAATTGTGAAGCCTTAGTCAGAGAAATCAAAGAAAATCTCATATACATTATCAGATTTTTTTCGAGTCTACATTATCAAGTGGAATTTCCTCAGAAACATAAGTAAAATGACACAGATGGCTAATGATTACGTAAAGCTGGAAAAAGCTTATTCTTTAAACCATATCTAATGTAAATATTAAATCAGAGATATTTACTAAAAGCTGCCACTTTGACAAGCGCTTCCTAAAACACTGGAACATTATGTTTTCACTTCACTGATTGGATCTGAGTATTTTTACTGACCAAATCATAAGTTCTTATTAGCAGATTTTCCTGATCTCACAATATATATATTTCAAAATATTCTACTCTATTTTTCCACGGACATATATCTTGTAAATGTTTCAGTAATAGGCCCAGTCTACCATCTAGTGATTGCTTTGAAGTACATTTATATGAAATTGTCAGTCATGATGCAATAACACCATCAGTTATGAATAGTTTCTTAGGCTAGTTTCTTGGCAACTCACTTTGTGTACGGTCTGCCGAACAAAAATCGTGGTTCGGAAACATTTTATCTCCGTTCATCTTATATAATTTTACGCATGAAACTCTTCATACTGCCTACATAAGTCGAGATGGATATTGTGATTATTTGTAAAAGAAAAAAAAAATATATATATTTTTTTATTTTGAGTTTTCATCATGTTTACATGGGTTGGACAGATCTTCAGCAGCATAGCGTATTTATATCTTTTTTGATATTTGTAATTTATTCTTGGGGATTTCCCTTCGGTGATCAATATCATCCATTACTTTTTCCAATATCTTCCTCAGTTTCCTTTTCATTTGTATTCTTTGTCACTTCATTACCTCACATGTCCGTACTAGTTCAGTCTCCACTCTTACACACATCTTATTTATCTCATATCCTGTTTTTCTCTTAGTTCATCTGCTCTGTGTCGCATATGCATACACGGTAGTATGAAAAAGTTCCCGGACTAGTTTTGTAGCGAACCAACAGATGGTAGCACACGGTTGCATGTGCAGTGAGAGTTATCAGTGACCTTCAAGAGGCAGAGTGCCAAGTGACATTACTGTGCTACTTCGCAAGGTGTGAAATATGTGTTTTTGTGACCGCAATTTTTCGAGTGGCACAGGCGCTCCAAAAGTGTAAGAACGTCCCTGAAAGGGCATGGGCGATCTAGAAGACCTCCGACGAGCATCACCCACGGAAACATGCAGAAAAGTCATCAGCTTGTGTATGAGAATCAACGACATTACAGATGTTATTGGTCTGTTGTATGGCTCCGTGGAGGTAATCCTAACGTCTAAATTGAACTCGCAGCGAGTCTCTGCCAAGTTTTGTCCCCCGCCTGCTGACCACTGAGCAGAGGGAACAAGATTTATGTCAGTGTGCCACTGATGACCAATCCTTTGTGTCGAGGATCATCACCGGTGACGAGAGTTAGGTCCGCGGGTACAACCCTGTGACGAAACAGTAGCCGTCACAATGGAAGAACTCTTCATCTCCATGACTGAAGAAGGCACAACAGAGACGTAGCTCAATCAAGAGCATTATCATAGTATTTTTATTTCAAAATCCGCAGTATTGTGCATCGAGTATCCTTGCCCGCGGGCCAGATCGTCAATCGAGAGTTCAACCGCGAAGTCTTTGAAGAGTTTGAAAGAGGGCATTTGGCAAAAGAGACTGGAATACTGCTGCTAAGGACCTTTTCAAGTTAACGAGTGAGCCTCTACATAATTAACCCCTGCAGGTAGTAACATAAAATTAAAAATAAGGAAAGAGTACTCCAAGGTAAGAACTATTTTGATTTTTTTAAATAGTCGCCAAGTGATCAGAGATGAGGAATTTGCTGGTTCTGCATACAAACGCTAGTCTTTGTGGTGCATTTTGCTTTAACTATGTCATGTATGTGGGATTACCAGAAAAGATCATCTGAGATTCTACATATAGGCGCAGGAGT
>NC_043016.1:4580249-4600249 GCF_006345805.1 Octopus sinensis | reverse complement strand
ATCCGTCCTGAGTCGATGAAATAAGAACCAGCCAAGCACTAGAATCAATTTAATAAACTTTAGAACTCCCCGGCTATGTCGCATAAATTATTACTATTTATAATGATTGTTGGAATATTTTAGCGGGATTGGTAAATAAAAACTTTTTTGTGGTATTTAGTCATTATGTTCTAAGTTTAAATTTCACAAACAATATTTCCAGTCAAGAAATAGACTTAATTTAATTGACTAAACATTTACCGTAAAATATTGTGTCCTTGTGTGTTTCAGTAATTTCTTCCCAAAGCGGTGTCCTACTTCTACAACCTTAAGTAAATAAACTTTACTATATTAGTTTGTTTTACAAATAGATTGTGCCTTTAAAATTTGTATTTATGTATATATATTTTTTATAAACAATACTATTTTCCTATACCAACAAATGTTCAATCTTGTATATTTACATAGTGTTCTTTTCATCACTACTCCGTCATGTAGAGTCGCGGGTATATTTGCAGATAAGATCAGAATACGATTCTTCTTACCAGCAAAAGGAAAATATTATTAGTTATTTTCTAACGTTCTTTTTTTCCCACTGCATATCTTTTTGTACTTAATTCTTTTAATGATCTATGCATTCAATATATTAGCAATAAAACATTTATATCAATATAGAGTTCATAGCATTGATAATACAGAATTAATAAGTTTCTCAATTACAATTCGCAAATAGTTACTGTTCAAGAGAGGAACCTGGTCAATCTGCTTTTTAACCATAAATTATGTTATTAATGTTATCTAGAAATAGGTCGTCCTTTCAACGAATTTTCATCTGCAATTTGGCGTCAAAATTAGTCTTTCTTAATTAAAACCAGTGTGTAAAGTAGGAAATGAATATTTTCTTATCTTTTACTTGTTTCAGTCATTAGACTGTGGCCATGCTGGGGCACCGCCTTGAAGAATATTTAGTTGAATGTATCGACTACAATACCTATTTTTTTCTATAAAGCCTGGTACTTATTCTATTGGTCTCTTTTACCGAACCGCTAACTTACAGGGACGTAAACACACCAGCACCGGTTGTCAAGTGGCGGAGTAGGTGGGGACAAACACAGACACAAACAGACACACACTTGGACATACACACGCACTCACTCACACAGTTATATATATAAAACGACGCGCTTCCAACAGTTTCCGTCTACCAAATCCACTCAAAATATTTTGGTCGGCTCGAGGCTATAAAAGATACTTTCTCAACGTGCCACGCTGTGGAACTGAATCCAGAACCAAATGACTGGGAAGGAAGCTTATTTTCACACAGCCACACCAGAGCATCATCTTTTATAATAAAGTTGTGTGGTTAAATGATTAGCCTTGCAGTCACATGCGTTCTAGTCAATTCCGCTTGCATGGCACCCTGTTATTAAGAATCGTTCATGCTTTAAGACTGAATTGTGTAGAAAAGAAAACTGGAATGGTAACAAAGACCGTTTTTGAAGGAGGGCAACAAACTAGAACGGTCGAATAACATTAAAAAATTGGATAAACAAACAAAACTAACAGACAAATCATTAGTGAAAACTCCATTGTCGACACACAGCAGTGGCATCTAGAAGAAATATATTACAACAGTACCTCTACGACTCCATCGCAGTTATGAAGGCCCAAACGAAAACCATCAGAGCCATTTTTTCATAAATACTAATGCTGCGCCGCGTACGGTCATTAATCTTAGGCATAAGCTAAACAAGCTACAACAATTTTAGGATCATAAACTACAGGAACCGCAAAGGAATTAAAATGAAATATATGCTTTCAATTTCCTTGACACTTCTTGGTACTAAGTTTTTAATGAGAGCCTACCAAGTTTATATAAATTAAGGCCTCACCATGTCTCTCGATTTCATACTACCACCGGTTGCAAACAATCTGAACAAGTCTTTTGTTTGATGTTAACAAGGTATTTTAACGTTTTGCTTCTTACCGTAGCGACCATGAATTGCACCGTTTTCTTTCCTTTTCTGCTCCCATTTTCCGGTACCAAATAAAAATTTCATAAATGTTGCGCTTTCTACTTTGATAAAGCCATATGTTGTTTGCTTTTTCCCCTTATAGGCGCAGGAGTGGCTGTGTGGTAAGTAGCTTGTTTACCAACCACATGGTTCCGTGTTCAGTCCCACTGAGTGGCACCTTGAGCAAGTGTCTTCTACTATAGCCTCGGGCCGTTTAAAGCCTTGTGAGTGGATTTGGTAGGCGGAAACTGAAAGAAGCCCGTCGTATATATATATATATATATACTGAAACAAGTAAAAGAGTAAAAGAGAGAGAGTTATACATTTTTCCTAGTTAACCTCTTCATAGTAAATTTTGCAGTGTCCCATTGTGTCACTGTGATAATCTATAGTTGGAATTTACAAAAAAACAAAACAAAAGACGAAGACGGGTGTGTAGACAAGAAACAGATGTATTAGTTTAACGCTCGGGAAGTGAGAATGTCTTTTACGTTTCGAGTCTACGCTCTTCAACAGAAAGCAACACGATGAAATAAACAGAGAGAGAAAATAAAAAACAAAGATTAGTGGCTAGCGATCGATCTATACCTGTTTGTAGTACACTTATTTACAATCAATAGTTATTGGTTATTGTAGCTATTGAGATTTAAGTGCAAAACATCCGCTGGTAATATTGAGATACAATTTTACCAGCGGATGTTTTGTTGTCAAATTTATACAGTAAATTTATACAGGCGCAGGAGTGGCTGTGTGGTAAGTAGCTTGCTTGCCAACCACATGGTTCCGGGTTCAGTCCCACTGCGTGGCACCTTGGGCAAGTGTCTTCTACTATAGCCTCGGGCCGACCAAAGCCTTGTGAGTGGATTTGGTAGACGGAAACTGAAAGAAGCCTGTCGTATATATATGTATATATCTATATATATAAAACTGTAGTTGTGTGAGTGTCTGTCCCCTTCGATTTAGATTCCTAACTACTCCCACATTTTGCGGTGCAGTTTAACCAAATTCGGATATCTTATAGTCGTGATTAATATCGAGCCCGTCTGAGTATTAGCGCGCGTCTACGATGAGTCTACGATTTAAAAAATAATTTAACATCATTTTTTATTCCATTTTAATGCATAATTTTTCGTGTGTCGATGGCGGCGGAGTTGGCGTCCATGGTCACACCTGCACCTGTTTGCTTCTCCCCTTCTTCCCTCCCTCGTGAAGCTGTGGGGAAGGGAGTGTAAGGAAATCAACGTCGTTAAAGCGTTGTCAAGGAGACCAGCGTTCTTTTAGAACAACGACTTCATGGCTTGAAGACACCAAAACAGAAATGGCTAAGAAAGCCCGAATTGGCATCTATAAGGGATGTAACTCTCTAAAAATGCTTATATAGTTATTTCCCTTACAAACCCGAGCAACGCCGGGCGATACTGCTAGTTTAGATATAAAAGTATGTTTATTATGGCCATGGCCGTCCTTCGTTTTGAGTAACACAACTGTCATTGCCTTATAAGCCATCCTTTTTTCTAAAGATATCTATATATATCTAAAAAGCTGAAGTTGTCTGTGTGTGGCAGATATGGTAGCTTTCAACTAACACTATCTCCTCTGAGACCCTGCGGCGCAAGTTCACCAAAATTGAGAGTATGATAGAAGAAGGCTTGCTCTTCTTTCCGTAGAAGAAAAAAATTCAAATCGGACCATGTTAACACCAAAACTTATTTACATCAAAAAGGTGCTTTTTTTCTATGAAAATCCTTATTTTTTTACGATTTTTTGACTGCTGTGTCGCCATTTTTCGGTGTATTTCAACCAGAAAAATGTTCACTTAAAGAGAATAACAACTACTTTTCAAAAATTCCAATTCTAAAGGGTCGAAACAAAACCGAGCAACGCCGGGCGATACTGCTAGTATATATATATATATATATTATATATATATATAATATATATATAGATATATATATTGTGTGGTGTGTGTGTTTGTCCCTCTAGCATTGCTTGACAACCGATGCTGGTGTGGTACGTCCCCGTCACTTACGGGTCGGCAAAAGAGACCGATAGAATAAGTACTGGGCTTACAAAGAATAAGTCCGGGGTCGAGTTGCTCGATCAAAGGCGGTGACTCCAGCATGGCCGCAGTCAAATGACTGAAACAAGTAAAAGAGTAAAAGAGGTAAACAATATATGCTGTATCGTTTTACTTATTTCAACTCACCCGCATTCTTCTTCATTTGCTTTTCTATTTTGGGGAAACTTGAGATTCACAACTTATTTTCATAAAAGGAGCTTCACAATATCAGTCGTTTATTTTGTTCACCTGACCATAATCATAATTCAATAAATTAATAATAGATTATCAAGATGGCTGTCCATTCTTATAGTCAATAAATTAGTAACGGAATCGCAAAATGACCAAAAATGCCTTCCAGAGACAAATAAATCTGATATTTTTAGAATCAGGTTAGTTAGATTATTACTTTATCTAATGAACTTTTATGAAGGGAATATATAATTATTAGGAAAGGAATTTGGATTCTCTTATAAATTGGTTTTGATAGAATGTACAGAATAGTATTTTCTTACAAATAAACAACTTCAGCGAATATCCGAACACCTTAACGTTATAACATCAAATCTTCTTTGCAGGCGTTTCCTCAGAAAGATGTCTCATGGCAGTCAAGTGAATGGCTAAAAAAAGCAGCCAAATTCAACTCGGATCACACCTTACTGCATTTAAAATTCGATAATATAGTAAGAGTTTCAATATGTGTGTGTGTTAATTTTATTCGAGGTCTCATCGAGTATATAATTTAAATAAAGTTTGAAGTTTATTCAGTTTATAAGAAAATAAGAAATATCAAACTCTACTCTTGTAGTAATTCCATAATCCAGTTAAAGTTCATTGCCTCTATGCATATGTAAACAGTCATTTTAAACATTAAATGTGTTTACATGCATAAATACACACACATATATATATATATACTATACGAATGTATATTTTCATGTATATATATATATATATTTATATATTTATAAAAATGGTAAGACAACAAAAGAAAAAAAAGAGACCTGGATATTATATAAATAGAGGAATTTATCTGTAAATATAATGTGATAATTATTCGGTAGCCATGATAAAACCCCCCATTTCGGATGCCGAGGTGGAAACCCACGCCGCCATCTCTTCAGTTATCCGACCATCGGAAAAATGCTATGAAAAATGATCGTTATACAAAGGGAAATTACTGTGTGATTGCTGTGTGACTCCCTTTGTATAACGGTCATTTTTCATAGCATTTTTCCGGTGGCTGGGTAACTGAAGAGATAGCGGCGGGGGGGGATTTCTACTCGGCATCCGAACTCGGAGTTTTATCATGGCTACCGAACAATTTTCACATATTACATTTATATATATATATATGTATGTATGTATGGATGCATGTATATATATATATATATATATATATATATATCTATATATATATATATATATAGATAGATAGATAGATAGAGAGAGAGAGAGATAAATTTACTTGGAGATGGATGCGTGGCGTTCAATAATATAAATAATATATATATATATATATATATAGGCAAATATACATACATATATGTACATACTGGCATATATTATATATATAATATATATATAATATATATATATATATATATGTATGTAGTATGTATGTATGTATGTATGTATGTATGTATGTATGATATATGTATATATGCATATATGGGCACATAAAATCACAAAACGTAAACAACACGAAACACGCAAAACTTTTTTGCGAAAAACGTGAGAAACAAATGGAAAATAAGACAAGTAACATAAAGAACGACCCTTCATCAGTTGTCGGCTGTTTATTCACTCCATATTTCGAGCAATTCAATACAATATGTGCCTTCGAGAAAACAGTCGCAAACCAAAATGAAATTTGGGATTTTGCGGATGGGCAAAGTTAGCAACAAAAACAGAACAGTGAAACAAATAGTGAGGGCTGCTAAGCCAGAAGGGGCAAGGTGGCGAACGCTGAGGAAGATTCTTTGACAAGATAGGAGTGGAGACAGACAAGAATAAGTCTGGTCTGTGAAGCAGACGGGAAGAAAAGACAGATGAAGACTTGTGGTAAAAAAAAGATGAACGATGGTCATGTGTGAGCAACGAGAGAGTAAAGGAGAAAGGGGTAGAGAGAGAGGGATGGACAGAGAGAAAACAGAAGGGGAGAAAAAAGAATCAGAGAAAACAGTACAGAGGAGAGTCGCGTCAAAATTAAGAAAAAATTACGTGGAAATGGATGCGTGGCGTTGAATCATATAATAATAATAATAATAATAATAATAATAATAATAATAATAATAATAATAATAATAATAATAATAATAATAATATTATATATATATATATATATATATATAATATATATATATATATATTATATATATATAATATATGCATATATATACCTACATATATGTACATACTGACATATATATGTATATATATATATGGATATATAGGCACAGGACGTCACAAACGTAAACAATAGAAGTATGAACAAACTTTTATTTATATTGATATATATGTATATATATATATATGCATGTATACATACATATATATTCTATACAAATGTAGATGTTCATATATATATATATTAATATATATATATATTAATATATATATATATAATATATATATATATATATATATATACACATATATATGCATGTATGTATTTTAATGCTTGCACACACATACGCTCCCTACCACCACTTCATAATCCTTCGTCTAAAATACTAGCCATTTTAGATTGGCGAAATTGTTTAATGCATCGAAGAATATTAAAACCAGATTAGCACTGATAGAGAAGTCATTTGATCGCAAATATTGTGGCTATGAACATTAGGAAATTGAATTGATATATCTATCACGTTGCACAAATATTTTTGTATATATCTTTAAAATATATCTTTAAAAATCAAAGCTGGACCTCTTCCTGTCGAGAGTCCCAGATGAGCCTACCTCACGGCAAGAGGTGCAAATGAGGGTAGCTATATCAAACTCCATTCTTCATCAAGTGCCACATATTAGAGGAGGCTCCTAGTAATAACAGTGTATCGCAAAACGGCGGTGCATCAGCATGGCCGCAGCTCTGAGTTGAAACTTTAATAGAAAAAAAAGGCTAACAAAAAATTTTTTATAGCGGATCAGTCAATACTAAAACGTCTAATTATACGTTTTGTTTTTCTTTTTTTGTTTTTGTTTTGTTTTGCTCCTTTACATCCGTGTCCATACTATTCTGAGGTTTTTACCCAAGGCACCGAAATTTACACGGAAATAAAACAATGATACTATGTGAAAGGTATCCCAGGCTGATACGTTTTTCGCAAAATACACAAAAAATTTATTCAAAAAGTCTTGATATCAAACTGAGCTCACAATTTTTTTTTTTTCGGTAACCAGTAGAAAGAAATCTTTAGTGATTTCGTATACCGCTGACTTATCCACCCGTACATATCCACCCGTGCATATCCACCCGTCACATTTCGTTTCTTTGTATGAATCTAAATCTAAAGATATTGGTTTCAAATTTTGGCACAAAACCAGCAGGTTTGGGAGAATAGTTCAGTCCTTTAAATCGACTTCAGTGTTCAACTGGTACTTATTTTGTCGACCCCGAGAGGATGAAAAAATATGGTGGGCACCGTCGTGCTGACAATTCTGCCAGCTCACCGCCTTTAGAAATCTGAAGATATTAAAACTACTCTCATACAAAGGCTTAATTTGTTATAATTTTATTATTATTATTATTATTATTATTATCATTGTTATTGTTATTATTATTATTATTATTATTATTATTATTATTATTATGATTTAATGAAAATAATACCAGATAATAGGATCACCAGCTGAAAGGCTGCTGAAAGGCAGCGGATTCACGCACGACACTCTCGCCAAAGCCGGTTGCTATAATCTCTCTTACATTATAGCTAACAAGTAGGCGATCTTATTACTTTCCCTCACACAAAATAAAAATGACATTTTTTTCTGAGGAAAAGGCAAACCCAACGTCTTCCCGCTACCAATATTTAAATACGTAACTAATTATTCAGATAGACAGATACAATATTTGGCTGGTATTTCATTTTATTGAAAAGAGAAGGATGGAAGAGAAGTTGTTGTTGTTGGCATTTAAAGTAAGTACCCAAAGAACAGGAACAAATGGTGCAATAGTCCGATGTTCTAACGGTTCTGCCAATCACCCACTCTATGCCAGTTGATAGAATATTTAGTTCTTCCATCAACTTTATGCTTAATTTTTACGGTCATCAAATGCGAAATTATATACATAACCATTTTTATGGCTGAGTCGAGGTAAAACTATTTACCTTGCTATTTTGTGAATTAATGAACTTAGTTTCTCGGATATTGATGTGTCGACGCCCCCAGACGATGAAGTAGGCTAGCCCAGTACGTAAATATAGAAGAAGAAGTCTAGACGTCGAGGAGTTGAGTAGAGGTCATCCGAACGTGCGATATAACAGGTATACTATATCATATTATAGCACAACAAAGTCCATGTTATCTGTTTCAATTTTTTAACACAATATGCACAATCAGAATAAGTCCTGGGATCGATTTCCTCGACTAAAGGCGGAGCTCCAGCACGGCCACAGTCAAATGACTGAAACAAGTAAAAGAGTAAAAGTGTAATCATGGATCAACTGCGAAAAACTATTAAAAGAGGTTCTAGGTCTTCGGCAAATTGCAAGAAATAGCAACCAAATTCACTCAAGTAACGTGCCTACCTCATTAAAAAGGGAAACCATAGATGTAGAAACCAATGAGACAGTCGGTTTGTATGACTAAAACACCTTTCCTCTTTCATAGATATATTTCATCAGAACAGACGTGGAATTAACCAAAACCAATGCTAAGATTCTTAATGGCCTTTGTTGAATGCTATAGATGTTCCTGAAAAGTGTCCCCGTGTGGTGCAGACATGAAATTGCTCGTACGTGCAAGTTTCTGTTGTCCACCGCTGATATTTTCCAATGAAAAGACCAGATCAAAACAGTTTCGCAACAGTGTCGAAATATTTACTAGAAGACACTTTAACTGATGTCCTAAGTAGTCTGCAACCTCGTACTATAAACAATATTTGATGTATCTATAAGGTAGTCTGCTGGCAGAATCGTTAGCGTGCCGGTACAAAATGCTTAGCGGCATTTCGTCCGCCTTTACGTTCTTAATTCAAACTCCATCGAGGTCGATCCTTTCAGGGTCGTTAAAATAAGTACCAGTTGAACACTAGATTCGAGGAAATAGACTTACCCCTCTCCCTAAAATTGCGTGCTTATGCCAAAATTTGAAACATATATATAATATATATATAAATAAAAACATGTCAATATGGGTGACTCGAACCCTGCATTTATTGTATGGTAGGTGACTATCACCGATTAAAATATAGAACACCTCTTATTTTATTTTCTTAAATTATGTACGCTAAAGTAATTTTATTTATATATTATATATTATTTGTACGATTTAATGCCTCAGACATGGTTCAAGTCTCCTTTGAAAGTTTGCTAGACTTTTCTGTCTCAAATTGGTTCTTATATATAAAATCAATCAATACAGTTAATCGATAGATGTATCTCTTGAAGAATCTCCAAGTTGCAATTACTCGGAATTAATGAGAAAAGACATTTGCAAAGTGAAGAGTAGTTTGTCTTCGAATACTCAGATCATCTCTTGAGTAAAAATACTGGGATTAGCTTAAGTTGTTTGAACCAAACGACCATTAGCTACACTTTGCTAATATAAACTGAAGGGAGGCATCCTAAAATCCCATTACCTCGAGCTGGCCTCAAGTGAACTGAGATGATGTAGAAAAGCAGATGTAACTGAAAATACCTAAATAAAGTGCAGTGATGCAAAAATTATTAAAACAGATACTGTTTCTGCTGCGCAAGTACTTGGGTTTCGTGGCTAGATTTCTTGTTAATAGGCAAGAGCTGTTCAAACGAACATAATCATAGGCACGCATATGCTACACAGAGGAGAGAATCTAATCTTTAATACAGATACATACATATATACATATATAACAATATATATATATAATATATATATATATATATATATATATATACATATATATAATATTATATTATATATATAAAGATATAGACATATATATATATATATATATATATATATATATATATAATATACATAGATATATACATAGATATATACATACATACATATATACATACATGCATACACGTATATCTGTGAATGTGTATACGTGATTGTGTGTACTAACTTCTTCAAACTGTGTACCAACTTACTCTAATGACTAAGTAATAATAGTTCTACTGTGAGTCAATAAATTGTACTCGAGTTTTTTTTTATCATTTTGTTTCCTCTGTGTGTGTGTGTATGTATGTAAAAACGATACTTCATATACACGCGTGCAAACCTATGCGCGCAATTTATCATTATTATCGTCGTCGTCGTTATCATCATCATTATCAGCACAATAATCATCAGCATCTTCAGCATCATTATCATCGCCGCCACCATCCTCCCATCTTCCTACTCTTCCTCCCCTCCCCTCCTCCTCCTCTTCATCATCATCATCATCAGCATTCACACATGCACACAATATATCGTTGTTATCATCATCATGGTAGCCATATTCCTCCTTGTCTTCATGTTCTCTTTGATCATCATCATCAGCAGCAGCACTTTTTCTACGTCTACTTCCCCCCCCCCCCCATAATTATGTAGATTTGCATGAGTCTCTCTTCTCCAGCGCAATATTTCACTTCTTGTTGCCATCCTTTGCCGTATCTTTCATGTTTTTTTATTTTTTTTTTTAGTTTTTATCATCCTGAGATTATCTTCCAAAACATTTTGTATTTGCCTGATTATTTATTTTTTTTTTTTTTGCGGGTTCTTTCCCCTTGAAACTTTTCTACCCAACTTTTCTCCTTCGTACGCATTACATGTCTTTATCAAGTCAAAATTTGAAGCCACTGTTTTGTCCTTACTCTAAATGTTCCAAAAGCTATCTTGAATATACACCTTGTAAATAAGGTGACCTACGTAACAAGAAGTTTAAAAAAACTACATTCCCGCGTAATTTAAAGTAAATAGATAAATAAACAGAAGTTAGCTAGATAGAGAGACTATATGTGATATTCTCCGGCAGTTATATTCTGGAAATCCTTAGATTTCAAGTATAGCCAATCTCTTTGGAAAGGACGGTCAGTCAGTGACTCTGATCGTGAGTGGCATCGAAAGAGTTGCTTTTAAATTAGTGGTTGTCTATGCCCCGACAGAAATAAGATGGCCAAATTTGTTCAGGTGCTTGGAAGTTCTTATGGAGACATCTCGATCATTACAACTCTACAACTAGTAGGGGATTTCCACTATTGTTTAGATGCACGGAAGGACTGCGTGGTGCTAGCTCATACAAAAGATACAAAATCCTCAAAAACCTGCTCAGAATTTTCCAACTGCCCCACAAGGACGTACTGAATTTCACTAATGTGCCAACTACAGCGAGACATCAAGTCTTTAGATAATTTGAATACTTGACAAACCAGTGGATGAAAATAATGATCTGTCCGGTTGATTTAGATAAGACTGAAGACAGAGACCCAGATATTAGATGTACTTGTCCTTATCGGCATGCAAAGACTACTGGGAAAGGTTTAGTAAACTAGTTAAGCAGTGACCAGCAGGAGCAGTCGTCAACAGCAGTTGTAGGACGAGAACAGATGTGAGCTACTCGACTCTGAGCATGTGTGCAGTTTTTCAACAGTTAACTCGACTTTCGGGGTGGTAGGTGAGCTGGAGACAGTTCTAGTCACAAGACGTGTAGTACTGTTAAAGGCTGATAAAACGAACTTGAATTTGTTTAGCGAACTATTGACTAATGCCCTACTGTTGTGAGCCGTGAAAAACTGAGTTTACCGAGAAAGCATGCCGAAAAACAGAATGCTGTAGACAACTGTTGATCCCAACTCTGCTGGGCAAGGAACTTATGATTTTCACCAAAGTATTAGCGAAAGGGCTTGATCTAGAAAGCGCAAACGCGTGTAATCAAGAAGACGTTCGTTCCTGACAACCTTCAATTCGTGCGAAACAGTGCAGAGAAGGTTGCTAATTAAGCTGGGTTTGTGGATATCCGGAAACATTTTGATAAGATCGACAACCGTCATTTGGAAGACATCCAAAAGGTAATCGGTTTCAGTTCTATTTACAGAGATCGGGGTTACTGTAAAGCCAAGTGGCATGGACAACTCTAGGAAGCATTTTCCATCTGTTGTTCAGTCTGACAGAACAAATCATCCCCGTCCATTTTGTACATGTCATCTCTCTAACCACTGCTACAGGAGTTGGAATGGTTGTAGGATGAGCGCATCTCTTTCAAACTGGGACCAGGGAAGGTCATGTTGGCGCATGCGGAAGATGTCACTGACATGATGTCAGATTCTTCCGCAATAGAAGCAGTCGGCCCTATTCTAGAGTCACAACAGCATGGCCTCAGACTAATGACTGTGCGTTCATGTTGTGTACACACACACACACACACATACACACACACACACACACACACATACACACACACACACACACACACACACACACACACATACATACACACACATACATACGTGCATATTGTGTCTTTTCTATTTTGCGGTGCTTGTGTCTATATAGTAGCAGCAAATACGACCCCACCATATGAAAGCAATATTCTGGTCATCAGAAATTGTGAGTATGTGATGGTTAATTACATGTTGTTGAAGACCACAAAGAATTATATTTGATGTAAACAGTGTCTTTGTATTCTTGGAAGACATCACTTTGCGATGAAGATACTTTCAAGATGTCTGCTCAAGATAGAAAGTAGTTGCTTGACATAAGGTCTGTAGGTAACGAATAGACGATGCGTGTGTGTGTGGGAAAATTAGATGGAAACAAGAATTTGTGTGATCTAAAAAAGGACATCGCATGTGAAGGGTGTCAATAAGCTTACAGTGTACGAAAGGACCAGTTTTTCAAACATATCTGAACTTAGAAACACACCAGAATTGATGGTGTGCGCATACACTTAAGCGTTTGTTAAGATAGATGTGATTTCATAGAGATTTTGTTGCCATTTGCTCTTGGTCGAATGGCTACATAGATCCTCTCTCGTTGGCTTATAATAGTGAAGTTACGATGAAAGTTGTTCATATCCGAGTTCTATATTTAATGTATCTAGATTCATTCTAGTGTGAAATAGAAGATCATTTACACTTAGAATAAGTATGTTAAAAACAATTCATGTTTAGATTCTCCAGTTTTCACAAAATCTTTGCCGACATTAAACATTAGTAATTTTTGGGCAAAGCCGGTAAAAATAGAAGCAGTGGGCGATATGGCAGAATTTATCAATAAAGATTAAGTAAGGTCATTTTACTTGTGATAAGTTTCGTGCTTCATAACCTGACGTGAGTTTCCATTTGAATGGAAAATTATAAAAGCTGCAAGTGTAAATTAGAAATGGAGGAAAATAGCAAAATAAAATTTCTAAAACTAAGACATATTAATCGATTTATAGTAATAAATAGCATTGAGTAATTATTCTGCTGGCAGACTTCGTGAAAGAATTAACAATCATTGCTGAATATTTCAGAAATGTCATCCGCATGAGAAACATAAGGTAAGTTTTTGCTAGCTTATTCAAATGTTGGGAACAGGGAAAACAAAGTGAAAGCTGGAAATGAAAGAAATGAAAACTATATATATGTCAATGTTACTTTTTTTATTCTAGTTAACTTATTAATGTTTCCTGTATTAAATAGATTAATACTAATGTAGTTACTGGATGTAATTTCGTTCGTGATCATTTTCGCCAAAGAGTGTCACGCCACAAAATAAATTGGGAAAAAAAATTAATAATTACATATGGAACTAATTAATTTCTTTTGATTGAACATGATGGTCTAATTTGTTAACTATCTTACTGCCTGCTATCTTACTTAGGCGGCGAGCTGGCAGAAACGTTAGCACACCGGGCGAAATGCTTAGCGATATTTCGTCTGCCGTTACGTTCTGAGTTCAAATTCCGCCGAGGTCGACTATGCCTTTCATCCTTTCGGGGTCGATAAATTAAGTACCAGTTACGCACTGGTGTCGATATAATCGACTTAATCCGTTTGTCTGTCCTTGTTTGTCCCCTCTATGTTTAACCCCTTGTGGGTAATTAAGAAATATATCTTACTGCTTGCCTGGGCAAATATATTTTCATAGATCATTCCACAAAACTGTACATAAAAGCTATCAGTTCGGCAACATTCACTAACATAGCTCACAAATACAATCGCAAAGTTAATGACATTTGAGAATCCTAAAAGTCGATTAGATCGTCGTCTTTGTTTGAGTAGTACTTTATTAAATGTGGGAAATTAAAAGCGAAGTCGAACCTATCAGCAATTATACGTAGAAGGAAAAAATGACTAAACTAAATATCACAATTAAATTTAGAAGGTAAAACACTAAACTAAATATCACACGGCATCCTACCGTCCTTACGATCAATATAATTATAAGTTATGTTAGCTTTTAGTGCTTAAATCCCCAAAGACTAAAAGGAACTAGTGGTAAGCCATTTCTATATATTCTATTTTTCATCATATTCTGAATTGCATTAGTCTTAAGCGGTGATATTAGGTAATTTCTCAAAGTCAATACAAATTCTAGGCCTCTAAAACTTTTTCCTGGCCATTTACAGGATATAGCTATGTCTGAATACCCGAAACTAGATTTACTTTTGCCTTCGATCAGTTACCGAATCTGTACAAAAATCCAAAACCAAAATAGATTACTACTAAGGGTGACGATGCTGTGTATCATCTCTCCTCCAGACCTATACAAAATACTTATCTCTCGTTAGCCTTAGTCTCTGACTCCATAGTAACCACTTTCCACAGCTTTTCCTCCTCAATCCCAGCCCATGTTTTTACTATAGATATTGACTTACAGATGTTGAAGCCGAGCATAAAGCGTATCACTCACAGCAATCTAGGGGTGCATATGAAGGTCATGGACATTATTCCTTCCTCCCATCTCGGCGATGACAGAAAAACTGTAAAGAGTTTATAACTTGACTAAGGACGACTTGAGTGCAGTAGAAAACAATTATCTCATTCATGGATAGCGATGTGATGAAAAGCAGTGGCAATTCCTGGAATATTTTCAAATGTTAAAATATTTAGGCTGAATTGTTACCGAGTGTACCAAAATTTTCATATATGTTTTTTTTTTCTCTTGATGAAGGTAACATAGAAATAGAGAAATAAATTTCCCAATATCAGATAAATAAATATCCGTTCCCTATTTTTGATAATTATGATAATTAAGACGAGCTAGAGAGGTTTTCTATTCACAGCTGCTAAAATTACAAGGGCAATTTTAATCATAGATCTTCTGGTTCAAAACTGAACTGAGGCTAAACAACAACCCATGGACATGTGACATGCTTGAGATATCAACTAATCACCACTCAAATTGCACTTTATCATCTAAACTGGGTGATATAATCCCAGACATACCGCTTGAAGAAAGACGTGATGGTCATGGCAGGAACAGCTGTGATCACAGACATCAGCAAACTGTGGTAAAAATGAAGATGGTTGAGAAAACTTTGTCTTATTTGGAAGAGAGAATTCAATCTCAAAATTTATTTAAATTACTTTTTTTACAGAAATTATTTTAAACCCTGTCACATTTAGTTTCATAATATCTATATCTAAACCTTTTATTTGCCAGCTTTGAAATATAGATATATTTTCTTAAGTTATTCCATACAGTTACTAAATTCAATGTATGTTCTGAAACCAGTCGTTTCTGCTACCGTGTTTCTTTGTCCCTTGTCATTTATGTGAACTTTGGAAAAACAGGAAAATATTTTTGTTATTTTAATAATATTAGCCTTTTGAACTGATTGGCCAGATATTTCTTGGAGCAAGAAATGATGCAATACATACTTACCATGTAGGCATAGCTTCCTCCCAAACCATTTCTGAGTGAGATTTAGAACTTTATACAAATGCTTGGTATATATATAAGTAGAGACTTATTTTTGTAGTAAAAGAAATAGTATCCCTTTGACTGCTATTTCTAATATTTTCGGTATGTGGTTTAAGCAACTTGTTGCAAAAAACCCATATTATTATAATTATATAATTTTTACCGAATAAGGTCTTTTTCCATACCAAAATACTACTAGGTGAAATTTATTGATGTTATTAAATTAATTATATTTCACCCTTTATCTGTATATATATATATATATATATATATATATATATATATATATATATATATATATATGTGTGTGTGTGTGAATAAATTGTCGTCTAAATTACGCAAAATAAGATGTACTACATTGTCAGCTGTTCATTACCAGTGAACTAAGGTAACACCTCTTATTTTTCGAGCACCTTCCGGTGTATTCGAGCGGTTCCAAGCAGTGCTGTTTTCTGCAAGTGATCCACCCTTATTACAATCCCTATTTGTTCCACGTACTTCTCAAGATTTTTGCTCACTGTTCCCAGGACTCCGACAATTATTGGTACTACTACCACCTTTTTCATTGACCACAACTGCTTAACTTTCCAAGCTAACCTGTCATATCTCTCGACTTTTCTTTCTTCTTCATCGCATACCTTTTCGTCAGCTGGGCATGCTATATCTATGATCCAGTACAGTATGTTTTCTTTCTCAATTAAGATTATGTCTGGCTTCCTATTCTCCATCTCATGGTCACACTGAATCATAAAATCCCACAGGATCGTTGCATTATTATTTTCGATGATGCCTTCGGGTTTGTGGTCGTACCAATTTTTCGATCTGTCAAGTCCATACTTGTTGCAAAGTGTCTAATGGACAAGCCTTGCTATATTGTCGTGGCCTCTCTTATATTCCTTCTGGGCTAGTGGCGTACACTGGCTGGTAATATGCCATACGGTTTCACCATTTCGTCCACAGATTCTGCATTTATCACTTTCTGATGTGTTGTCTACTCTGTATTTTATGTAGTTTGTTCTTAGTGCTTGCTCTTGGGCAGCACAGATTATGGCGTCCGTCTCCGGTTTTAAATCACTTTATTATTATTATTATTATTATTATTATTATTATTATTATTATTATTATTATTATTATTATTATTATTATCATCATCATTATTATTATTATTATTATTATTAATATTATTATTATTATTATTATTTAATGTTGTTACAATCACTTGCTGACACATACCCTGCGTCTTAGGGCGAGTGAAGAATAAGAGATGTTACAACATGCATGACTGAAAGCTTGGGAAAGCGAAGTGGCAGGGGCAGTAACTAAATATCTTCATTTAATACACATACTTTTAAACTGATAGCGTTTTTCTAAGGACGTGGGCCAGCACAATCTTTTGAGTTTCCCTGAGACACGGTTTTCTTGGAATGTCGTCTAGATGTTTCTGTCATACATTTTTTTTAAACACACCAAAGTCACCTACAATAACAAGAGCAGTTCTTGCTTTAAGATGCCACATCTTTTGTATTTCAATTTCCAGATCCTTAATTTGTCAACTTCCTTTAATAGACATATTTTTATTAGGGACAACATTTACATCTAACATTCGACAAGTATTTTCTTCACTCTCTTTTTTAATTATGTCTGCTTTATTAGCCAGGATCGTTCTGCCGGTGTTGTTGTCATTGTTATTATCATTATTATTATTATTATTATTATTATTATTATTATTATTATTATTATTATTATTATTATATTATTATTATTATCATTATCATTATCATTATTATTATTATTATTTATTATTATTATCATTATCATTATCATTATTATTATTATATTATTATTATTATTATTATTATTATTATTATCATTATCATTATCATTATATTATTATTATTATTATTATTATTATTATTATTATCATTATCATTATCATTATCATCATTATTATTATTATTATTATTATTATTATTATCGACTTTGCCTTTCATCCTTTGGAGTCGATTAAATAAGTACCAGTGAAACACTGGGGTCGATATAATTGACTATCCTTCTCCCCACAATTTCAGACCTTGAGCCTATAGTAGAAAGGATTATTATTGCTATTTTCATATAAACATAACAGGTTAGTTATGTCTGTTATCAGTCAGGCGCTTACAACCCTCTCCCAGTCGGGCAATGGAATCAGTGTATGTTCCACTTTAGAAATTTATAGCGGATTAGTGGTGGGAAGTGCGATGACGTTCTCGGGGAGACTCTGGGCAACGACGAAAATGAACTGGACAGTCTGTTCCGGAGGATTTTCCGATCGGGGAAATATCATGGATAATTTCCAGATGTCCTCAGTCTGGCAGTGCTACCGGGTGAGTGTGGTGGGAGCGCTACTGGTTCGAGACAAGCTCTACAGACACAGATGCGCTGTCAGACGGACTTGTTCGAGGTGTGCGCAGAGTGACGAAACCGTTCTGCACGCCCTCGTTCAGTGTCCGGGCATTGCTGACTTATTGGGTTATTTATGTTGCACAGATACTGTCACATGTGAGACGGATTTGTTTGTAGGCCAAGTTTGTAGTGATGATCGCCCCACCGCCCTTCTTTAATCAGGCAAGCAAAGCAGTTTTCCTTTGCCTGGTGGTTGTGGCGAAAGAGGTTGTTTGGTGGACAAAGCTGAAATGCATGAGGACAGATACGTTCCTCTTTGATGAAGCTCTCATTGACTTCTTCAAGTTTCACTTGAAAAGGAATTTGCGAATGGAGAGGAAAGTGCTGTCCTCGAGTGAGTTTATTAAAAGGTGGGTAAAAGTTACAAAAATGGCAAGAATGAATGATACCTCTCTTTGTGCAGACCTGTGAATCGGAGAGAAGGAATTGGAGAGGGCACTTGCTCATAGGTTTTCAGGGAAATCTCAGACAGTGAGGTTTTTCGATTATCCCTAAAGGCGTTCCTGTGTCAGGAGGGTCACATCTCTCTCATTCTCCCAACATTTTTTTAAAACCTTTGTATGCTATGCATATGTCTCTTTTTTATCATTTCATTATTATTTTTTTTTATCATTTCATTATTATATGTAAACCCCCACACTTTATGTCTGTATCTGTATTGTCACCCTTATCCTTCACCCCTGTGGCAAATAAATTTTGTTGTTGTTGCTTGGTTGTTGTCGTTGTTATTGTTGTTGTTAGAAAAATATAATAAACTGATTACACTCAGCGGGTGTCATTGGAGACCCAGACATAGGACCGATAATCTTTCCAGCCTAACTTTTGGCGATAAATATCTTTGACATTAGATATTTCTGTGACACCCTAACCCTGATTTACAAGACAGAAAGACAGAAAAATTATAAAACCAAGCCATAAACTAACGTCAAAACAACAACTGTTTGGTACGCGGATTACATCCTTTTTCTTTCTTTTATTTGTGTGTGTGTGCGCGCGCGCACGTGCGTGTGTATACAAATAAAAATGAGGAGGGGAAAAGGGGAGAGAGAGTGAGATCGCATGTGTTTTTTCATTAACTAACATTTTGAGACTCTATGTAAATGTGTATATGAATAAATTGTAAATATGTGCTCCTATAAGAAACCCTTAATTAAGCCCCACTCGAAGTTAGCTGTTACACGGTTACATCTAAAACTTCTTGTCAGTGCGTGAGAATTCACTTTTACAATCATTACTGGATAACAATCAACACCACCATTACAAGCAAATCTGCGAATTATTGTACGTGTGTTAGTTATTTGATTTTATCTTTACATTTAAACGAAAATCTATTCTGAGGTTATCAACAGGCCTAAGAAAATCTTTCGTGAAGTGGGTAAAAAATTCTCGATATTGAGTCAATTCAAATTGAGTCAATTCAAATAGACAACATGCCTCCAAAATAGCCTTCACAGTTTAATAAT
>NC_043016.1:4562749-4577749 GCF_006345805.1 Octopus sinensis | reverse complement strand
CTCCTTTTCTTCCAAACGTTCCTATTCTCCGTATTGTGTTACAAACTTGCCTCCTGACCCCTTAGCTTGGCCTTCCTCGGATCTCGTTATAAGTCACATAGGTCCAAGATGTCATCATTTTGTTGTTCTTTTCTTTCTTCTCCCTTGCAGTTTAGAGCCGTTGCATGAAGTCTTTTCTTGATGTTGTCTGTCAGAGAGATTATATAGTCTTCTAGAATGTTATGGGGCTGCAAACCTGCCAATTAGCTTCGTCTCAAACTCCGCTGTAACCCAGGGATCTTTCAGTTTGTCTATGCCATAACTAATACGTATACTTTTTTGCTTTTGGGTCCTTTTTCAGTTTGAGCCACATTGTCATTGGGACCAAATCATGATCACTGCCGATATCCGCATCAGAGTAAGTCCTCGTCCTAACTTTATTCAAGTTGGACTTGAACTTTTGAGATGCGAATGAAGGCAATTTGGTTGTGAGTCCCATCATTCGACGAATGCTATGTTGTTCTGCAAGAGGTCTTTTGTGTTTTGGCTAGGATCAACTTATGATTTTCAGTCCATCATCATTGTCCCAGCCTATTTGTCGTATGCATCTGGGCTTACTTTAGCGTTCCATTATCCAAAGATGGTAAGGACATTTTTTTAGGAGATTCCCTGGTGATTTTATCTAGTTCCTCATCATCTAGTTCAACATCATCATCATATTCAAGCGTTGGCGCATAGACTTACAGGTCACTTGTGTACAGCTGATGACTGGACTTAATCTGTTAACGATAAAACCCACTCCATGTTCATGCTCAGTGTCATCTCCACTGTTTGCGGTCTTCCTTTGTCGATGTCTCGCCAAATCCAGTCCAACCGATTTCAGCTGGTTCAAAGATATCCCAGGAGTACTTGTTAATTCCGTATGTAACTACCTTCGTCTTTACTCATGCATGTAGAGTTCGGACGTTCCACATCCCAAAGACAGTATTGCCTTTGGGAAGATTGAAGGTTGTCAGTATGGGTGCTATTGTCACTGTTGTTGTCATCCCAGTTGCACATCGGTCGTCTCCACCTTGGGAAACATAATTGGAGATCGCGGTCGTTCGTTTACGGACATATACATAATACATACATACATGCATACATACATACATACATACATACATACATACATACACACATACATTCATACATACATACATACACACATACATTCATACATTCATACATACATACATACATACGTACATACATGCATACATACATACGTACGTACATACATACATACATACATACATACATACGTACATACATACATACATACATACGTACGTACATACATACATACATATATACATACATACATACATACATACGTTCATACATACATACATACACATACATACATACATACATACATACACATTCATACATACATACACACATACATACATACATACATACATACATACATACATACATACATGCATACATACATACATACATACATATATGATGTAGGTGTTAAACAGTTATTCTGCTTGAAAAAACCCGAATATTTTCACTTAATTAACGAGGACACACTTTAACATTAAGTCTGCAGATTAGAGTGAAAAGTGACCAAGGAAAACGTCCAACACTTTCTTAATAAACAATACGTAACACTCTGTAACTAAAATTCCAGTTATGGAATTTGCTTCTTAGCTAGAAACCAACAACTTCTTTATAAGAATATTCCAAAATATCAATAAAGATGCGTATATAAGCATCTATACTTTTCTGTATATGCTACATCAAAGCTATTGCTTTAGAATTATATCTATGATTACTGAGGTTTTCTGTTACATAACAAACTGCCTCATTACACATTTTGAGAGACTGGGCCTCACAGTTCCAGAAATGACTAAGCTAAAAGAGAAAAATTACTATCGCAAAGTTATCAATGGAACTTTAAAAAATATTTGAAACACTCAAGGTTAGCCTGTAGAATCTACACAAGCACACTTGGGCCGACAAATGGCATATATTATATATATGCCTGCGTGTGAGTGTGTGTCCATTTATGTATACTTATATGTATATATATATATATATGTATTTGTGTATGTAATATATATATATATGATATATAATATATATATTGATAAATAGATAGATAGATGGATATACATGCACATATACTTATACATATGTAAGTCAAACATACGTATTCACAGGTTTAGTGATACGCATACATGCAAACACGCACACACAAGCATACACACATACATACACACACAGTATTACCCACGCGCAAGCAGGAATAACTAACTCATGCGGTCTAAATTCCAATAAAGAAGCCTTGATGCTAGGCTGGACACATTTCTGTCTCTGTTGGAGAGAGAATTTGAAAACTAAAACCAGAACATACAAACAATACACACACACACATACATACATACGTATATTCACACACAATGCATGCATGAAAACTTATATGCGCATCACACTCGCACCCACGCACGCACATACATACACAAATTCACACACACACATAAATACATTCATATTTTAAGTGTGTGAATATTTTCTTGAGTTACGCTTTTCAAAAGACTTGAATTATAAATTACTTTCTACTTTACACCGAAATTTCTGTCATCAAGAGGTTTGCTTGCAACAAACGATCTTCTGTTTTCTGAATGTTTCTTCAAGACATTAATAATGGTATGATGGAAGCAGTTAGCTATCTGCAAAAGCCATCACTGACTCGATGTTTATTAATGAACCAGCTCTAACTACAATAATCTAATGTTACATGTGGTCAGATCAGAATGCCAGTGTCAAATCTATGAAAGAAAATATAAACGTGGTGGCTGTGTGGTAAGTAGCTTGTTTACCAACCACATGGTTCCGAGTTCAGTCCCACTGCGTGACACCTTGGGCAGGTGTCTTCTACTATAGCCTCGGGCCGACAAAGCCTTGTGAGTGGATTTGGTAGACGGAAACTGAAAGAAGCCCGTCGTATATATATATATATAATATAATATAGGAGCAGGAGTGGATGTGTGGTAAGTAGCTTGCTTACCAACTACATGGTACGGGTTCAGTCCCACTGCATGGCACCTTGGGTAAATGTCTTCTACTACTATAGCCTCGGGCCGGCCAAAGCCTTGTGAGTGGATTGGTAGACGGAAACTGAAAGAAGCCCGTCGTATATATGTATATATATATATGCGTGTGTGTGTTTGTGTGTCTGTATTTGTCCCCTAGCATTGCTTGACACCGATGCTGGTGTGTTTATGTCCCCGTCACTTAACGGTTCGGCAAAAAGAGACCGATAGAATAAGTACTGGGCTTACAAAGAATAAGTCCCGGGGTCGAGTTGCTCGATTAAAGGCGGTGCACCAGCATGGTCGCGGTCAAAATGACTGAAACAAGTAAAAAGAAAAAAAAAAGAGATACATTCCAACCTAACCATCATTTGATTATCAGGACTGGTAGACTGAAAAACGCCTGCGGTATTTAGTTGTTCTTTACGAGTTGAGTCCGGTCCGGGTTGCTGGGTTCAACATCCTCGACTGCACCAAGTAAAACCACAGAACAAAAAGCCTAGTCTTGTTCATTTGTTAAGAACAAATATTTATATGTTTAATAGATAGCAGAACCGACAGAGTATAAAATACCATTGGTCTTTTACGACGGAAAGGACCAGTAGTATTTGAGTTCCTTTCACATGGTCAATAAAGACAAAAATTAAAAAAAGAAGCAATTAGTAATCGAATTAATCAATTATATCTCCCACAGGACCACTGAATTTGTGCTTATGTAATAAATAACCATCATTATTATTGCTATTTAGGCTGAGTCAAACCTAATATTTTGAGTTGAATGATATCTAGAATTACCCCTTATATATCACACGTGGAAAAACAAAAAATGGTTAAAAAAAATAAAATGGTATCCGTTATTTATGTTCCCGTGTTGACTTACAGCAACAGTATGTATCTGTCTAAAACAGCATGCATTCATCTTCAGAATTTTCCTTCTTTCCATCGTTACTTTAAAAACAGTGCAGACTGTTTTGACACTTAGACATAGCAAATTGCGTGTATGTGTGCGTGCGCGCGAGTCGGTGTGTGTATGATTATGTGCACACGCACACACTTGTGTGCAATGCCTGAATGTATACATAAGTTGTGTATGAATCAAGTGCTTCTTTGTACATTTATATACACACAAATTCCAATGTATAGACATGCATATATAGAGAATCACGTACACATATAAGTCAATAATATGCATATATATACATATATATGTGTGTGTGTATGCATGTATATATATATATCAAACCACACACACACACACACACACATGCACACACGCACACAGGTGTGTGTGTGTGGTGTTATGCATGTATAGATATCCTTTATTTAATGACGAGCCATCAAAAGCGTTAATATGTACAATTTACTAACGCGCTACGTTTAATACATGCTTGCTTTATAAGCGGCAAATTTATGGCAGGAACTCGAGAAGGAACATGTAGTGTGTGTGTGTTTGTGTGTGTGTGTGTGTGTGTGTGTGTGTGGGTGGTTGTTTGTGTGGTGTGTGTGTTGTGTGTGTGTGTGTTGGTGTGTGTGTTTGTGTGTGTGGGTGTGTTTGTGTGTGTGTGGTGTGTGTGTGTGTGTGTGTGAGTGTTTGTGTGTGTGTGTGTGTTGTGTGTGTGTGTGTGTGTTTGTGTGTGTGTGTTGTGTGTGTGGGTGGTTTGTGTGTGTGTGTGGTTGTTTGTGTGTGTGTGTGTGTGTGTGTGTGTGTGTTGTGGTGATGTATGTTGTGGTGTTGTGTGTGTTGTGTGTGTGGGTGTGTTGGTGTGTGTCGTGTTTTGGGTGGTGTGTGTTTGTGGTGTGTGTGTGTGTGTGTGTGTGTTTGTGGTGTGTGTGTTGTGTTTTTGTGTGTGGTGTGTGTGGAGGTTGTTTGAGTGTAAAGAGAACACTGTATTTGAATTGGCACCCCCTTATTTAAACTGATGCATGCGTCGCAGTATTCAGCAACATATGATGTAATGCTATAGAATACAGAGAGATAATACGATTGACCCAGGTGTAGAAGCGACGGCGTGAGTATTTGACGCAACAACTGACATTAGATCCCAAACCAGATTGTCAGGGGATAAGCGCAGCCAATAGAACGTGTAAACACACACACATGTATGTGTATATGCGTCGATTTCATCTCAATCGAAGGAGAGGGGCTTTCTCCGTCCGGGTTGCGGATCCGTGGAATAAGCTGTCGGACGAGATGGTGAAGATGCCGACGACCGCTCGGTTCAAAGTCTCCCATGACCACAAGTGGCCTGAACTCTTTACATGAACACCACCCTGTACATAACTCCATGTCCCCCTACATGGCCTTTTTTTTTGCTTTTTGAGCCAAAAAATTAACTAACTAACTAACTAACTAACATATATATGTGTGTGTGTGTGCGTGTGTGGTGAACGAGAGAGAGAGAGAGGGGGGGCAGGTGTGGCTGTGTGGAAAGAAACGTCCTAACAACATGGTTCAGGTTCAGTACCGCAGCTTAGCATTGTGGGTAAGTAAATTCTTCCGTAGTCTCTCAGGCCGAATAAAGTCTAGTGAGAGCATTTGGTAACTGAATGCAGCCTGTCGTGTATATGTATACATATGTGTGCGTGTGTGTGTGTGTGTGTGTGCGCGCGTGTGTATGTGTGTTGTTGTGCCTTTGTGTCTGTGTTTGGCCGTTACAACCGCTTAGCGGTTCGACCAAAGATACAGATAGAATACGTACCAAACTTTAAAGAAAAGATACTGGATTCGATTTGTTCGATGAAATTCTTCAAAAGGTGCCCCAGCATGGCCGCAGTCGAATGGAACAACTAGAATATAAAAAATCGAAACAGGGGCAGCTGATGAAGGGGAACATTCCTTGTATTGTTTGTCTTGTTCTCTGTTTTTTCGTTGTTAAAAAAAGTCCGTTTCCTTGTTTGGTTTTATGCTTTCGTTTCTCGTTGTGTTCTGCGTTATTTGTGGGGTCCTGTACTCACATATGCATTATATATACAATAGATGTAGGTATGTACATATATGTATGTATGTATGCATATGTTTTATTACTAAATTGTTATTATATATATAAGATATATATAATATATATATTAATATATAATATATATATATATCTCTTCTTTTACTTGTTTCAGTCTTTGACTGCGGTCGGCTAGATCACCGCCTTTAAAACGGTGTACAGGATGGCCCCAGTGGTTTCAAGTTAGAGAATCTAGCAGTAAGATTCAGATTAGACGAAGATACAACAGAGGTAGAATAAACAAAAAAGAAGTGTTCCATCCAGTGAGAGATAAATATATCAATTTAAATACACAGCAAAAAGGGCTACTAATATTTTTATGCTTTTATTATAACTGAACAGACATATTTATATATGTATTAAAAAAACGCAGGTATCTCAAAGCAATATTAGACTCTCTGCGTTATATATATTTTTAAAAGTAAGGATGCTGGACTGTAAAAAATAAGAAAAAAAAAAATATGGAAAAGATGTGAAGAATGTTGGTGCAAAAAAAATGGTAAAAGAGGGGTGGAAGGGAAACGAAATCGAGAAAACTAAGATTTCGCAGACTATTTTACTCTCTTTACTCTTTTACTTGTTTCAGTTATTTGACTAGCGGCCATGCTGGAGCACCGCCTTTAGTCGAGCAAATTTATTCTAATGCTAGGGGGCAACCACAAACCCACACACACACACATAGTCGCCTATATATATATTACTATTATATATATATATATATATATATATCTATATATATATATATATATATATATACCATACATATATACGACGGGGCTTTCTTTCATTTTCCGTCTACCAAATCTGCGCCAATTTTCTGTTAATTTTATTCTAAATCAGTTGTATTTAATGACGTTGATAAAATTGTTAAAACAGTACAGTCAACTGATACATCCCTGAAGGAAAATAGATAGATTTAGACAAAAATTAGTCGCATAAAAAACAAGTTTCCTGATTTATGGAACCCAAACCCCAAACCCTAACCTCAATATAGTGTGCTTCTATTCTCTACATAGCTTCGATGTTGAAATTCAACTTTACTCTTTTACTTGTTTCAGTCATTTGACTGTGGCCATGCTGGAGCACCGCCTTTAGTCGAGCAAATAGACCCCACGACTTATTCTTTGTAAGCCTAGTACTTATCCTATCGATCTCTTTTGCCAAACCACTAACTTACAGGGACATAAACACACCAGCATCGGTTGTCAAGCGATGTTGAGGGGACAAACACAGACACACAAACATATACACACACATACTCATACATACATATCATACATACATACATACATACATACAAACCTACATACATATATATATATATAATATATATATATATATATATATATACGACGGGCTTCTTTCAGTTTCCGTCTACCAAATCCACTCTCAGGCTTTGAATCGGCCCCGAGGCTATAGTAGAAACACACCTGTCCAAGGTGCCAGCAGTGAGACTGAGCCCGGAACCATGGTGGTTTGTAACACGCTACTTACCACACAGCCACTCTACTTACCACACAACCACACTCTATTTACCACACAGCACCCGCCACTCCTACTTTGCCAAGACATTTAAACTCTGACACGGAATATATCTGCTCGCATGACAAACAATACTGCATAATACTTAGCAGGTCTAACTCAAAGGCTAACTATGGTCACATGCGTAACATGGAAAACATCATCCTTGGTAGCCAGTCACTGAGACGACTTGTTTAAAGACCCGTGAAACCAGTTTCACGGCATTCATCCAAATAATCCTGTCATTTAAACAGGTATCTATAATTGTCAAAATTGATGTTACCCTCTTTGGAAAATTTATGCAACACTGAATTGCTGATGTACCAAGCCATAGTGGCAGTCCTGTAGACATAATTCTTGATTATATGTTTCATACATATCAGAATGTGCAAGTTCAGCTTCAAAAGTTGGTAATTAGATAAAAGTCTACCTTTAAACATAAAGACAAAAGGAACAACTACATATGGAATTTGAAAGATCACAATATTGGCAAGTCAAGCAGCATTTCGTTAACCTAATAATCTACACTCCAGCAACAAGTATACCATTTATGCGAATTTTCTGGCCTCTACAATGACAAGAAAAACTTCATTATCACTAGACAACAGAAAATTTAACAGAAAATCAGAGCTAATTTTCAAATGACATTACGAAAACAAGCTGTATTATTCAAAACCATCAGAGCTAGTCAACCTCACTAAATGTTTCAGATCTTGGCATAAAATCAACAATTTTAAGAGAATGAGTAAGTCGATTATAACGCCCCCTAGTGCTCAACTGGTACATATTTTATCGATATCGAAAGGATGAAAAAGCAAAGAAGACCTCATCTGAATTTGAACTCAGAACGTAACGAGTCGGCAGAAATATTACAAAGAATCGTTTCTGATGCTCAAACGATTCTGCCACTTTGCCGCCTTTTTCATCCAGACTAATTATAAACATCCGTAAAACCGAAAGTTTTTAAACCACTGTCCCTTACGAAAGGCAGTTATGTTTTAAACAAAACAATAAAACTCGATGTGAGATACCGATCGACAGTGTATACATTTCACAGCTAATTCTGAATGAGGAATTCTCAAGGAGGAGGCAAGAAAATACTAGAAATAGATACAATGTCATTACCAATTCGAATATGCTTGTGGTACGTTCGAACTCGTAAGCAAGATATTCAGTGTTTTATCATGAAGAAAATTTCTCGCTGAGAAAAGCATCAACAACAAAAAATAATAAACGTATAAAAGAAATGAACTCAGGAACTTGAGTGGGAGAAGTACCTTCCTGAAAGAAATTGAGATAATGTTATCTACATATGTGTGTATAAGAACGGATATATGAAGAACTCGTATGAAAAAGAAACGGTAAAAAAGAAGACGTAAAAGAGACAAGTAAAAATATGTCCAAGGAACAGAAATAGATTGAAAGAGACAAGAGAAAAGAAAAAGAGGGTGAAAATATAATAAAAGGGGAAAGAGAAACTGTAAATCTTTTATGAGAGTCAAGGAATAGTTTTCTACGTAAGGATTTTACCCAGACTGATCATTTTCAACTATCGAGCCTAAAAAGTTATGGGTTTTTAGTGTCGCTATGCCTAAGCGAAACAATAATATATTATAGAGACAGACAGACAGATAGATAGATAGATAGATAGATAGATAGATCGATAAGATAGATAGTAGATAGATAGATAGATAGATAGATAGATAGATAGATATAGATAGATAGATATATAGATAGATAAAGATAGATAGATAGATAGATAGATAGATAGATAGATAGATAGATAGATAGATAGATAGATAGATAGATAGATAGATAGATAGACATAGAGAGTGTGTGTGTAAATGGAGTTTTCGTCAGTTCATATAATGTAATAGGTATGTATTATGAGTACTGATTTTGGTTTACCACTAAAATTCTAGCTTGAACTACAACTGAAAAAGGTGGTGCTGAGGATGCCTATCAAAGACGGCTAGGACTGGTTTCTCTTTGAAAGGGTAGATACAAATTAAAATATAAAATAAAAAGACAAAACATTCGACATCCCTCGAAAAGAAAAAAAAACAATTTAATTCAGCTAGAAAATACAAGCAGATGGAATCTCTTACAGCTGGATCATGATATTGAGTAAGCTTTTCATTGGATGAGTATTCCGTCATCAAAGAGGGAGAAGTCTGAAAAAAGTTAAAATGAATATCCCCAATCGAGGATATTAGTATTTTCCAGTTTATCAACAATGAAGAAAGGATCACAGTAAAATGGATATGCGTTACGGAGTTCCAAGATCGAATAAATAATTAAGTTCCAATTAATGATAATCCATGGCAAAAAATAGCGAAAGTTACCAGTTCCAGTTTTTGAAGAGAGAGTGAATTAGAGTCGAGTAGGAAAGATATACTACAGTGTAAAAGAAAGAGAAAATGTTAGGTGCTCTATAACAGATATATACTAGTCTGTATTGTGGGAAGTCTAAAACAGACTACACGAAAACAGGCTAAGAAACCAAGGTGGAAAAGGAACATTGAAGGGGACACCAACATGCTTAGGGAAGATATCAATATTCTGGAATGAATAAAATTAGATGAATTAAGAAAAAGGGGAAGGATTGAACAACTTACAGGAAAGTACAGTATGAGAAGAAAGAAGATTACTACCGTATTTGAAGAGCTAAAAGATCAAGAGGTATGAACAAAGGGTGACGCAATATAAACAGAAATCAAGTTTTCAGCAAAATCAGAAGACGTTCTACAAGAAGATGAACGGTATGGTTAGGAATGATGATGTAATCCTTGATGCAGATGAAAGTCAGAAGTTTTAGAGGTATATCTGGAGTGTAGGAAAAGGGCACAATAGAAGTGTGGAGTGGCTGATAATCCCATGCCAAACTGGAAAGCTCCTAGCAAAGACGAGGTGCAAGGGTTCTGGTTGAAAAAAAGGCTGAGGTCCCTTCACGGGAGAATTGTTGAACAACTGAATAAGATCTTGAATGGAGAAGAGAGATTGCTAAAATGACCAACCTTTGGAAGAAAGATCTTGTGCTTGAAGGACCGCAGCAAAGGAAATGCAGTTGACAACGTTAGACCAGTCTCTTGCCTCCTCATGTGGAAGCTTGTCAGGTGGCATTGTACGAATATCTGGAGGAGGAGGAGGAGATGGGCTAAAGATCAGTTGTTGATTGATAAGACGATCCTTGAAGGTTGAAAAAAAGAGGTGCACAAACACTGCCATAGCTTGGATCGATTATTACAAGGCTTGGTGGGTAGTGGAATGTTTGGAAATGTGGCATTGAAGCAAACATTAGATAGTTTCTCGTGAGCCGTATTGATAGATAGGAGACTGAGATGATATGATGTAGACAGACATAGTGATTTGTGAGGAATATTTCGGGGAGACTAGTCTTCCGCTTTTGCTATTTGTATGGTGAATGGTTCCACTTTTATTAGTACTGAGAAGGCCAAAGATTGGTTACGAGTAAGGAAGATGCATGAGCATAAAATAAACCACCTGCTGTTGATGGATGATCTAAAACTCTGAGGTAAATCCAATGAAAAGATTGTACCGCAGACACTACATACATTCAGTATGGACATAGGAGTGGAATTTGGCATAAAAACTGCTGGGCAATACTACTGAAGATAGGTAGAATTGATAAGATGAAAGGAATTAGGAGGAAACGCGTATAATTATTTAGGCATCCTGGAAACAGACCAAATGAAAGAGCTCTTACCTAATGAATATAAATGGGGACTGAAATTGGTGTTAAAGACAAAGTTGATTGGTAAGAATAAGATATTGACTGTCAACACTTGGGCCGTTGCAACTCTAAGGTAAATGCAATTCTAACGATAATGATGACACTACAAGAGACTCCACACTCCAAAAGTCACGTAGACAGGTTGTATCTATCGCAACAGAGAGGAGGAGAAAGAGGTTTCGCTAGCTGTGAAATGTGTGTGAAGTCTGAGGAAAACAATTTGGCAAGGTATGTAAAAACTTCAAAGCAGAGATTGATGACAAAAGTCTTGAGAGGTCATGAAGCAAAGGAAAAGGGTGAATTTAAACAAAATTGACAGAATGACACCTTAAGTAGATAGGAAAGAAATGTATGGTCAATTCCTACGAGACATACCCGAAGCAGTTTACCAAAGATAAGATCTAGGAATGGTCTGGATAAAGTTGAAATTGAAGCCCTTTATTTTCGCAGTCGAACATGCAGTGAGAAAGAACTATATCAAATTCAATATTGCTGAGTCAGCGACTTCCCCATTTTGTGTGACGAGAAAATGGAAACAATAAGTCACTTTATTAGTTAATGTAAGGTACTATCACAGAAAGAGTAGGAGAAAAGGCACGACAACATCACAGAATTAGTTCACTGGAAGCTCTGTCTTAATTGAGTATAGCATGGGCAGAAGTGAGAAATGGTATGAGAATCAACCGGAAAGGACTGCTAGAAACGAACAATATAAGATCTTGTGGGACTTGACCATCCAGTGTGGTCATCTTATATTGGCTAAAAGAAGAACAAAACAATTATTGTTTATGTCGCTTCACCGTGGGACCATAGGGTGAATGAGAAAGCAGGTGAGACAGTTGGGAAATATCAGGATCTGAAGAGGGAAATCAAGAAATAATGGCGAACCCGGCACAGAGGAGCCGTACAGATTGTGTTTGACGCACTGGGAGCAGTTATTAAAGGGTTAGATGCCTGGTTTGAGAAGATATGAATTGACACCAGAAAATACTAAGATTCTAAGGAGGTGTTAAAATGTTGAAAGTGAAGGAATGTCCAAAAGGAATTCTGGTCACTGGATATAGCCCCTCTTTTTGGTATAGTGTCGTATATAACATCCGCCAAAGGAAACGCATCACGGATAATAATAATAATAATAATAATAATAAAATAATAATAATAATATAATAATAATAATAATAATAATAATAGTAATAATAATAATAATAATAATAATAATAATAATAATAATAATGATAATGATAATGATAATGATAATAATAATAATAATAATAATTATTATTATTATTATTATAATGATGATGATGATGATGAGGAGGAGGAGGAGGAGGATGACGACGACTACAACAACAACAACGACAACAACGACAACAACAACAATAATAATAATGATAAAGCACTAAGAACAAAATATGTAAAAAACAGAATTGACAACACATCAGAAAGTGATAAGTGCAGAACCTGTGGACAAAGTGGTAAAACCGTATGGCATATTACCAGTCAATGTACACCACTAGCCCAGAAGGAATATAAGAGATGCCACGACAATATAGCAAGGCTTATCCATTGGACACTCTGCAACAAGTATGGACTTGACAGAGCAAAGAATTGGTACGACCACAAACCTGAATGCATCGATGAAAATAGAAATGCAAAGATCCTATAGGATTTTATGATTCAGTGCAATCATGAGATGGAGAATAGGAGACCAGACATAGTCTTAATTGAGAAAGAAAACAAACTATGCTGGATCATAGATATAGCATGCCCAGCTGACGAAAAGGTATGCGATAAGGAAAAAAGAAAAGTCGAGAGATATGACAGGTTAGCTTAGGAAGTAAGCGGTTGTGGTCGATAAAAAAGGTAACAGTAGTACCAATAATTGTCGGAGTCCTGGGAACAGTGAGTAAAAATCTCGAGAAGTACGTGGAACAAATAGGGATTGCAATAAGGGTGGAGCACTTGCAGAAAACAGCACTGCTTGGAACCGCTCGAATACTCAGGAAGGTGCTCGGAAAATAAGAGGTGTTTACCTTAGTTCACTGGTAATGAACAACTGATACGTAGTACATCCCCAGCGTTAGAAGCTGTGCAAGGCAATAATAATAATAATAATAATAATAATAATAATAATAATAATAATAATAATAAATAAAAAATAATAATAAAACAACAACAACAACAACAACACCAACACAATAATATATAAATAATATAATAATAATAATAATAATAATAATAATAATAATAATAATAATAATAACAACAACAATAATAACAACAACAACAACAACAACATCGAAAAATACCCTTAGGAATGAGAATCCATGTTCGAAATTTCTCGAAGACACCTGATGAAGGCTGGAGGGTATATCAGCTGAAATGTTGTGTTAACAACAAACAAGATGAGGACAAATATCTGTCAAATGTAAATAATGTAAATAATGAAGAAGAAGAAGAATCCTTTCTATTATATGAAGAAGGCCTGAAATTCTGGAGAGGGTGGTAGTCGATTGCACCGACCCCAGGGCACAACTGGTGCTTATTTTATCGATTACCATAATGATTCCTGAATGTTCGGAAAAAAACATGGCTAGGAGATAATGGTTTGCTCAAAGCATCCGCCCTCAGCTTCCATCGAGGCCTCAAGATGGTTCCAGTTCTTAGTGCATGCATTCCTCACTGTGTCTCTGAGAAGAGGACCTTCGAACATCTTCTAGATCTTAGATCTATCTTAGGTATATGTGTGTGTGTTGTTTTGTCTCAGTCAGTTAACTGCGGCCATACTGGAGCACCGCTTTTTTAGTTGAACAAATCAACACCAGGACTTATTCTTTATATATATATATATATATTATATATATATATTATATATATATAGGTGAGGGAGTTGGTGTGTGAAAGACGGAAACTGAAGAAGTCCGTCGTATATATATATATATATATATATATATATATATATATATATATATATATATATATATACGATGAGCTTCTTTCAGTTTCCATCTACCAAATCCACTCAGAAGGCTTTGGTCGGCTCGAGGCTACAGTAGAAAACATTTGCTCAAGGTGCCATGCCATGGAACTGAACCCAGAATCATGCAGTTGGTAAACAAGCTGCTTACCACACAGCCACTTCTGCGCCTACTATATATATATATATATATATATATATATATATATATAATATATATATATATATATATATATATATATATGACGTGAAGACTGGATACACTGGCCCCGGAAGAATTGCAATCCCTGAGTCAAAATCAGTGCGTGACCTGGGCATTGACATGAGCAATGATGCATCTTTCCAAAAGCATATTGCTAATCTGTTGATAAAATGCAGACGTAGCTGGATGGATTCTCCGAACTTTCAGAACAAGAGAGAAGGAGACACTGATGGTCCTATGGAAAACATTTGTCCTCAGCCGCTTGGACTACTGCTCCCAACTTGGTCACCACACAATATAAAACAAACAGCAGAACTCGAAGCAACTCAGAGAAGCTACACAAAGAAAATCATCTCAATGCAAAATGTCAGCTACTGGGAAAGACTGAAGGTATTAAACCTCTTCTCCCTGGAGCGGAGGCGGGAGAGATATGCAGTGATATACATCTGGAAAATCCTGGAGTCTTGTCCCAAACTTTGGCA
>NC_043016.1:4555249-4557749 GCF_006345805.1 Octopus sinensis | reverse complement strand
TTGCTCGTGAAATTAACGAACAAACATGCCTACCTTTGACATAGTTCTAAGGGAAGTTCAGTGTAACACAGCATGTGAGAAGGCAGGCTTTTAAATTACAGGCGCATCGCATTTTTGCTGGCTGAGTGAACTGCAGTAACATGAAATAAAGCACACAATGCGCCGTCGGGAATCGAACTCGCGTCCTTTAGATCACGAGCCGAATACTCTAAGCACCAAGCCACGCGCCTTCAGCAAAGAGACACCAAAGAAGCATACGCAGGCAAATCATAGATTGGAAAATAGAAAAGAGATTGTCGATCCGCTAAAGACAAGTAGTTATATGGTGATGTTTAAAACATGCAAACAATCAAATTCCTTATTGACAATAAATTAAATATAAAGTCGCAGCAATATCCGGAAATAGCAGAAGATTCCATCATCATCTGGTCGTGCTTATCGCACGGATCGCTGTGACTCGTTCTCTCCAGTCTGTTCTGCCTGCCAATGCACGTGGTGGGTCTTTTCGGGTGCACAGTTGCTTTATGTAGGCTCGTCGTTGTCTACCAACATGTACATACACACACTTCGAACCTCAGAGAATAACGTCGCTGATTATCTTATCCTTTACCATCCAGAGATGTCTTGCGAATCTTGGTCTTTCTCTGATGATATGAGATATTGGTTGTAAACTATCATAGAGAAGTTACTTCGTAGGATGTTGCTTCCAGGATATTTCCAGAGCAGCTCGGAGCATATTCTTGCATAAGTTCCGTCAATTTTCTTTTCAAGACACTTTATTAATGTCCATACTGTACAGAATGACTGCAGAATGCAGAACTGACAGCAGAATCGCCTAAAGGAAAATACGTTTCAAATTTGTTTGTTTCGTCGTAGAAACTTCTATCTGCCAACGGTGAAATACACGAAGACGGTGGGCGAAAAAAACTTCCGAAGTGATGGTAAGGGTTACCCTGTTTAGAAAGACAACTACTGCAACATCTTATAGGTGTGGCGTCCGTAGACGAAATATTCAGCAAATAAAAATAAGCATGACCCTTTCTCTTAGCCAAAGGAGACAACTATAAATTTCAATTCACAAACGAGTTAAAAGTTGTTAAGAACAAACTTCTACATCATATAGTAACAGACAAAAAGAATGCACATTAAACTCAGTCAGCTCAATCAATAATTTATATGAGGGGACAATAAAGAAAATATCACACAGGTTCCTTAGAAATATATGAATTCATTCTTGAGAAAAAATCTGGAATAAGAAACAAGCGTTCAACCAGAATACAGCTAAGAGAAATTTAAAAGATATTTTGTCTTTAAATTACGCCAAAAGCAATAAATTACCAATAGCGGTAATCTTGTGCCTAGGATATAATAGAAAATGTTCAGGATAGGAAAGCACAAAAAATTCTTGATTGTCTGAAAATGGTACAAAAAATAACCTATCTTATCGAATTTTGCCAGAAAGTTGTCGTTGAAGATATACATATACGAAGCTAGCTGGCGCTGACAGAAATAAATATTACAGCAAAGAAAACCATTCATTTGAAGGAAAACTTACGTCCAACTACATGCCAGAATGTAACGTGTCAATTGTGAGAGAATGTCTCAACTTATTCCTATAGGATTACTGTAGCAGTAGTAACGACTGAAAAATTAGTTTTGAAGAAAGGATATATGCTGAATAACTTCTGATTAATAGAGCTATAATATCAAGAGTGGTGGCAGTGGAGAAACTTGGTTACTGTCTAGCAGGATCACAAAAAAGAATTCGAGTCTAATCCTTATTCATAAATACTCGAGGCCCTTCGACTTGTTAAAGTTCTTTATACTATAAATGTGGTTATAAGCAATTTGACTTTGTCCTGGGTCACAATTCCAAAGTTAAACATAGGAAATTATTGAATTATCACTGATAGGATATCGCAGCGGGTGCATTTCAAAGAGACAGTTCATATGTTTTTATCATAGAAAGTTGTTTATGCTTTCAGTAGACTAATTTATACGTTTAATCGAGAAAATCTGAAGGCTTACAGGAGGACTGAAACATCGACCTAACACACAGCTTCTTTGTAGACAACTTGAAAATATAGGAAAAAATACGAATGGTGTGATGAAGAGCCAGAACCTGCTTGCGATATTATCAAGGAAAATATATTTGATACTTCACAAGGATAAATATTTTTACATGACTAAGTCAAAGAAATATTTTGCAAGAGCCAAGCAATGACTTTATTAGGAATAACCAATATTATTGGGATAGATAAATATATGTATTGCATAATGGAACTCGCTGTGAGAAGTGCTTAACAAGGGAATATAACACACTGATAGAAAAAAATGGTTCCAAGGACTTCTGCATGCAATAAATCACAATGTGTTTGCTGACCAGGGCAGGCCAATGGCGTTAAAATACGAAAACTATTAGCCATCACCATAGCAGTGATATAAACTACATCTACCTAAAATTAATATAAAAAGACTGAAGCTTAACATCGAATCGAAC
>NC_043016.1:4537749-4550249 GCF_006345805.1 Octopus sinensis | reverse complement strand
CCTTGGAAAGGAGAGTTTATGAAGATCAACAGAAGGAGCCTTGGAAAGGAGAGTTTATGAAGATCAACAGAAGGAGCCTTGGAAAGGAGAGTTTATGAAGATCAACAGAAGGAGCCTTGGAAAGGAGAGTTTATGAAGATTAACAGAAGGAGCCTTGGAAAGGAGAGTTTATGAAGATTAACAGAAGGAGCCTTGGAAAGGAGAGTTTATGAAGATTAACAGAAGGAGCCTTGGAAAGGAGAGTTTATGAAGATTAACAGAAGGAGCCTTGGAAAGGAGAGTTTATGAAGATTAACAGAAGGAGCCTTGGAAAGGAGAGTTTATGAAGATCAACAGAAGGAGCCTTGGAAAGGAGAGTTTATGAAGATTAACAGAAGGAGCCTTGGAAAGGAGAGTTTATGAAGATTAACAGAAGGAGCCTTGGAAAGGAGAGTTTATGAAGATCAACAGAAGGAGCCTTGGAAAGGAGAGTTTATGAAGATTAACAGAAGGAGCCTTGGAAAGGAGAGTTTATGAAGATTAACAGAAGGAGCCTTGGAAAGGAGAGTTTATGAAGATTAACAGAAGGAGCCTTGGAAAGGAGAGTTTATGAAGATTAACAGAAGGAGCCTTGGAAAGGAGAGTTTATGAAGATTAACAGAAGGAGCCTTGGAAAGGAGAGTTTATGAAGATTAACAGAAGGAGCCTTGGAAAGGAGAGTTTATGAAGATCAACAGAAGGAGCCTTGGAAAGAGAGTTTATGAAGATTAACAGAAGGAGCCTTGGAAAGGAGAGTTTATGAAGATCAACAGAAGGAGCCTTGAAAGGAGAGTTTATGAAGATCAACAGAAGGAGCCTTGGAAAGGAGATTTTATGAAGATTAACAGAAGGAGCCTTGGAAAGGAGAGTTTATGAAGATTAACAGAAGGAGCCTGGAAAGGAGAGTTTATGAAGATTAGCAGAAGGAGCCTTGGAAAGGAGAGTTTATGAAGATTAACAGAAGGAGCGATGGAAAGGAGAGTTTATGAAGATTAACAGAAGGATCCTTGGAAAGGAGAGTTTATGAAAATTAACTGAAGGAGCCTTGGAAAGGAGAGTTTATGAAGATTAACAGAAGGAGCCTTGGAAAGGAGAGTTTATGAAGATCAACAGAAGGAGCCTTGGAAAGGAGAGTTTATGAAGATTAACAGAAGGATCCTTGGAAAGGAGAGTTTATGAAAATTAACTGAAGGAGCCTTGGAAAGGAGAGTTTATGAAGATTAACAGAAGGAGCCTTGGAAAGGAGAGTTTATGAAGATCAACAGAAGGAGCCTTGGAAAGGAGAGTTTATGAAGATTAACAGAAGGAGCCTTGGAAAGGAGAGTTTATGAAGATTAACAAAAGGAGCCTTGGAAAGGAGAGTTTATGAAGATTAACAGAAGGAACCTTGGAAAGGAGAGTTTATGAAGATTAACAGAAGGAGCCTTGGAAAGGAGAGTTTATGAAGATTAACAGAAGGAGCCTTGGAAAGGAGAGTTTATGAAGATTAGCAGAAGGAGCGATGGAAAGGAGAGTTTATGAAGATTAACAGAAGGAGCCTTGGAAAGGAGAGTTTATGAAGATTAACAGAAGGAGCCTTGGAAAGGAGAGTTTATGAAGATTAACAGAGGGAGCCTTGGAAAGGAGAGTTTATGAAGATTAGCAGAAGGAGCCTTGGAAAGGAGAGTTTATGAAGATTAACAGAAGGAGCCTTGGAAAGGAGAGTTTATGAAGATTAGCAGAAGGAGCCTTGGAAAGGAGAGTTTATGAAGATTAGCAGAAGGAGCCTTGGAAAGGAGAGTTTATGAAGATTAACAGAAGGAGCGATGGAAAGTAGAGTTTATGAAGATTAACAGAAGGAGCCTTGGAAAGGAGAGTTTATGAAGATTAACAAAAGGAGCCTTGGAAAGGAGAGTTTATGAAGATTAACAGAAGGAGCCTTGGAAAGGAGAGTTTATGAAGATTAACAGAAGGAGCCTTGGAAAGGAGAGTTTATGAAGATTAACAGAAGGAGCCTTGGAAAGGAGAGTTTATGAAGATTAACAGAAGGAGCGATGGAAAGGAGAGTTTATGAAGATTAACAAAAGGAGCCTTGGAAAGGAGAGTTTATGAAGATTAACAGAAGGAGCCTTGGAAAGGAGAGTTTATGAAGATTAACAGAAGGAGCCTTGGAAAGGAGAGTTTATGAAGATTAACAGAAGGAGCCTTGGAAAGGAGAGTTTATGAAGATTAACAGAAGGAGCCTTGGAAAGGAGAGTTTATGAAGATCAACAGAAGGAGCCTTGGAAAGGAGAGTTTATGAAGATCAACAGAAGGAGCCTGGAAAGGAGAGTTTATGAAGATCAACAGAAGGAGCCTTGGAAAGAGAGTTATGAAGATTAACAGAAGGAGCCTTGGAAAGGAGAGTTTATGAAGATCAACAGAAGGAGCCTTGGAAAGGAGAGTTTATGAAAATCAACAGAAGGAGCGATGGAAAGGAGAGTTTATGAAGATTAACAGAAGGAGCCTTGGAAAGGAGAGTTTATGAAGATCAACAGAAGGAGCCTTGGAAAGGAGAGTTTATGAAGATCAACAGAAGGAGCCTTGGAAAGGAGAGTTTATGAAGATCAACAGAAGGAGCCTTGAAAGGAGAGTTTATGAAGATCAACTGAAGGAGCGATGGAAGGAGAGTTTATGAAGATTAACAGAAGGAGCCTTGGAAAGGAGAGTTTATGAATTAACAGAAGGAGCCTTGGAAAGGAGAGTTTATGAAGATCAACAGAAGGAGCCTTGGAAAGGAGAGTTTATGAAGATCAACAGAAGGAGCGATGGAAAGGAGAGTTTATGAAGATTAACAGAAGGAGCCTTGGAAAGGAGAGTTTATGAAGATCAACAGAAGGAGCCTTGGAAAGGAGAGTTTATGAAGATCAACAAAAGGGGCCTTGGAAAGGAGAGTTTATGAAGATTAACAGAAGGAGCCTTGGAAAGGAGAGTTTATGAAGATCAACAGAAGGAGCCTTGGAAAGGAGAGTTTATAAAGATCAACAGAAGGAGCCTTGGAAAGGAGAGTTTATGAAGATTAACAGAAGGAGCCTGGAAAGGAGAGTTTATGAAGATTAACAGAAGGAGCCTTGGAAAGGAGAGTTTATGAAGATTAACAGAAGGAGCCTTGGAAAGGAGAGTTTATGAAGATTAACAGAAGGAGCCTTGGAAAGGAGAGTTTATGAAGATCAACAGAAGGAGCCTTGGAAAGGAGAGTTTATGAAGATCAACTGAAGGAGCGATGGAAAGGAGAGTTTATGAAGATTAACAGAAGGAGCCTTGGAAAGGAGAGTTTATGAAGATCAACAGAAGGAGCCTTGGAAAGGAGAGTTTATGAAGATTAACAGAAGGAGCCTTGGAAAGGAGAGTTATGAAGATTAACAGAAGAGCCTTGGAAAGGAGAGTTTATGAAGATCAACAGAAGGAGCCTTGGAAAGGAGAGTTTATGAAGATTAACAGAAGGAGCCTTGGAAAGGAGTTTATGAAGATTAACAGAAGGAGCCTTGGAAAGGAGAGTTTATGAAGATCAACAGAAGGAGCCTTGGAAAGGAGAGTTTATGAAGATTAACAGAAGGAGCCTTGGAAAGGAGAGTTTATGAAGATTAACAGAAGGAGCCTTGGAAAGGAGAGTTTATGAAGATTAACAGAAGGAGCCTTGGAAAGGAGAGTTTATGAAGATTAACAGAAGGAGCCTTGGAAAGGAGAGTTTATGAAGATTAACAGAAGGAGCCTTGGAAGGAGAGTTTATGAAGATCAACAGAAGGAGCCTTGGAAAGGAGAGTTTATGAAGATCAACAGAAGGAGCCTTGGAAAGGAGAGTTTATGAAGATTAACAGAAGGAGCCTTGGAAAGGAGAGTTTATGAAGATTAACAGAAGGAGCGATGGAAAGGAGAGTTTATGAAGATTAACAGAAGGAGCCTTGGAAAGGAGAGTTTATGAAGATCAACAGAAGGAGCCTTGGAAAGGAGAGTTTATGAAGATTAACAGAAGGAGCCTTGGAAAGGAGAGTTTATGAAGATTAACAGAAGGAGCCTTGGAAAGGAGAGTTTATGAAGATTAGCAGAATGGTTTAAGTGGAGAAAAAGCAGGATAAAGTTGGCAACAGGTCTATAAAAATCTCTGAAATGGTTTTTCGTAGTAGAAAGGACAATAGATGGAATAGGAAATTGACGCCAGATCCAGGAAGAAGAAGGAGCGGGGAAGAGCATGAAGAAGCTGGAATAAAGATTTTGTTAAATTCTCTGGTGCTAAAACATGGATGAGGAAAATATCAGACCATGTTTGCTGGACAGAACATACAGAGGCATTTGTCCAGCCATGGGTTAAACAAGTGCAAAGATGATGATGTCTGTATATTTTATGTATATGTGTATGTGTACGTCTCCCATTGACTGCACACTTCAATTACCAATAGATCGATAAAATATGTACCTGTCATAAAATTACTGGTGTTAATTTGTTCGACTCCCCACTTCAATGCGGTACCCCAACATGTCGCGATCCAGTGACTGAAACACATCCAAGATTAAAGACCAGATGAAAAAGATAGAAGCATTTGATTTCGAAGCAAATAATCAATTTCTTTTCGGTATAGGTAAATTAACTCATTATAGACATCTTATAATTAATCATTTATACACTGTTCGTGATTATAGATTCATGAATTGGTGAATCAGTGAAGCTTTAAATTTAAGAAGAAAAAAAATACTAAATGCATTTTTCCTTTTTAGTTACCATTTTTATGTGGCCTACTTTCATCCCTTTTCTCAAGAATATTTTTCAGAATATTTTAGTTACGTCATCTATAAGATCCGGAAGATCATGTTGCCAATTTCTACGTTTAGTAACTTATTACTTTTTATAGTTTGTTTGCTTTAAAGAGAAAAAAAAAGGCAGAAAAACACATCGTGCACGAAGCTGCAGATACAACAATTTAAAGGGAAATAAGTCAGATAAAAATTATGTGTAGGTTGTTTCCCCTAGTTGATAACTGCTGGAGTGTAAACATTTGTAGCGGTTCTTTCTTTGTCTCCATATACAAAAAATGATAACCAAATGAAATCCATTCGCTTTGAAACACCGTTTTGAAAAAAGAGGAAAAAACACATTCTATAATACACTCGTTCTTAGGTACCCTTAAATAATGGATGATGGATACGGCTCTAATGCCTTTGATCACACACACAATCTTACGCATGCACGCATGCACACGGTAGCAGAACATTCACACGTACAAATTCACACTCATACACACATACATATACATACATTCATATGCATGCACACAAACATCTGGGTATTGACACATACGCAGACACATGAATATACATATAGAACACATACACACACACACATACACACATCTACCATATTCTACACACATACAAGCAACAAGGTCTGAGGCAGACAAACGCGGCTTCTAAATGCCAATGAAAGAACTTTGGGGAAAAAACAAAAATGAAACAAACGACTGTTTAACCAACAATTGAGCTATTAATTAATTTAACCAACTGACTAATAAAGTTAAACATATATTTCTTTATTGCCCACAAGGAGCTAAACACAGAGGGGACAAACAAGGACAGACATAGGTATTAAGTCGATTACATCGACCCCAGTGCGTAACTGGTTCTTTATTTATCGACCCCGAAATGATGAAAGGCAAAGTCGACCTCAGCGGATTTTGAACCCAGAACGTAACGGCAGACGAAATACGGCTAAGCATTTCGCCCGGTGTGCTAACGGTTCTGCCAGCTCGCTGTCTAAAACTGACTAATAAAGGAGAGTAACTGAACTAGTGATGCGTTATCAATATTGGCGTAATGGCCCTCGTTAGACACAACAAAATTTGTTTCAACTCGCGAATTCAAATAAAGAATCTTGCAAATTCCAAAGTTTGACTCAGCTGAAACACAGAAGTTATCAAACAACTTTAAGCATGATAGAAACATTTCAGGAATTCTCTTTGCAACGTGATTCATATTTCTCAATTTGATGGATCAATAACAAAAAATAAGCCAATTCGTTGACGTCAAAACGGAAAGTTTCAAGTCCAACGAAAATTCTCCAAATGTCAGAAAACAATTTTTCTTCTTACAAATACCTCAAATTAATAGATAATGAACAAGACGGGAATAGTGTGAATGAATATTACTTCGTTACCCAGAGCTTAAGAAGATGGAGACAGTCTTTGCGTCACAATGTTAGTCATATTTGGGATGAGCATAAGTTAGGAAGAGATCCTCTATTGTGGTTAGATCTAGCATTTGCAGCAATTATCTTCAATTCCTTTAGTTGCGTGATGTTTGGCTGGAGGAAGAGATGTTAAACTATTTCCTTGATAGGCGCAGGCGTGGCTGTGTGGTAAGTAGCTTGCTTACCAACCACATGGTTCCGGATTCAGTCCCACTGCGTGGCACCTTGGCCAAATATCTTCTACTATAGTTTCGGGCCGAATAAAGCCTTGTGAGTGGATTTGGTTGACAGAAACTGAAACAAGCCCGTCGTATATATAATATATATATATATATATATATATATATATGTATGTGTGTGTGTGTGTGTGTGTGTGTGTGTGTGTGTTTGTCCCCCCAACATCGCTTGACAACCGATGCTGGTGTGTTTACGTCCCCGTCACTTAGCGGTTCGGCATGAGAGACCGATAGAATAAGTACTAGGCTTACAAAGAATAAGTCCTGGGTTCGATTTTCTCGACTAAAGGCGGTACTCCAGCATGGCCGCAGTCAAATGACTGAAACAAGTTAAAAGAATAAAAGAATAAAAGAACATGTGTAGAGATTGAGCAGTTGTTCTGAAGAAGGACTTTGGGGTTTGCTTTTTGGTTTTTGATGTTCTGTTAGTTTGGGTTCAGTTGAGATTTTATTGAAATATTTAGCAAGCAGTTTCACATTTGTGTACTGAAAGACTGAGCAGAACAAAGTATGGTATCTTTTGCATGGGAGCGAGCGTCTGTGGAGGTAAAGGTATGTTATTAAGGTAAGTCATTAAGGTATTGGATTAAGAGTGTACGATACAGAAACCGTAACCTGGGGCCTAGCAGAGTTGATAGAATTTCGTCCAGAGAAAGAACTATCCGCACTCGGAATAATTGTGTTAATAGCAGGAAACCACGGAGTCAACGGACGGAAAACAGTGCAGCCTTGAAGACAAGCAAAATCAAATGTAAGGACGGACTAATAAATGGATTGTTGTTGCTGTTGTTGTTGTTGGTGGTGGTGGTGGTGTTGTTATTATTATTATTATTATTATTATTATTATTATTGTTGTTGTTGTTGTTGTTGTTGTTGTTGTTGTTATAATTATTGTTATTATTATTATTACTATTATTATTATTATTATTATTATTATTGAGTGAGAGAGCAGTTCATGCCATCAAAGTGACACTGGGGTAAAATATACGAAGCCCAATATACCCATCATGACTACCCGTCTGATAAGGGTACACCAGGCACATGCATCACAACCATATGTGCGCGACATGGTGATCTCATATCAAGATAAACAGCACATGACCTTGCAGGTGGGGCCCAGTTAGAATTTTCTTCAGGTTGAGTAGCCCATCCTGCTCAAACGGTCCTTGAATAAGGGTTGCTTTAGGATGTTGAACGAAACACCTATGTTTCCAGAGGTGAACCATTCAAACTCCAAAGAATCCCTCTCAACACATGGCCATGATGCTCCCCCACTACTTCTGCTCGTGATCAGAGATGCACATATCGTCAGCCACTAAGGGACATGCTCAACTGGTTAAGGTCAAACAACTGACAAGCAAATCTGTGGTATTGAGCAGAATATTTGCTGTAGCCCATCTTTTATACCAAGACAAAACAATGTACATGATAACACTTCCAATCAGTTAAGATCAGAAGCCATGAGAGCCACTGCCTGTATTGTTATTATTATTATTATTACTATTATTATTACTATTATTATTATCATTATTTTCCTTCTTTCTTCAAATTTTCTTCCGTTTCTCGCCGGGTGTTTTCCGTACACCTAGAGCAGAGAAGCACATTGTATGCATTCCCAGATTACACGCGCAAATTCACAGATAAAATATGTATTTAAAAATTAATAAATAAATAAATTCATGGATGGATGTTGTTTTCACAGCAATAATGCTCTTCTCAGTACATGAGCCGTTCCAGTCAACATGATTTTTTGCACTTCCTATGGGGATGGTAAGCCTGGAATCATTTTCAAATAGGTTTCAGTACCATTTTTTTTATCATTCCCAGAGATCCTACAATCACTGGTACTGTAGTCGCCTTGAGATACCACATTTTTTTCAATTTCTATTAGCAAGTTTTTATATTTACTAATCTTGTCAAATTCTTTCTCCGCTATATTGTGATCGCAAGGAATACTCATGTCAATTAATAAACACATCCTTTTTGTCTGATCTTTTATAATAATATCCGGTTTATTAGCTTTTGTAGTCTTGTCGGTTTGTACGTAGAAGTCCCATAGAATCGACACATTTTCTCCCTCAGTCACAGCTTCAGGATGGTGTTTATACCATTTGTCAGCGGTTTTGATTTTATAATGCCGACATATTGTCCAGTATAAATACTGGCCGACTCTGTCATGTCTTGCTTTATATTCTATAGGTGCAAAGACTCTACACCCTGAGATTAGATGGTCTATTGTTTCCAATCTCATCGTTACAGAATCGGCATTTTGGGTCAGCTCCATTTTTTATCACATTGGCTTGGTATTTCCGGGTTAATAAGCATTGGTCTTGAGAAGCTAATATGAAACCTTCACTCTCCGCTTTTAGCCCTGAGCTTCGTAACCATTGGTGTGTGTGTTTCTGGTCGACATCAGCTTGTTTGCTACGGGCCACATACTTGCCATGCAGAGGTTTCTGTTCCCATCTGCTAGCTAATTTTTCATGCGCTTTAGTCTTTGCATCATCATCATCATCATCATCATCATCATCTATTTATTTATTCATTCATTTATTTATTATTTATTATTATTTATTTATTATTTTTTATTAATTATTAATTATTTATTATTAATTATTATTATTATTAATTATTTATTATTAATTATTTATTATTAATCATTTATTATTTATTATTATTTATTATTATTAATTATTAATTATTAATTATTTATTATTAATTATTATTATTATTAATTATTAATTATTAATTATTTATTATTATTATTAATTATTAATTATTAATTATTTATTATTATTATTAATTATTATTATAAGGCCAACTATTTCGAGAATGTGGCTTGATTACATCGATCCCAGTCCTCAGTTGGTACTTATCGACTCCGAAAGAAAGATAAAAGGTAAAGTCGACCTATGCCGCCACCTCAACATGCAACTGCCTCGCAGAAGGGTCTTTCCATCAACTTCAAAGAGTCCCACACAATGGGAAACGCTATTCCCACAAAACTCTTTTTGTTTCCTTGCTTATTGGTTCCTTTCTTTCTGTGTTCAACGAATAAAATCCCATCGCTGTTAGCGGTGTTCACGTAGCTCAACACAAATTCAGGAAACGTCCAAAGACATCTTTTTTTAATCATTTTATGGATCAGTTTCAGTATTGAACTTTTTTATATAAGACTAGCAGTATCACCCGGCGTTGCTCGGGTTTGTAAGGGAAATAACTATATAAGCATTTTTAGAGAGTTTCGTATATATGTATATATATATGTATGAGTGTGTATATGTGTGTGTGTGTGTGTGTTTGTGCCCCTAGCATTGCTTGACAACCGATGCTGGTGTGTTTACGTCCCCGTCACTTAGCAGTTCGGCAAAAGAGACCGATAGAATAAGTACTAGGCTTGCAAAGAATAAGTCCTGGGGGCGATTTCCTCGACTAAAGGTGGTACTCCAGCATGGCCACATTCACATGACTGAAACAAGTAAAAGAGAAATATTCAAAATATATTTTCAACATTTTATCTCAAGTCATATTTTCGAAGGGAGGTAACTCGACTTTCTTTATAAATTGGACTTCAAAACCTTTACAAATATTCTAAAATTTTATTTTTAATTATCAAAAAGACAAAAAGAATCTTATAATTTACCCCCCGAACTTTGATTATACGTAAGTATGCAACTTTAATCAGTTATAATTTTAAAACACTATTCATATCTCTATAAATAACAAATATTTTCCCACAAAATATTCGGAAGTTGGTGACATTAAGATTTAACAACTTTTTAACACGTTCAGTACAGTTTCTGTTTTAACATAAACGTTTGAAAATATACACGCGTGTGTGTGTGTGTGTGTGTGAGAGAGAGAGAGAGAGAGAGAGAGAGAGAGAGAGAGTGTCTGTGTGTGCGTGTGTGCGTGTCTGATTAAAGATTTAATTAACACGTATTCATTTTTGTGGCACTCCCCCTATCTAGATCGGTAACTAAATGTTTTTTCAGTGTAGCGTATCTCGTTATTGGTAACAAAGGAATAGTTTTGAAAATTAATTAATGCTTCATTCTGTTTTATGAACCCTTCTGTCGCGAAACCACAACGTCTTCCATTGATCTCTTCATATTCAAATGACTTTTGTAAGAATTTTAAAAAAAATTATCTTTTTATTTCCAGTTTTCACTGTCATAAATGACCAAAAACTTTTGCTTATTGCGTTGCGGATCTCTTCGGTTTGACCGGCAGTTTGTCCTAGCGGTGACATATAAAATTGTCACCCATAATTATGACCCTAATATCGATCTATTGCATTTCAATCTCTTTTAGGGTTAGGGTTAGGGGTGGGGGGAAGGGTATCTTTTTTTTTTCACAAATGTAAATAAACCCAATCTGTTTCTTAAACGAGGAACATATTCATACGGCACAGAATGTTTTTTAACTCAATAGACGTCAGTGATTGGTTGAAATTGCAAAAATTGAAGAAAAAATATAACAAATATCTTACAAACTATAGAATTTTCTCAATAAAGCCAAGAGAAAAAGGTGTTTTATAAACACATTCTACCAGTAAACGAAGTTTAAAATTTTTTAGGTACCGAGAAATTATGTTAAAACTGCCGGTCAAACCGAAAAGATCCTGTGTTGCTAAGCATTTTACTGTGTATGTGCATCTTTGTACATATGTGTGAGTGAGTCTGTAGCTGTGAGTATTCGGTGGTCAGCGTTCACTTATGCGTGTTTGTATATATTCTCGATGTAGGTACGAATGCATAAAAGTGTGTGTGTGTGTGTGTGTGTGTGTGTGTGTGTGATTATTCAGATGTATTTAAAGATTTCTTGCCAATTGCCAATAGAAAAATAGCCGGTTTCTAATCTAGATCTACTGGAATTTCAACATCAACAACACGGTATGTATGTATGTATGTATGTATGTATGTATGTATGTATGTATGTATGTATGTATGTATGTATGTATGTATGTATTTATGTATGTATGTATGTATGTATGTATGTATGTGTGTGTATGTATGTATGCATGTATGTATGTATGTATGTGTGTGTATGTATGTATGTATGTATGTATGTATGTGTGTGCATGTATGTATGCATGTATGTATGTATGTATGTATGTATGTATGTATGTATGTATGTATGTATGTTATGTATGTATGTATGTGTGTATGTATGTATGCATGCATGTATGTATGCATGCATGTATGTATGTATGTATGCATGCATGTATGTATGTATGTATGTATGTATGTCTGTATGTATGTCTGCATGTCTGTCTGTCTGTATGTATGCATGTACGTATGTATGTGTAGATTTGTATGTTTCATATATGTATTCTCATGCATATGGTTGTATATCTAAACATGCTCATATGTATTTAAATGATAAACTTGTGGAAGGTTTTATAGGTTTCTGTCGTCTGAGTCAATCGTAAAAATTGACCCACCGGATTTCCTCACGAAAGAAGGTAAGCAATGTTTTCTCGCAGTAGTAGCAATGGCGAAAGAGGTGGTATGGAAGTCGCGAATGAAAGGTTTGGCGACAGGCAACCTCATCTCCGGTCTCGGGTTGGTGAAATTTTTTATCTTCCACCTTAAAAGGAAGGTGAGGCTGGAGAGAAGATGCCTGTCAAAGAAAATGTTCAAAGAAAGATGGTCGCATGTTGCGAGGGTGCTGGGAATGAAAGATTCCTCGTAAACATGACATAAGTCTGAATACAAAAGTTTCAGTAGGATAATGGGGCTCGTGGGGTCGGAGCGTAAGCCATCTCTCTGCTTCATTTCATGTTTGTATTTCGTCCTTGTATCTCATTCGATTCCATTCGATTTCATTATATTTTGTAAAATTTTAAAAGTCATATAATCATTGTGTGTCTGACCCCAACCAGGCTGTATTGTCCCCCTCTATGTTTGGGCCCTTGTGGCTAATAAAGAAATTGGACCTGTAGTCTTCGAATTAGCTTTCTCCTTTCCGGTTTTGAGAAGCCTCATTTCTCAAGATTGGTATTTCGGCAGTGTGCTACATATCCCAGGGCTCCAATAATTACAGGT
>NC_043016.1:4474762-4537649 GCF_006345805.1 Octopus sinensis | reverse complement strand
CTATTGCATTTCAATCTATTTTAGGGTTAGGTTTGGGGGGGGTGGAAGGGTATCTTTTTTTCTTCACAAATTGTAAATAAACCCAATCTGTTTCTTAAACGAGGGAATATTCATACGGCACAGAATGTTTTTTTTACCTCAATGGACCTCATGATTGGTTGAAATGTGAAATAAACTCAATTTACATTTCTGAAGAAAAAAGATACCTTTCCCCCCACCCCTAACCCTACCCTAACCCTAAAAGAGATGAAATGCAATAGATCGATACTAGGGTCATAATTATGGGTAACAATTTCATATAACACCGCTAGAAAAAAAACTGCCGTTCAAACCTGAAAGATCCTGAATATTTACAGCTCTGAAGCTGATGCTTCGTATTTCTTACTTTATTTTCTCTTTAAATTCTATCAAAGGAACAACTTCCGTCGCGCGTCTACAACTTCTCCATATTTAACCGCCAAAGCTTTTGTTTGTTGTCTGTTGCTACATTGCGTGTATACACACCACAAACACACACACACATATATATATATATATATATATATATATATATATATCTATATATATATATATATTATATATATCGGGTATGTGTGTTTGTGTGCGTGTATGTCTGTCTTACGCGTGTTCATGTGTGCGTGCGCATAGTTTGGTATATATTATGTGAGCAATATATTTCAAAACAAACGCACGCACACATCCACAGGAGGGGAGAGAAAGAAGAGAGGGGAGAGAGGGAGACTAGGGAGATAGAGGAGACCGAGAGACAGACAGACAGAGATTGAGAGGGAGAGGATGAATGACAGACTCAACGATAAAAAGATAAATGTGACAATAATGAATGAAAAATTTAATTCTGTTCTACTTTCGAGAAAATTTCTTCGACATTCTAGCTTACTTCGAATTCCAGACAACTGCTGTGAAATTATTTGGTCCCTTTTTCAATGACTTCCACATCTAACCCTGAAGGTTTACTAACATTTCATATTTCTTGTGGTGTATTAACATCGAAAGGAACATTTTGCTTTGTCCTCAGTCACCGCATTCCTTCATAGAATAAATTTACTGATAGTTCTCATAATTTTGATTTCTAAAACTTTCTAAACTTTGTAACAATTTTCTTGTCAAAATGAAAAATACTTTGCAGCGAAAGAAACCACAGCCAAAGGAACGAACTTGGACGGATCGGCGGGGAAAGAAGACACACATAAACTCAAACACATACATGCATACATCGAGAATACACACACATACATGAATACATCGAAAATACACACAAGCAGACATGGATACACACACTCACACATAATTACAAAGACTCACGTAAAAAAAAAAAACTTAACACAAACAAAAGATTTTAAAAAACACAGTTGAATACGAAGCGTTAATTTATAGATGTTGAGGTGAAGCGGAAGTGTTCATGGAATGGAGTAAAATATTGATGAAATTAAAACAAATATTCGCATGTTATCAATAAGCAGTTAAGAACCTCAGTTAAACTAAACACTTTTAAACTTCGTATACTGGTAGAATGTGTTTATAAAACATCTTTTTCTATTGGCTTTATTGAGAAAATTCTGTAGTTTGTAAGATATTTGTTTGTAAGATATTGCAGAAATTGAAGAAAAACAACAACAAATATCTTACAAACTATAGAATTTTCTCAATAAAGCCAAGAGAAAAAGATGTATACGAAGTTTAGAATTTTTTAGTTACCTAGAAATTATGTTAAAAAACTGCCGTTCAAACCGAAAAGATCCAGCATTTCATCATATTAATACGTATTCCCTATTGGGTACTCCGTGTTGGGATCAATTCGTGAATGTATCCGTAACTCGAGGTAGAGTTTTATTCATAGCATAGAAATATTGTCCAAATTTTCTTCCAATTTCATTCAATTATTTGACCAATTCCGTTGCAACTTTACATCTTCAAATGTGCGATTAATATTAAAACGTCGTTTGGAAGGTGGTCAGCTTACGGATTCGTTAGCACATCCGGCAAAATGCTAAAAGCGGCATTTCGTGTGTCTCTAAGTTCCGACTTCAAATTCCGCCGAGGTCCACTTTGCTTTTCATTCTTCTTTCTGAGTCGATAAAATAAGTACCAGTTGAATACTGGGGTCAATGTGATCAACTTATTTCCCCCTCCCCTGAAATTGCTGGCCTTGAGCCAAAATTTGAAACCAATATTTAAAGGTTATTTGTCAGAAATGTTGCTTATTTTACATCTGAGCATTTTGATGAGTGTGCGTCTTTGTAACTCTCTGAGTGAGTGTGTAATTGTGCGGACGTGAGGGTCAACGTTCGTTTACCATTTATGGGTATTTGTGCTCGTGTGTTTTGTATCTATCAATGTGTGTGTGTGTGTGTGTGTGTGTGAGCGGGAGTGCTTTACTTATATTTTGACAAAAAAAAAAAAAAACAGTTACAAAATTTGGCAAAATATGAAATGATGGGAAACCTAACCGGACGAATGTGGGGATCAATGAAAAGGAGACCAAAGAAATATCCAAGAAGCAGAAACAAAGGAATTTTTTCGTCCTTTTTTCTTTTCTTTTTCTTTAATTTTTATTTTGGTTTTGGGGTTTTCTCTCTCTCAATTCTCTGCCTTCATGTTTATTTGTTTGTCTGTTTATCTGTCTCTCTCCTCTCACTTTTTTTGGCCCTTAACTTCTTACACTCTAACGGAGCCCTATTCTTGATTCAGGCCAGAGTGTCCGTGTATGCAGCTGCAGGAACGTCTCAGGTGGGGAAGCAGTGTGTGTCATGCTTGGCCACACTGGAAGCTTAGTCTTTATTTAGTAATATGTTTATAAGCTAAGAAAAAAAAAAAAAAAAAAAGCCATATTATGCAATCCCACAGTTTATACGTTCAGATTCCGGTGTGTGTTTTATGATTATAATTTGTATGAAACGAGTTCGTTGATTGTAAACTATTTCCCTGAAACTAGTCACATTATGACTCATTGAAATATTTCATTGTTCGAACTGAATACTTAATAATTTCAATACTGCTGTTTAATGAAGATAGGAAATAAACAGGACTCAATACTGTACTTTATGAATAAAATCTTACCCTTTTTGCCTAATTATTGAATAATGACAACAGTCAATCTCCAGCATCTTGTTTTTTCTTTTTTTTTATAATTTTAAATAATATTCGAAATTCTCATGCGTGTTGGGAACGTGGTTCTTCAGTAAAGATTTCCTTGCCTTCTTTAAAATATCGGCATATATAAGTATTGAATTGTAATTTCTTACTTCATCGTTGAGTCTGTCATCATCCTCCCCTCTCAATCTCTGTCTGTCTGTCTGTCTGTCTCTCTGTCTCTCTCTCTCCCCTCTTTTCTCTCTCTCCTCCTCCTGTGGATGTGTCCGTGCGTTTGTTTTGAAATATATTGCTCACATAATATATACCAAACTATGTGGGATGTGTTGTAGGAAAACATGAATATGATAGTAATAAATGAAAGAAAATATCCTAAAATATGTTTTGACTTCGCAAGTAGAGGCGTGTGTTTCGGTGGTAATGAATATAACGTTACCAAAACCGCCTTGGAAAATGTCAAAACTGGGTTTGGTGATTGTAAAATATCTCCATAATACAATCTTCTTTAACAGACGATAGCATATCACAATCTTCTATCGTGATTAACGTATTAAACACAATTAATAGGAAATTCATTGATGCTTGTTGAATAAGGGAAAATACGAAATAATAGCAAAGTCGGATTGCTTTTTGTTGAAGTTAATTTATAAATTATTACATCACCATAGAAACATTTCAAAGGAAATAATTTAAAACCCCATTTGTCTGTTTAGAATATAAAACAGGCTTAAAGATAATGCATGCAAAAGAGAAATATTTAAAATAATTTCCTAAGAAATATTCGAAAAGTTCTACAGCATATTTTTATGTCAAGGGAAGTAACTCTGCCTTTTTATTTTTATAAGACTTCAAAAATGAACTTTCAGACAGTTTTACAAATATTGTAAGAAAGGTTTATTCCACAACCATCTGCGCGCGAGGCGCTCCTCGCGAATGCGGATTCGTGAGATGGCTGTGATCTGTACAGTTTTGTGTTGGAACCAGAAAAAGAACTTTGAACTCGCAATGCGCATGTGCACACCGAATTCGTAATAACGTAATGTCAAACAAAATTATATGATCGTCTGACACGAGTATCACGCAGCTTTGCGGCAGATTTCTTGTTTTTAATTATCAGGTTTGGATCTTATTTCATCGTTTATTCGCAAATTTTGATATCACATTTGAAAATAAGTAATTCTCTATAAATAACAAATGTCTGTCTCCACAACATTCAGACATTTATTGCATTAAGATATCAAAATGTTCGACATATATCGTGTAAGTCTTTCCATTTTTATTATAACAGTTTGAAAATATACATTCGCGTGTGTTTGTGTGTGTAGCAGCAGATTGATGAAATATTTCATCATATTAGAACCTATTCCTTTTTGTTGCCCTCCACCCACCTCCCGAGATCGATAAGTAAATGATCACGTAGCGTGGAATATCGACTCATTGATAACAATACGAGTAATTTTAAAAGAAAATATTAACGTTTATTTTTTATAAACCCCTCCGTCGCACCCCTACAACCTCTTCAAATAAGCTCTTCTTATTCAACTGACTTTTGTAAGAATTGTTGTTTATTGTGTTGCGAAGCATTTTGGTATGTACGTGCGTGTTAATATATATGTGTGACTCTGTAGTTGTATGTATGTGGTGGTCATCGTTCACTTATGTGTATATGTGTGTATTTTTAATGTACGTATGAATGCATAAAAGTATGCAAGTATGTATATATTGATGCATATATTCATGTGTGTGATGTGTATATGATGTGATTCTATGTATGCGTGAGTGTGCATGTGTTTTGAGTCACTGCATGTGTTTTTGTGATTTTCTTTTCATTTTGACAATTGTGAAGTTTATAAAATTTTAGAAATCAGAATTATGAGAAATATCAGTAAACTATTTTGTTAAGAAGGTGATGACTTAGGATATAAGAAAATGTTCCCATCGATCTTAACAGACCACAAAAAGATATGAGAGCCCAGTAAACCTGAACGGACAAAAGGGGAAATGAAAGAAAAGCAAATATTTCACAGCAGCTGTTAGAAAGTTAGAATGCCAGAGACATTTTATCAAAGAAGAAACACAAAGTAAAACTTTCCATATCTTCCCCTCCTTCATATTTTTTTCTTTCCTTAATTTTTAGCTTTCTTTGTTTCTTTCTCTTTCTATCTCTCCCCTCTCTCAGTCTCTCTTCCTCTCACTTCCCCGCTATCTCTCCCTCTATGTCTTTGTCTCTTTGTCATTCTCTCTCTCTCTCTTTCTCTTTCACTCACTCTGCGGACACAAATATACTCGCACACAGACACACAAATACAGCTATACATACGCAGAGTATAACTCTTAGCAACATACAATAAACAAAACCTCTTCCACAAAACGGATAAATTTGAAGAGGTTTCAGACGTTCATGAAATAAGATTAAAATTGAATAAAACTTGAGAAGTGGGAGGCATCGGCTTCACAAGCGATATCAATAAGGCAGTAAACATGCCAGAAATGGAATATTTATCGCCCACAACACAGAGAGTGAAAACCAAAAGAAATAGCAGTTATATTAATCTAACCCATTAATTATTTGATTACAGTTCGTTTTCAACATAATACAAAAAGATAAGACGCGTATAACTTATAGGTTTAGTTGTTAATTTTTGTGGGAGGTCACTATTTAATACATCGTCTAACAATATACAATAATATGTTGTATCTATGCATTCATTGTGACGTCCTTTACATTTAAGGAAACAGGTTGACGCCTTGACAATCTCTTTCGGGAGCTGGTATAAAGCATACCACTGCATATACCAGGCCAACCTGTAACCACCCACATCAATTGCACTGGCCATTCCATCACTCAGTTATCAGTGTGTGGAATCTCTGCTCACCATCGATTTCCATATTCTCACAGAAACGAAAATGACAATGTTTCGTATTTGAATTTGGCACCATGCCACTGACAGGCTTAAACGGACGCTTTTCCTTCTAATCCTATTCCTCCTTTTGGATCATTAAACCTCTGATTATCTTTCAACTCTCACCTCATCTTTTCCCTTCACATCAGTCTCGACTTTGCCTCCAGCTCCTCCTTCAATTCCTCTTTCCGTCAGTCTTTCCCAAACTGTTTCTCTCTCCTGCGACTTCCTCTTCAAGCCCACGCAGTCCTGCGCTTCTTATCAGTTGCTGTCAGTTTTTGTTTTAGCTTAGAAAATGTAAAACTCTGTTATGATTCTTTCATTTCTCGCCTTTTTGTCTGAAACGTTGGATTTTCGGTTCCCAGGGCAAATTTATTGTAATTTACCAAATAATTCAAGACTTGTTAACGCAGACTAATACCAATCTTTTTTGAATCTGCTCTTAGAACGGGGTGCTGGATCTGGTTGTAGCCTGATGAAGAAATTTGAGAAAAGAAACTGAGCCAAGATTTGTTATAATGAATAGTCGTATAACTAAGAATGCCCAGTGTCACTAGCATATTTCTCACTGGTTTCCTAGCACGTCTGTCGTTATTGAACTAACCATCCACTCATGGATACACCATCTGATTTCTAGAACACAAGAATAACTTTTGAAGAGTGTAGGCGAAAACTGATTCCTATAGGTTCGTATAACTCAAAGAATATAAGTGGACACTCTAAACGAAATAAAATACGTCCAAAGTAAATAAAAATAATAATTATATGGTATAATAAAAAGAAAAAAAGAAAAGATCCCTAGACTATTTTAGATAAGAAAATTATTGGCGATTTTATTTTCAAGGGAGCTAACTCCGTTTGGGTTGTAAAAAGCCCTGGAAAATTTCGGTTTTTATTTTCAGAAAGATTTTATTTTCAAAATACTTTTAATAAATTTCTATTGTATGATTTTCTCATTGTGAATGAATTGACAAATGAAAGTTATATATAAATTTATAATGAGTGAATAAATGTAAATTATTCTTCAAAAGTTTGTCGCTCAAAAATATTTGTCAATGAGAACAAAGTTTACTTTCTTATAAATACAACTTATAAAGACATAGTTATGTGTGTGCGTGTGTGTGAATGTGTGTGTGTGTGTGTGTGAGTGCGTGTATGTATGAGTGTGTGTGTGCGTGTGAGTGTGTGTATGTGTGTGTGCGTATGTGTGCGTGTTCGCGCGCGCGTGTGTTTGTATGTCTCTGTGTGTGTGTGAGTGTGTGTGTGTGTGTGAGTGTGTGTGTGTGCATGTGTGCGTGCGCGCGCGCTTGTATGTATGTGTGTGTGTGTGCGTATGAGTGTGTGTGTGTGTTTGTATGTGTGTGTGTGTGCGTGTGAGTGTGTGTGTGTGTGTTTGTGTGTGTGTTTGTATGTGTGTGTGTGTATGTGCATTTGGTGGGTGATTGATTAAATATTTCATCCTTCGAACAGGCATTGATTTTTTAAAATTCCATGTGGCGAGATCGATACGCAAATGTTTTTGTAGTGAGAAAATTTAAATCGAAGAAAAAGCAGAAATCTTTCTCGACTCTTCTTCCTTCATTCCGTCTTTTCCTTTTTTTCTTTCCTTTTTTTTCTTCCTCTCCCCCCTCTCTCTCTCTCTTTCGCTTTCGCTTTCACATTCCCATCCCCTCACCGCGCGCGCGCGTATCGAAATGTATTGTTTATCCAAGAGGATAATCAAAGCAAACACAGACACACACACACACACAACACACAACACACACACACACACACAAACACTCACACACACACACACACAACACACAACAACAACACACAACACACAAGACCACACAACACACACACACACACCACACACACACACAACACACACACACACACACACACACACACAACACACAACACACACACACAACACACAACACACAACACACACACGCACACAACACACAACACACAACACACACACACACAAACACACAACACACAACACACACACACACACACACACACACACAACACACAACACACAACACACACACACACACACAAACACACAACACCCAACACACACACACACACACACAACACACAACATACAACACACACACACACACACACAACACACACAACACAATACACACACACACACACACACACACACACACACGAGTACACATGAATGCTGGTCACCTCAAACACAAGCAATGTATTGCTGAGCAACACAAGCAATAAACAAAGCCTCCTGGGAAAAGGTAAGTGGATACGAAAAGGTCATTTGAAGCAGATTTGGGGGTGAATCGAATATTTTCATGAAATAAAGGTTGAAATATATGAATAAATAATAAAAACTTGAAACAGGCAAAACACCAGCTTCCCTGTTATCCGTATTCTCGTGTGATGCTAATAAGAAATTAACAACGTTACAAGAATGATAAGAAAAAGAAGAAATATTATCGATCTCGACACAGGGAGAACAAGCCGAAAGAAATATCGGGTAATATTGTTAATTTACTTAAGCAATTAATTTTTTCTTCTTACATTATATTCTAGTTTCAACTTAATTGTAAAACAGATAAAATGTATATTCTATAAGTAAAATGTAAGTTTTAGGCAAGTCACTTCATAATACTTTGTTCGTGGGCCTGGTCGGTGGACTTGGTGTAGCCACGGCAAGAAAGCTGATATAACAATCTGATCAAGCCACGATTAGATATGCTGGGGAGTTGTTATAATTGCGAAAGCCCAGACTCACCAGAAAAATTGACATTGATTTCCGACCACATTGACACAAGGACAATATTTTGTGGCCTTTTTTAACCTTACATCTAATCGCGTCTACACCATTCCCAAGGAACACAAGAGCGACGTTTGAAGTAATAGAGAAAGCGAAAACTGATTCGTATAGATTCATACATCCTAAAGAATATGAACGGACACTTTAAACAAAATGACAAACATTTGAAGTGTATAAAAAAAATAACTGCGTAAATTGGCACATTAAAATAATTTTGTTTATGGCCTCAGCCGGATGGCTGAAACAAGTAAAAGAGTAAAAGAGTAAGAAAAGAATATTGTATTTAAAACTGCTGAGAAATATTGTCAAATTTGCTCTCAAGGGAGCTAACTCTGTTCGGTTTGTAAAATGTCCTGGAAAATTTCCGATTTGATTTTGCGAAAGATTTTATTTTTAATAAAGTATTACAAGACAATTTCAATTTTATATTCAAATCTTTTTCTTAATTTTTATTCTATAGAAATATACAATTATGTTAGAATGAATGATGAATTCATGAGTGAAAGTAATATATCAATTTATAAAGAATGAAAAAATATACAAATTGTCTTCTGAAAGTTGGTGTAATTCATAAATTATACAAACTTACTTTACCGTAAATATAATTTGAAAATGTGCGCACGCGTGTGTGTTTGCGTGCGTGTGGGTGTGTGGACTTGGTGTTTTCGTGGCGGCACCGCATGTGTCGAGATGGATAGGTAAATTATTTTTGTGGCTTGTGACCCGGCCTCATTGATAAAATAATTCTTCAGTTTCATGAATATTACATTTTAGGAACGCTTCTGTTGCACCTTTGCAGCTTCTTCAAATAAGCTCTTCATGTCCACCTGTTCGTTTCTAAGAATTTTTGTTTATTGTGTTGCGAAGACTTTTCTGTGTTTGTGTTTTCCACAGTGACTGTGCTTGTGTAATTATGTGTATCTGGTGGTCAGAGTTAATCTATATGTGTGGTTCCGTGTGTATACGTGCATTTTGTCTGTACGAAGGTAAGTATACATGTATGTATATATCGATGCATGTATGTGTCTGAGTGTGTAAGTGTCCGAGCCTATGTATTTGTGTTTTTGTGTTTTTCTATTTGGTGTGTAAATAATTTAGAAATAATAGAAAGTTTCAGAAAAATATTTCCTATTTATTTTAATACAATGCAATTATTAGAAATTAGGAGCAAGCCAGAAAGTTAGTGAAATTTTAAAAATGATTCGTGTTTTCTTTTTCTCTCATCCCTCTTCTCCCCCCCTCTCTCTCTCTTTCTCTGTATATGTGTGTCTGTTTGGGAATACACAGTTCATCTAACAACATAAACAGAGCCTGCACTCACACGAACACACAGACACAGTAACAAATACATATGCAGACAATCGCACATACACGAATGCTCCCTACCTTGAACACACAGCTACATGCACGCGCACACACACTCACATACACACACACACACACAACACACACACACCACACACACACAGACACACACACACACACACCACACACACACACACCACACACACACACACACACAGAAGTCTCGGCTTTGTTGATGAAACTACACCAGGTCTGTCAACCAATTCCAAGAGCAGAATTGAATAGTATTACGTACATAAATCCATGTAACTTATATCTTAGCCTTTAACTGATATTTCTTTCCGTTTTGCTCCCTTTCTGCTGAAATCAATAAATATTCTTTTTGTTTATGTTCTTGTTACATTGTTAATTTCTAATTATTATCTAACGTGAATATTGACAACTGTGAAGCCGGTGCCTCTCATTTCTCTTGTTTAGTATTTTCTTTTTTTTATTTCATTTTATGAAAGTCTTCGAATCACTTCTACAACTTCTTCAAATGACCTTCTCATATTTAACCGTTGATTTTAAAAGGTTTTCTTTATTTTGCTTTGCTAAACATTATATTGTGTATGTGCGTGAGGTTGTATGACTGAACAGACTCTAGTGGGAAGCAAAATAATAAAGAAATTACTTAATTAGTTAGGCAGTAATTAAATAATAAGGAAATTAATTAATTAGTTAGACAGTGTTTCCATGATGATATTTTACACATCCAAAGATATCCTTTATTTAAAGAATCCCTTCACGACTTGTTCTAATACAATTTACTTTTCTGCGTTAAAAGAAGTAATTTCCAACAAAAATATATCAAACGAATTATTATCCTTGTCGTTGATTTCGTAGAATGGGGTGGGTAAAATGTCTTGCTGTATTTTTTTTTTTTTACATCTCTTTACCACTAACTACATCCAGAAAGGGTTGAAGAACTTCACCTCCACTTATAATATCACAATCTAAACAAAATCACATCCCCTGGAGACAATACCTTAATCAAGCTACATGAAAAATAGGGGAACGCAAGGATATAGAGATCACTGTTAATTCTAAATTGTTGTAAAATTCATTCCCCACCGCTGAAGATTTATATTGTTAATCTTGTTTAGCCGCTTCATGTAAACTTTTCTCCTATAATTTTATCCGGCTGCCTTCATTAGTGGCTTTCACCATTTAGCTTCAGTCGTTCATTTACCTAGATTATCTTATCCAAACTGAGATATTACCCATCCATGTATTCTTTTGGTGATGGTGGTGGCGGGAGTTTTTCTTTACCTATAGCATGGATAATTTCAATTGATATTTTTAAATCAATGTATTAGATATGTGAAGGCCTACCGTACATGAATTTAGTTTGAGAACCACTCTCGATCTTTTTCGTTTTCTTCCAAACACTTCCAAGATTTATATTTATATACCTTTAGAATAATATCATTTTCTAAATCTCAGGCCATGCTTTGGATTAGCTAGAAATAACAGCCAAAATGAAACGAAAACACATGGAATGTTAACTATGAAGAAATAAAACAATATTTTTTCGAAGAGTTCGCATGTTTTCTACATGCGGCGCCACATAAACTCGTAAGGATACGGGTCCACTGCAGAATGATGAGTGTAACAGTGCCATTTATTCCCTCGCTTGAGACAGGCCCAAATTCTTTCTGCTGCTTGCTGGGTTTGGATCCTGTCTTGCGAGTTTACAAAGTTAATGCTGCACTTCATCATTCTATGGTGAAAGCGTTAGCTTGGTATCTCAGGAAAATGCGAGTATGTATGCCACATGTCACTGAATAATTGTTCCCGGCAGAATTGAATGTCGAAAGCAACCTTCGACTGTGTCACAATCACAAGAGGACACACCGAAAAGGAAAAAAAAGAAATTTCTCATGTTTCGCGACATACACTGGCGAAAACCCAGACCCACATTCGCGTAGGATCCGAACCCCGGTTGTTGTATTTTCTTCTCGAAAATACAGTTTGGTTTGCTTCAACAATTCTACCAGAACTACCAATCTTCACTGGAATGCCGAGCAAATCTTTTGTGCAAATCTCACGTAAATAATTTCCATAGTCTACTACAGTAGCGATACAGATCCCTAATTCCTCATAAATATCTAGAAGTTGTCAATTCTCTCACCCACACCAATCTGGATAAACAAATGATACACTGCAGTTGCCATGACAACAAACATTGGTTAAAATTCAATGGCTAAAAACATGTAACTTTCAATACTTCTAACTTCTATTTTTTAAAAATTAATTTTTCGAAAAAACAAATGAATGCGATTTTCGTCAGCAGCAAGTAAAACTACATAAAAAGACGTTTTTAAAAAAAATTTCAGATTAAAATTTAAGAAAATACGATCGGCTGGAAGAAAAGAAAGGAAAAAAGATCCTACATTCCCCTCATCCATATTCCTAATTGTCTTATTCCGAACAGGGAAATTAATAATTGTCTTATTAAAACAGGCAAATTGATAATAACTGTGGATGTTATCTACAATCCTCAGCATGGAAACATAGAAGTCAACTGGTTAAGGCATTGAGTTCTTTTTCTCCACGTCTCGATGTTTTGTTTTGGCAGTACTTGAACTCACAAAAGTGAGAGGCAGTATTATCTCTAGATGCTAACACTCACACCAAAGGCCAGTAATTTGTGGGGACAGGATAAGTTCATTACATCAAACTCAATGCTCAACTGGCACTTATTTTATGGACCCCGAAAGGATGAAAGATAAAATCGATCTTGGCGGAATTTGAACTCAGAACATAAAGACAGAGAAAATACTGCTAAGCATTTTGTTCAGCATGCTAACGATTCTGCCAGCTCATCGCCTTAAAATAAAAAGTATATATAAAAAAACATTTGAATTAGTTAAATGGCAGTTTAACTGGCGTTCGCTGTGGAAAAATAAACAAATCTGAATGCGTAATGTTATTGTTTCTGAACACAGATGAATAAATATCTTTCAATGTACAAAGAAAATAAAAGATAATTTGGAGGATGTGAAACTTCTAATAAATGGTTTAAAAACTGCATCCTTGCTAATTTAATATATCGCACGTTTTCTATTACACGCTGTGCTGTACATCTATTATTTCTTGAAAATATTTAATTATATATGAAAATCTTTCAGCACCAATATTCCAGTTCCAAAGAAAAGTTTAGTTATTTGAATCTACCTAGAATTTTATGTGTAATTATTTTCTTGACTTAAGGAAAGCACGAGTACTAGGTGTTCTTTCGATGCGCCATCTTAATTCCTGGATTCTGTTGTCTCCTGAAGCCCTGCGGGAAGACGATTATTAGCGAAGATACAATTCCATTTACCTGTATTAGAAGGTGATATATACTTCCAACGCGAAAGAAATTAATCATTTTGCTTGATTCACAGTTTGAAGTAAATTTATTCATGTAGCAATGTATGGACATGTTTACTTCTGTCTTCGACAAAGTTCAGTTTACCACTAGCACAAAAAAAAAAATAGTATAGTGTGGGTGAGGCCTGCAAACACAGGTTAATACTCCTTTCTACTAAAGGCACAACGCCTGAAATCTGGAGGGAGGGGCTAATCTAGCACATCGACCCCAGTGTTTCACTGGTACTTAATTTATCAACTCTGAAAGGATGAAATGGCAAAGTCGACTTCAGCGGAATTTGAACTCAGAACGTAAAGATGAACAAATTGCCCGATATGCTAATGATTCCACCAGCTCACCGCCTTAACACGGACTAATAATGACCAAAATATACAAACAGTTGAAAGGGTCATACAAATTGGTATCAACTTCTGAAGAATTATACTGATTGGCGTTGAAGGTAACAGCAAAATTAGCAGAACCAGGAACGTCTTTACTATACTTAAAATAACGGTGTGGGGAAAGGGAGGGGCCCCAGTCGCCAATGAAAATAGGAAGATGTGTTTCTCAGCCAACTTCACTGTATGTCAATGAAACGTGGACTGTTTCTTACCGATTCCACAAAAATCTTGATTCCATCTGAACAGCCATCACAATGTAGATAAAATTACAAAGTCTTCTTAGTTTGTCCAGAACCCAAACAAATTATTGAGTCCATTTTCGTTAGTCAGATGACTTTTCTGGAATGGGTGAGAAATTCAGAATCATCTTTATTAGTTAATATTTAATTTTAATTTAGAAAATCTCGGATAAAAAAAGATCTTTTTATAAAGAGTTTATGGATGAATATATGAGAATGTCAACGTTTGAAAAAGGATAAAAGTTTATTTCAGTCAGATATTCAGAGAAAAATCAAGAATACCTGGGTTATAGCACAATTTGAAGAAATATATGTTGTCCTCCTCGGTAACTTTGCCTTGACAACAGTTTTGGATATCTATATATATAAAACTGTAGTTGTGTGAGTGTCTGTCCCCTTCGATTTAGATTCCTAACTCCTCCCACATTTTGCGGTGCAGTTTAACCAAATTCGGGTATCTTATAGTCGTGATTCATATCGAGCCCGTCTGGCTATTAGCGCGCGTCTACGATGAGTCTACGATTTTTAAAATAATTTAACATCATTTTTATTCCATTTTAATGCATAATTTTTCGTGTATCGATGGCGGCGGAGTTGGCGTCCACGGTCACACCTGCACCTGTTTGCTTCTCCCCCTTCTTCCCTCCCTCGTGAAGCTGTGGGGAAGGGAGTGTAAGGAAATCAACGTCGTAAAGCGTTGTCAAGGAGACCAGCGTTCTTTTAGAACAACGACTTCATGGCTTGAAGACACCAAAACAGAAATGGCTAAGAAAGCCCGAATTGGCATCTATAAGGGAAGTAAGTCTCTAAAAATGCTTATATAGTTATTTCCCTTACAAACCCGAGCAACGCCGGGCGATACTGCAGGTCTTTATATATAAATTTCGACATGCAAAACCGTTTCCGTTTCTCGTCAACATTTGATGTTTATAGTAAAAACAGGAGCAACGAATTGGAAATTCCAGATAGCTGATTTCTGAGAAATGTCTGAGGTAATTACGAATATGGAAAGCAATAGGAGGAGAGATGGGCGAGTGGGGAGTGTCTGAATTGTGGTGACACCGTACCAACTAGTACCAAAGAGTAGAGACAAATGTAGTAGCGTGAGGAAGAGAGAGAGGAGTCAGTGATAAGCAAAGAATAGATTGGGTTTGAGAAGGACTTAATTCAGATTAGTCGTGTAGCTTTCTTCCGAGGATATCGTAGAGAGCGATGTATGTATGAGCGAGCGTGTAGTTAAGGAAGGGGTTTTTATCCATATTAGCCCAACATGATATATTTTCTGGTTGTATACTGTCAACTTAACGTGACAGTCCCGTAAAGGGAATTACACCACCGCTATTTAGCCCTAGGAAGCATCGACGCTTCCTGTCGGCCTTGACACATTTCCTGTCTCCTTATATATTTACGAAGGGGAGACAAACACCCCCAACAGCTAGGCCTGCATCTGGAGACAGGCATGTTTCTGGGTCTTGCCCATCATCAGTGTAGAGTGAACAAGGCCTGCTAGCTGAAGATATTTGTCTAGACTTCGTAAATATATATATGTATTTTCAGTGAAGTTTATTCACTGATCACCAAAATCAGAAATATTAAATTTCTAAATATCTCATAGAGATATGTGAGGTGGTGGAGCGATAGAGTGGTTGATCGCTCCACCACCGCACATATCTCTATGAGATATTTAGAAATTTAATATTTCTGATATATTTCCTTTTGCCTAGCAATTTCAGCACAGTTCACGCATAATGACATACGATTTATGTGAATTATGAAGAATGATACTCTTCACCAGGAATCCAAATATAACATCTCCGAAATTCAGATCATTATAATTTATAATATTTGGATAAAACGGATGAAAGGGGCCTAAAATTTTATTCACAAGTTTGATTATGTTTAATTTTATCGTTAAACATTATTATATTAAAGTCATGGTGATTTTGTCAATTGCTTCTTCAGGTTCGACTTTATTAACATTACAAACGATATACGGTTACAAGTCTTCATAAAAGTTAGATTACTTAATTGAAGAATCAATTGTTATTCAATTAAGTAATCGCATGACGAGAGCTATCGGGTCTTCTTATCAAATACTTAGCTCTCAACATCTCACTCTACTGCAGAGTAGGTTAAATGAGGAACTACTACAGCTCATAGTTCAGTCTACATTTCATGCCCCGCCCTGGCTTTTTTCTGTACCTTCTCAGGAAGCGTTCACAATTTTAAACATTCAAAACAATCCTTTAGTGTTTCATTGACTATTTGCTGTATGAGTAATCTTTGGTCTTAGGGCATTTTAAACTGGCTTTTGTTTCATATGTGAGACTCTATCGCATCTGTATTTTGTATGGAAAACATCACCCAGAAGACTTTAAATACCATTATCAAAGCAGTCTTTCTGTGTGTGTGTGTGTGTGTGTGTGTGTGTGTGTGTGTGTGTGTGTGTGTGTGTGTGTGTGGTGTGTATCTGTGTGTGTGTCTGTGTGTGTGTGTGTGTGTGTGTGTCTGTGTGCGTGCACGCGTGTGTGAGTGGGTGTGTGGTAATGACTATGAATGCTAAGGAAACCATCTTTCCGATTGTAAAATATTTCCGATATATTCATCATATTATCTCCCTTAAAATAAAATATTACTAAGTTCTACTGTAGACACACATTCGATAATATATAATTCCAATTTTTGACTTCACTGAAAATTAGATATATACATTTGCGGACCGGGACAGATATTCGCGGCTGACGGGCGTCTGCTACTCTAGACCGATGAAGGACAATGATCCTGAAACATGCGTGTCTCTAGATGCAGGCCTGGCTACTGGGGGTGTTTGTCTCCCCTTCGTAAATGTATAGAAGGACACAGGAATAATGTGTCAAAGCCATCAGGAAGCGTCGATGCTTCCAAGGGCTAAACAGCGGTGGTGTAACCCCCTACTGTCACGTTCACGTTAGATTGACAGTATACAACCATTCTATATATATATATATATATATATATATATATATTGAAAAGGTTTGCAAGACGCAACGAAAATTTTAGGAAAATAAAAATAAGAAATAAGTAGAAATTTTACCGTTGAGTGTGTTAAATAATAAGGCACAAAAAGAAAATGACTCTCCCCAGACACAACAGAATATGCTTCAACACACGAACTCATATAAAGAATCTTGCAAACCAAATCCAAAAATGAAATATCGTATAAACTAATGCTTCAAATTTTCCATTTTCATGCACTTCCCTTCCATTTCTACAAATTCTTCAGATGAGATTATTGTGTGTTGCAAAGCATTTTACCATTCTTTTCTCCGTCTCTCTTTCTATCTATCTCTCCCCCTCTCTCTCTCTCTTCCTTTCTCTGTGTATGTGTGTGCATATATATATTCATCGTCTATGTGTAGTTGCATGTATGTGTTTATGTGTACGTACATGCATATACACATGCGTATACGTGCGTACAGACATACGTGCCTGCGCATTTGTGTATGTTTGTATACGTAAGTATGACTGTATGTATGTATGTAAGTATGTATGTATGCATGTATGTATGTATGTATGTATGTATGCATGCATGCATGTATGTATGTATGTATGTATGTATGTATGTATGTATATACGCATGTATGTATGTTTGTATATATGTGTATGTATGTATATATATATGTATGTATATATGTATGCATGTATGTATGTATGTATGTATGTATGTATGTATGTATGTATGTATGTATGTATGTATGCATGCATATATGTATGTATACATGTATGTACATATGTATGTATGTTTGTATGTATGTGTATGTATATATGTATGTATGTATGTATATATGTATGCATGCATATATGTATGTATGCATGTATGTATGTATATACGTATGTATGTATGTTTGTATGTATATGTATGTATGTATGTAAATATGTATGTATGTATGTATATATATATATGTATGCATGTATGCATGTATGTATGTATGTATGTATGCATGTATGTATGTGTGTATGTATATACGTATGTATGTATGTATGTATGTGTGTATGTATGCATGTATGCATGTATGTATGTATGTATGTATGTATGTATGTATGTATGTATGCATGTATGCATGTATGTATGTATGTATGTATGTATGTATGTATGTATGTATGTATGTATGTATGTATGCATGTATGTATGTGTGTATGTATATACGTATGTATGTATGTATGTATGTGTGTATGTATGCATGTATGTATGTATGTATGTATGTATGTATGTATGTATGTATGCATGTATGCATGTATGTATGTATGTATGTATGTATGTATGTATGTATGTATGTATGTATGTATGTATGTATATGTGAGGTCACTTTTGAGTGCTACTGGTAACATGTAACCCAGTACAACCTGTTGCATGGTCGGGCAGTCGGCGACTAAACCGGCAACCCCAATAAGCTTGCTTGGTGAGGAGGGTGTTTATTGGACACCCTGCGGGATGAAAAACAAAACCCGTCAAAGGGCGGAGGAACTCTTGAGAGTCAACGGCCATCCAATAAATGTGTATTTTTTTTTCTTAAGGCTTAAGGCTGTATCATGCACGGAGACATAGAAATAATCGGACTGAATACCCGATCGCGCGGTTAAACCATTGGGAGTGAAGGACTCCTGGCCCTTGTTAGGGCATCCTTCTAGGAGAAGGTAACTCAGGTAACTGGGATAACTCCGACATAAAACCTGCGGCTCAGTGGTTACCGATGATGTTGACTTGTTCTTCTTTTCAGATTATGGCTGCTGTTGCTTAGTGAGTGGGATTGACTCAGTGCACAGCCTTACCTCACTTTAAAAAAAATCTTCAGGCATTGCATGATAACAACATTGATTAAGCTTCGTGCAATGGCCATACATGATAACGAGGGGGCAGCCACCATGTATGTATTTATGTATGTATGTATGTATGTATGTATGTATGTATGTATGTATGTATGTATGTATGTATGTATGTATGTATGTGTGTGTGTGTATGTATGTATTTATGTATGTATGCACGTATGTATGTATGTATGTATGTATGTATGTATGTTTGTATATATGTATATATATATGTATGTATATATGTATGTATTTATGTGTGTATTTATGTATGTATGTATGCATGTATGTATGTATGCATGTATGTATGTATGCATGTATGTATGTATGTGTGTGTGTATGTACGTATGTATGTATGCATGCATGTATGTATGTATGTATGTATGTATGTATGTAAGTATGTATGTATGTATGCATGCATGTATGTATGTATGTATGTATGCATGTATGTATGTATGTATGTATGCATGTACGCATGTATGTATGCATGTATGTATGTATGCATGTATGTATGTATGTATGTATGTATGTATGTATGCATGCATGTATGTATGTATGTATGTATGTATGTATGTATGTATTTATGCATGAATGCATGCATGCATGCATGCATGTATGTATGTATGTATGTATGCATGCATGCATGTATGTATGTATGCATGTATGTATGTATGTGTGTATGCATGTATGCATGTATGCATGTATGCATGTATGCATGCATGTATGTATGTATGTATGTATGTATGTATGTATGTATGTATGCATGCATGTATGTATGTATGTACGTATGCATGCATGTATGTATGTATGTATGTATGTATGTATATGTATGTATGTATGTATGTATGTATGTATGTATTTATGTATGTATGTATGTATATATGTATGTATGTACGTATGCATCTATGTATGTACAGAAGTATGAATGTGCTTGCCTGTACATGTATCTCCTTCTCTGTGTGTTTGTGCACTTTGATTTGCATGTTAACAAGTAAACACTTGGACAGTTAATCATCTCTTCTCTATACTGATGACATGAAACTGTTTGAAATAAATTATCAACAACTGCAAGCATTCTTAGACACAATCAAACAATTTAGTGATGACATCAAAATGGAATTTGGGCTCGATAAATGCGCCAAAGCTACATTTGCCAAGGGAAACCTGTCAACATCACTCTAAATAGAGAAAAGGGGATAAAGCAATTAGAATTTCAGGGCATTTATAATTATATAGGAGTGTGTGAAAGAGATGGTATTAAACACTCACTAATGAGAGAAAAGATAAAGAAGAGTTCAACCGAAGAGTAAGAGCGGTTTTGAAGACCGAGCTGAATGCCAGAAACAAAATTGAAGCTATTAACAAATTGACTTTGCCTGTAAACAAATACGGCACCTGTCCTCTCTGAGATCAACAAAGTTGATGTCAAAATATGAAAACCGATGACAACGTATCGTATGCACCATTCAATAGCCGATACTGACCGAATATAACCCTCGAGAAAAGAAGGCGGTCGGTGGTTTAAAAAAATCTCAACTCCAATTGAAAGTACATCTATGGAACTTTCTGACTACCTTCAAGAAGCAAACGACTGGATGTTAAATCTGGTTCTGAAACTGGAAGATACCAAAAATAAATGCAGCCGGACGATCTTGTACCTGAAGAAATGTGTCCCCAACTGACAAGGCAAAACAAATAAAAATAATTGACAAACAAACCAGCCTCCAATATATTCAGGAGAAATGGGAACATGGCAAATACCTGAGTAGAATCAGCGACCTAGGTGTAGATCAAATTCTTACTCATCAGTGGTTGTCATGCTCTGGTCTCAAATCAGAAACTGAGAGGTTACTCAGGACGAGTATCTTCCATTTAGGAAGTAGCAGAGAAATGTCCTGGAATATAAAAGCAGCCCATCCTGCCACGTATGCAGAAAGCACCCATGGAGAAGATCGACATAATCTCTGGATGTAACAGACTGGCACCAGCAGAATACTTGCAAAGGCATGAAAGGGTAGCTCAGTTCATACACTGGTCAATATGACGCACACACAACCTCTCTTACAAAAATAATTGCTGAAAACACAAACCATTAGCACGCTGAGTTTACCATCTTTTGAAATTTCAGTGTTAATACTGTCGATCTTCTCCATGGGAGATACAGGCAAACTGGTCAGATCCCATTGTGAAAAATTATCGAAAAGACTTTTCCAATTGATATTGCAACCCCAACCGACAAAAGCAAAGAAAGATCATAGTTATTGTTATCTTATATATATTTCTTTATTGCCCATAAGGAGCTAAACATAGAGGGGACAAACAAGGAGAGACAAACGGATTAAGTCGATTACATTGACCCCAGTGCGAAACTGGTACTTAATTTATCGACCCCGAAAGGATGAAAGACAAAGTCGACCTCGGCGGAATTTGAACTCAGAACGTAGCGACAGACGAAATACTGCTAAGCATTTCGTCCGTCGTGCTAACGATTCTGCCAGCTCGCCGCCTTTTATTGTTATATTCTGTGTAAATTCCTCTCCATGTATAAAGGCAACCTTACTCATTCTGTTTTTACCCCCGACCGACGTCAGTGTTTTCAACTGTACAGTGCCACACCTGTTAACGTCTTTAGATGCAAAACCTTGTTGTCCCTTGACGTCTCCGGTTGACTTTGGTGCCACGTGTATAAAATTAAAGCAAAGTCAAACCACAAACGAAATAATAATTCTGAAAACAAAATGTGGTACAAGTTAATTTTTTCTTTATTCCTTTTTTTGGAATATCAATGTCGTGCTTGAAACAAAAATAGGCTGAGAAACATTGGTTCAGATATTGTATTATCGCTCACCGTTCCGGTAACCATTGACATATTTCAGCTGTATAATGTTGCTATTGTGTAACTAATCAACACATAAGATTTTAACGAAAATTATCCGGTACCAATTGCTGCCGTTCTGTAGCTATGGTGTTACATTTTGACTTTTAGCAATTGGCTAAGTAACTTAAATGCTTAGTATTAGTTATACTAGCTGGACCCGTACCTTCAAAAATGACGGCTAATTGTTGTATTTTATATATAAATATGGATGGTAAATCAAATTAATACACTTATCAATGTTCACATACATTCACATACATCCCTTGTACACGCATACACATACACACATATACTCACACAGAGTTGAAACGCTGTTTGATTTTTCTTTTGAATGCTTACTATACCACTTCCAGTTTGCCATCATCCCTTCCTTCCTTATTCATCTGTAACCCCTCCCTCTCTCATTCATATGTTGTGACGGAGAAAAACACAAGAGTATTATTATAGTATATATATATATAGGCGCAGGAGTGGCTGCGTGGTAAGTAGCTTGTTTACCAACCACATGGTTCCGGGTTCAGTCCCACTGCGTGGCATCTTGGGCAAGTGTCTTCTGCTATAGCCTCGGGCCACCAAAACCTTGTGAGTGGATTTGGTAGACGGAAACTGAAAGAAGCCCGTCGTATATATATATATATATATATATATATATGTGTGTGTTGTGTGTGTGTGTGTGTGTGTGTGTGTGTGTGTGTGTTGTGTGTGCGTGTATGTTTTTGTGTCTGTGTTTGTCCCCCTAGCATGCTTGAACAACCGATGCTGGTGTGTTTACGTCCCCGTTACTTAGCGGTTCGGCAAAAGAGACCGATAGAATAAGTACTAGGCTTACAAAGAATAAGTCCCGAGGTCGACTTGCTCGATTAAAGGCGGTGCTCCAGCATGGCCGCAGTCAAATGACTGAAACAAGTAAAAGAGTAAAAGAGATATATTTCTTTATAAGTAGCAAGTAGCATTTTGTCTGTCTTTGCGTTCCGAGTACACATTCCGCCGATGTTGATTTTGTTTTTCATCCTCTCGGTGTCGATAGAATAAAGTACCAGTTGAGAACTGAGGTCGATGTAACCGACTTAGACCCTCCACCGAAATTGGTGGCCTTGTGACGAAACTTGAAACCAACAGTATCGTTGAACATCAGTAAAGCCAATAACTCTTGAATCTACTTAGCAGAGTTGTTCCCCTTGACACTCCTTAACGTTGTAGTAATTTGATCATTGTTCATTTATTATGATTTCTTACACATGAGAAATGAGTTATCTGATCATGGTGATATGACCTCTACGATAATGATGATGATGATTAATAATGTTCGTCCTTCGGTTCGAAGATGACCAACTGACATCATGTGATGGAACTGCCGCCATGAGACCTGAGGTGGCTGGTGAGGCCAATCCGGACAATGATGGTGGTGTGACATAGACGATGACGCTGGCGAACATGTAGACGACAATATCAAAGATGAGGTTGCCACCACCACCAACACAACCACCACAACCACCACAACCACCACCACCACCACCACCACCAACACAACCACCACCAACACAACCACCACAACCACCACAACCACCTTCACCACCACCACTTTCACCACCACCACCACCTCCACCTCCACCACCACCTTCACCACCACCACCACCAGCTTCACCACCAACACCACCTCCACCACCACATTCACCACCACCACCACCACCACCACCACCTCCACCACTACCACCTCCACCACCGCCACCACCACCTTCACCACCATCACCACCAATCACCACCACCACCACCATTACCACCACCTCCACCACCACCACCACCAATACCACCACCTTCGGCACCCCCCCCCCCCCCCTTCACCACCACCACCCACCACCATCACCTTCACCACCTCCACAAACCACCACCTTCACCACCATCACCACCACCACCACCACCACCTTCACCACCAACACCACCACCTCCACCACCACCACCTCCACCACCACCACCTCCACCACCACCAGCTTCACCACCACCACCCACCACCACCACCTTCACCACCACCACCTTCACCACCACCATCATCACCACCACCACCACCACCACCTTCACCACCATTACCACCATCACCATTACCTTCAACCACCATCACCACACCACCACCACCCACCACCCCCACCTTCACCACCACCACCACCACACACCACCTCCACCACACCACCACCAGCTTCAACACCCCCACCACCACCACCTTCACCACCACCACCACCTTCACCACCACCAACACCACCTCCACCACCACCACCTCCACCACCACCACCACCACCACCATTTCTACCACCACCACACCACCACCTCCACCACACCACCACACCACCACCACCACCACCACCACCATTTCCACCACCACAACCTCCACCACCACCACCACCAGCTTGACCACCACCACCACCTTCACCACCATTACCACCACCACCACTACCACCTTCAGGACCACTTATTTGATAAGTGTCGATAGCGACGATAAGCGGCGCCCAATGCTATAGTTATAGAAAACTATAGACCAGGGAAGACTAGTCGGTAGAGGTTGCCAGATATGTCGTGGTAATTGCTACAAACGAAATTGGCATTCAACTGTTTTGTCAATACAAAACAAAGTGTACGTTCTGATCTAAATGGTGGCTCTTAGACATAAAAAAAAGAATGCGAAGCCGGTGTTCCATCAACCAGGGCTAGAAATATGACGTGGGAACAAATCAACATTTCAGACTTAAACGAACAGCGACAGGTTATTTTCTATTCTATTTCAGGCACACGTGTGAAGGCTTTTGAACAAAGTGGTAAACTGAATAGTATAGTCTTTAACGCCTTGCTTAAGCAGCTATACCGACTATCATAAATAATGGTAGGGCGGTGCTTCCTAAGGAGCAACAACTTCGAAACAAACTTTACAAGTACAGAAGTTATGTGAGACGGGCTGTGTCCAAGACGCTCGCAGAGCAAGGAAACAGATCTGCATGTACTCGTTTAGTATCCGAGAGGTGCTGACTAGTGGAGATATGTTGAACGCCTGTTGTCGTATATGAGACGAATCCGGCTATCATTCGACTTTATGTAAAACTCGACACTTTATGCCTGATTTGCATCATCTCCTTAATCTGCCACCTTGTTGATAAATAAAAGAAACCGTCATTATTATCATTGTTGTTGTTATAAAGATGTATGTGGAACAAAATCCTAGGATTGATTTTTAAAAAAGCAATTAAAAAAACAGAGAGCTTAACTGTAGCAGCCAAGGATAAAAGCAATAAAAACAAATAACTTCAGTAAAAACGTTTATGGGGGAGAATGTGTCAGAAGAATGTAGAATCTGTGAAACTTGGAACGGGACAATTGCAAACGTTGTTGTGGAATGTTCCAAGTTGGCAGAGGAAGAATATAAGACATGGAGGCGCGACCAAGTATTAAAAGCTTTATACTGGAAGCTTTGCCAGAAATGGGGATTTGAAAATGGTTCTCATGGCAAGAACATCGGGTCGGAAGAGTACTGAAGTCGGAGAATTGTAAGAATCCGTGGGATTTTCCTATTCAAACAGACAATAAGTTGGAAAATACTGGACCAGACATAACAATAATTAACAAGGAAAAGCGAAATTGTCTACTAATTGATCCATCATGTACGTTTAATTCCAAGATTGTAAACAAAGAAGACGAAACACAATTGCAAAAAAGATACAATCCTTTAAAATTTGAAATTCAAGAATTTGATTTATAAAAATTGTAAAGTTTGTGCCCATAATATTTGTTGTATTGGGAACTGTGAGTAAAGATATTAACAAATGGTTGAAGGAGATTGTAATAGAATGTCCGGTAGAGCTTCTAACAGAAAGCTTGCTTCTTTGGGACAGGAAAGATTATCAGGAGGGTTCTAAGCACTTGAAAGACTATTGAAAGCTACTAGATACCTAAGATTATTGGTACCCATATAAATCCTACCAGGAGTAACACCGAACCTCGGTCAAGTCAATATTAATAAACAACTAGAGCACTCAGAGAGAGATTATTTTTAAAATGAGAATATCTGAAATGAACTCGACTGCTCTCACAAACGAGAATACTAAAAATGAACCTGACCGCTCTCAAAAATTAAGTAAAAAAAAAAACAGGAAAAATAATCTAGAATCCTTGTCCGAGGGCGGATCGATCTCAAAATCTAATCAGTTCGTACCAGTCGCAAGCCAAAACATTCCTGAAAGCTTCATCCGAATCCGTGCAGCGCTTCTTGAGATATCGAGTCCACAGACAAACAAGCAAAACTGAATTCAATAACTCTGTCTTCGCTAGGGCGAAGGTAACAATTCGATATCTCAAAGTGTGCAATGCTAAATTTGAAACGGGGGAAAAGAGCAGATTGTAGGGTCATAAAATTGCAAAACGGAGAGAAAATGGAAGACCCGCATGATGATGGGTACAAGTACCTTGGAATTCTGGAGTTGGACAATATCTTGCACCTAGAAATGAAAGGAAAGGTCATCACTGCTTATTTGAAGCGCCTCAAGCTTCTCTTGAAATCAAAACTCAACTCAAATAATCTTGTGACTGCCATCAACATATGGGCTGTTGCTGTAGTCCACTATAGTGCACCCATCCTCAAATGGACACGAGCGGAGATTGACCAACTCGTTCGCACTACACAAAAAGCAATGACAATGCATGGTGAACTCCACCCAAAGGTGAACGTACACAGGCTCTACATGAAGAGGTGTAAAGGTGGACGTGGGCTGATTAGCGTACGGGAGTGCATGAACAGTGAAAGAAGAAACATGGCAGAATATTTGGTTAACAGCAAAGAAGACCTGCTACGGTATGCTGCTAGAGCAGAAGGAGTAACCAGAAATGTACTTAAGAGTGCTAATGAATTCCAATCATGAATAGCCAACGAGAGAGAAGAAACTCTATTCCGCATGGAATTACATGGTCAGTTGCACCGTGAAACTAACAACTCAAAAAATCAGGAAGCATCGTGGGGGTAGCTCAGTAAGGGTGACCTAAGAAATAAGACTGAAAACCTGATCATCGCGTATTAGACACTGTGCAACGTCTTAAATAATAATAATAATGATAATATATAATAATAATAATAATATATAATATAATGATAATGATAATGATAATAATAATAATAATAATAATGATAATGATAATAATAATGATAATGATAATAATAATAATGATAATGATAATAATAATGATAATAATAATAATGATAATGATAATAATGATAATAATAATAATAATAATAATAATAATAATAATAATATAATAATAATAATGATAATGATGATAATAATAATAATAATAATAATAATAATAATAATAATAATAATAATAATAATGATAATGATAATAATAATAATAATAATAAAAATAATATAATATAATAATAATAATAATAATAATAATAATAATAATAATAATAATAATAATAATAAGTTCCAATACACAAATGGAGAGTAACACCAGGGGACGTTTAAGATGTAAGAACGATAAAACAGAGCTCCGAAATCTATCCACAAACATCGAAAACAAGGACATCCTATGGAGCCAAAGATTTACTAACAAAGGATTGGACTGTATCCGAGTAAGTAATGCTCATTGAAATTTATTACTATTTTCGAAACGAAATGATGTATTTTGACTCGATATCATCTCCACCTCTAACACAACACATGTAAACATGCATGATACATTACGATCCATCAACAACAGATCATCCCCGACCCCAAACACAATGTACAAAGGAACTACGAAGAAATTAAATACCACCGATATTATTCAACCCAAGAATAACAATCGGGAGGTACGTACTTTAAACTTACAACACAAAAATGTACGAAAAACTACACGTGCAAAACAATATGACAACAGAAATGAACGGACCGGTACACTACGAAAATGACGACCGTCAAAATAATGGGCCGGACGTTGTACTTCATATCCCGCAAATAAAACCCAAAAGACATAAATGGACACGTGAGGAATACATTTCTATCATACACGCATACTTCACAGCAGTGCTCTACCCAAGAAATGAAAACACAACAACACATACATATAAAATATGGAAGGAAAATAACATAAATATAGACTTTGATACAGCAAGGAACCCTAATAAAATAGCTAACGTACGAAGATACATTCTCAAAGCAAAAAAAAATATCGGAAATAGAAATAGAACATCTAAAAGAAAAAATACACCAGGAAAATGTAGATAGAAGCCACACAACAATGCCCAATAATATAAACACTGAAACAGTAAAACACGAAGACAAACGTAACATTCCCAACAAACACGATGTAAATAAAAAACAACAAACCCAGACCGTAAGGATGCATAATAATATACGACAAACAGCAAGCCAAAACACGGCAAACAAACATATAAATAAGAAAGAAAGCGACACAAAGCTAAAACCTGGAAACAAAGAAGGGGAGCCTAATGATTATGATAATATAAAAAGTAAAATAATCAAAGAACTGAAAACCACAGAGCTCAAAATGGACCACCGACCATACCTCCCAAAAATCAAAATAGACGAAACAAGAACACCAATTATAAACAGCATAAACCGAGCCGTCACGGAACTAATAGCCACTGAAACACAAAGCGATATCACTGAGCTAAATGACTTAGTATACGCAGCAGCCACTGCAGCCACAAAAGAAGCCGGAAACTCACTCAAACCCATCCAAATAGGAGTACCACCACCCAAACAAACCCTGTGGATAAATAACATCCAAAACAAAATACAAAAAATGAGAAAAGATCTGTCGATTCTTAATGAAATCAGTAGACAATCAACGCTACTGAGCAACAAAAAGAAAACAAAAATACTCCGCAAATATAACATCACAGAAAAAGATTTACCTGAGATAAAGAAAAGCTGAAGCAAGATATCCTTGCCAAAGCACAAAGGATCCGCCGGTACGAGAAACGCCAGCGCTTCTTTGACAAAACAAAAGTTCAACTCCAACCCCAAAAGTTCTACCAAGAACTTGGCAAAAATAATATAGAAATCACTGCAGCACCAACGGCAGAAGAAGTGGAAGAATTCTGGAGAGAAATATGGTCGGCGAACGAACAACCAAAAAAAAGGAGTATCAAAACAACAAACTCAGCATCTGAGCAACTTTGGACCCCCATAACAACCGAAGAGGTCACCCAGGCACTGCAAAGTCTAAGCAACTGGAAGGCACCTGGGCATGACAAGATCCCCAACTTCTGATTGAAATATCTAACAGGAATGCACAAAAAGCTGGTTGAAAACTTTAACAACATACTAGCAGAGCCAGAGACAATGCCTGAATGGCTCATGAAGGGGAAAACCATCTTAATTCCCAAATCAAATGAGACAGAAAAACTAGAAAACTACAGACCAATAACCTGTCTCCCTACAATATACAAGGCATTTACTGCAGTGATATCGCAAAGGTTGAACAAGCACCTGGACGAAAACAACCTGTTCCCAGAAGAGCAGAAAGGATGCCGCAAAGGCTCATATGACTGTAAAGATCAACTAATGATTAATAAAGCCATAACTGAAGACAGCCACAGAAAGAAGAAAGGCCTCAGTATGGCCTGGGTCGACTACAAAAAGGCGTTCGATAGCATCCCCCACACATGGATCCTCGAAACACTAGCCATTAACAAAGTAGCACCAACCCTTATAAAATTCATAGGGCACTCTATGAATAAATGGCAAACCGTGCTACAGCTCCAAAGAAAAGAGGGACTCATGAAAACCAAAACCATTACCATTAGAAGAGGAATATTCCAGGGAGACATGCTCTCTCCACTCCTTTTCTGCTTGGCACTGTCATCTCTATCTGATATGCTAAATAGAACTGGATGCGGATATAAATGTTACGGCAAAACGATCAGCCACCTTTTATATATGGATGACCTAAAACTATACGCTGCAAATGACAAACAGCTGGAAACACTATTAAAGACAGTTCATGGATTTACCAAAGAAATAGACATGAAATTTGGATTAGAAAAATGCGCCAAAGTAACCATGAAAAGAGGAAAACTAGTTAAGAGTAACAACATCACACTAGATAAACCAATGAAATAAGAGAATTAGACCAAAGCCGAACTTACAAATACTTAGGAATCCATGAACTAGATAAGACACAACATACACAATGAAAGAGAAAATAAAAAAAGAATATTATAGACGAGTTAGATCAATACTAAAAACAGAGCTCAATGCTAAAAACAAGATAATAGGTATTAACACTTTAGCTGTCCCAGTTATAATTACAGCTACAATATCCTTAACTGGACACCTAATGAACTGACCAAAATAGATAGGAAAACAGAAAAATAATGACAGATCTAGGATGCATCACCCAAAATCTGACGTAGAAAGACTATATATACAACGTATAGAAGGTGGTAGAGGCCTTATACAGCTGGAAAACTACTATAAAATAACCACCATAGGACTTCAAAAATATCTACTTCAGAAGGAAGGAAAACTGATACAATAGCGGCAAAACACGAGCAAAACAAAAACTGTTCTCATTATTTAAGGAAGCTGACAAATACAAACAAGAAATCATACCACCTAATAAATATGAAGAAGAAGAAGAGAAGAAGAAGAAGAAGAAGAAGAAGAAGAAGAAGAAGAAGAAGAAGAAGAAGAAGAAGAAGAAGAAGAAGAGAAGAAGAAGAAGAAGAAGAAGAAGAAGAATAAGAAGGAAGAAGAAGAAGAAGAAGAAGAAGAAGAAGAAGAAGAAGAAGAAGAAAAGCTATAAAACAAATGAAATCCAAACTAAAAAGAACAGCAACGAACCATGATAAACGATGGCAAGAAAAGCCCCTTCGTGGTAAATACTGGACTAAACTAAACGCAAAAGAAATAGACAAAGAAAATCCCAGCAATGGTTGAGAAGCTCAGGACTCAAGCAGACAGAGGGAATTTTAATTGCAGCACAAGACCAAAGCCTCCCCACCAGAAATTACCAAAATGTAATGAAGAAATATAACAAGTAACTGCAGAATATGTGGAGATGGACAAGAAACAATAAATCATATTATCTCTGGCTGCCCAGTCCTGGCTAAGAAGGAATATATTCACAGACATGACAGAGTTGGAACCTACATACACTGGAAGCTATGCCAACATTATGGAATAACAACAGAAAAAAGATGGTATAGGCACACACCAGAAAAGGTTACAGAAAACGAGAAAGCAACCATACTCTGGGATATGCCGATACACACAGATAGAGAAATTAAGGCCAACCGACCAGATATAGTTGTCAGAGATCATGAAGAAAAAAATGCTTTCTAATTGATGTATCATACCGGCAGATGACAACGTGTCTCTAAAAGAAATATAGAAACTCTCAAAATACAAAAACCTGGAAATAGAGGTAACCAGAATGTGGAATCTAAAAACAGAAACAATTCCTATCATAGTAGGTGCATTAGGCATGATAAAAAAATATTCAGATAAATACATAACAAAAACACCAGGACTTACAAACACATATAACATACAGAAAATTGCACTACTAGGTACTGCACACATCCTACGCAGAACACTTTCCATACAATAACCATCAGAGCATCACAAACAAATCACAGCACATACCCAAGCACACAGACCTGCGCTCGGTAGTGAAGTGAAAGCACGATATAAAAATAAAACTACTGAATAATAATAATAATAATAATAATAATAATAATATAATAATAATAATAATAATAATAATAATATAATAATAATGATGATGATGATGATGATGATGATGATGATGATAATAATAATAATAATAATAATAATAATAATAATAATAATAATAATAATAATAATAATATATAAATCCATTCTGGATTATAAAAAGTCTTGAGCTAGTACGGTTGTCTGATGAAATATCAAATTTTATTAGAAGTTGAATGAAAAACTGGAATACAGAGTTAACTTCATGTGGAAAATTTCTGGTGATGGTTAACACCAAGAGAAGCATACTTCAAGGAGATTGCTGTTTGTGATTTGAAAAGCGGAGGACAATTAAATCATCTGTTATGCATGAATGATTTATAGATGCTTGGAATGACCGAACGTGAAATAAATGGCCTAGTTTCAATAGAGCATATATTCAGCAAGGATATCAGGATGGAATTTGAAATTAAAAGGTGTGGTATGCTTATAATACAAAGGGGCAAAGTAGTGTCGTCTGATGGTATAGAGCTACCCAGCGGTGAGAAAATCAAGGATATTGAGACTAATGGATATAAATATCTGGCGATTTTAGAATACGTCAAAATCAAGGAAAGTGAAATGAAAGAAAGCTTTAGGTAAGAATATTTCAGAAGAATCAGTTATGAGAAGTAGATTCAATGAAAAAAGAAAAAACGAAATCAGGGCAATGAAACGCTGTTTCCTGAATGCGATTTGGTGCAGGTGTTGTTAGGTGGACAACGAACGAGCTTGAGGAAATGGATAGGAAAACTGGAAAAGTAATGGCAATTAACAAGGAACTACACCGAAAAGCGATACTGACAGAGTGTATGTATCTAGGAACAGGGAAGGAAGAGGTCTCATAGGATGCAAGATCTGTGTTGTCAATGTGAAGAATAGTGTGGGATGGTACATTAAACAACAGAGTGAACCCTTGCTTGCTGCTGTTATAATTAACAATAGAATGCCTGCCGAAAATGTGATGCACTCACAAACATTTATAAAACAAGTTGAAGAAGAAAAAAGAATGAACAACAGCAAAATGAAACCACTTCATGGGCAACACCTCAGAAAAATCGAAGGAAACGATAAGATCAATACTTTGAGATGGCTAAGAAAAAATTATCTGAAAGTATGCATTAGTATACAGAGCCCGGGAGCAAGCTTTGAGAACTTTGTAGGATGTGTGGCAGCAGAAACGAAACAATCTCACATATTGTGAGTGATTGTAACAATCTGGCCCAAAAGCGCTGCAAAAGGAGGCACGATAACGTGGATTAAATTCATTCACTGGAGAGGTATGTGAAAAGTACGGCCTAAACAGAGCACGGAAATAGTACGAACATGAAAGAGGAGTCACCAAGAACAAGGAACATAAGAGACTGTGAGATTTTACAATCCAATGTAACTCCCTAATCGAGGCTCGATGACCAGATATTGTTGTCGCAGATATTGGGAAAAAGCAGAAACCTGGAGATGCACGCATAATTGACAAAAGAACTTGAAAAGATTGAAAAATAAAAACTGCTGAAAGACGAAATTGCAAGAATGTGGACTATGAGGAGAGTATCTGTCATTCCAGTAGTTGTAGGATAACTAGGAGCATGAATAACCAAGTTCGAGAAATATGTCAAAGAAATTGGAATTGACATGAGAGCAGAGCATGCCCCAACTGCTCTGTTGGGACAGCTAGGATTTTGAAATTGGTACTTGGATGCTGAATGTCTCCCACAATAAGTAACAACCGATTATGAAAGCTTATAATGTGCAGAAAGAGACCCTGTGAGACCTCTGACAGCAGGCCGCTGTCCGCTCTCAAAGAATATACCAGAACAAAAAAGACCGAACGTTCTGAGAAGTAAAACAACAACAACAACAACAATAATAATAATAATGATGATGATGATGATAATGATGATAATGATAATAATAATAATAATAATAATAATAATAATAATAATAATAATAATAATAATAATTATAATGATAATAATAGAAATATTAAAATTACTAAGTCTCTCTAAAGGAGATTACGGCAGCGTTACTGGAAATTAATAGTTATCGCCATTCTTATATGGCAGTCTTATAAATAAAAGACTAAAGCTGTCGCTGATTAGCTCCAAGAGGCCACCGCCTCAAGCTAGCTATTTGACACACAACCTGCGTCCATTATAAACCTTCGAACAGGGGAGGTCAGCCGCTTCATGCTGCCAGTCAGACAGCTGCAGACATGTTTCAGGGTATTTGCCCTTTATCAATAAAAAAAGAAGAAGAAGAGAAGAAGAAGAAGAAGAAGAAAGAAGAAGAAGAAGAAGAAGAAGAAGAAGAAGAAGAAGAAGAAGAAGAAGAAGACTTTCCTTCTTGGCCACCAGGACCGAACACAAAACATAGAGGACGATACACAGACGAAGGACAGTGATGTTAAAGGTATAAACAACCAACAAACACAACGATTAACAAAGAGATTAAGCTAACAATAGAAGGGAGTTCCACCGTAAGGTGATCAAAGAGACCTCACTCACTTTGGACCTCTTAATGCCAACGGCTCCTCTGGAACACACCCTCTCTTCTCCCTTCCATCCGGCCTACAAACGCACACTTAGTAGAGGCCCATTCACGCGAACCATTCTTACCACATTCACCACCTTTCAACGAACTTACTGGTGATAGTACCTCCATATCTAGCCCTCTTTCCTTTTCACGTGGAACCTGAAAAAGTGAATCAGGCCTTGGACAAAGAGGAAGGTACCCGTTTTCAACCCTTTTAATCGCGTCCACCACACAACCTCTTTTGCCATAGTCACCAGACAGAGAAAAATTGCTGTCCCTTCCCGAGGAGGCGGGGTGATTTTCACAATGGATCCGTCCTACACGTAACAATAACTATTCGACAAAGCTCCGCAAGTCAGCAATGCATGAGCACTGTACGAGAGCGTGCAGAACGGTTTCATAGTTCTGCATGCATCTCGGACAAGCCTGACGGACTGCACACCCTTGCCTGCAGAGCTTATCCCGAACCAGTAGCGCCCTCCAGCCCCGGTAGCGTTGCTAAACCAGGGATTTCTGGAAGTTATCCATAGTTTCTGGCCCAAACGTCCTCCGGAAGAGACCAACTTGTTGATCCCCCTCGACACCCAGGACCACTCTGAGTACGTCGTCGCTCTTTCCCTCCACTAATCCTTAATAGAACTCAAAGTGAAACTTCCACCAACTGCATTGCCCGACTGACTGAGGGCTGTGAGCGCTTGGAGACATTCTAGGTGCCAAGCGCCCTGCCTCGATCTGCTCCAGGATTGTAGCTCCGTCAAGGACGCGAGCTACAATCCTGCATGTTCAACAAACGGCGACCACACCTGCTCACCGTTAAGGTATCGTTGGAGATGTCGCAACCTCAGCGCATGTCTGAGCATCCTCAGCCACGACTTGCTCTGTCCTCCACGCAACGGTTGCTGACAGCAAATGGACTGACAAGTGGTACCCATCCCCTCCACAGGAAGCGGAAGAGCAAACGCACCAGTCCGTTCAACCAGGAAGTGGGGTGAGGGACAAGAGTCAGGCGGTAGTATATGACGGATGCGATGTACGCATTCGCCACCTCCACCCGACCTTTCAGGGACAGCTTCCTCTCGGCCCATTTCTGGGTGAGACTGGCCACCCTTTCACCTCGCTCCTGTTCTTGTCCACTCGGAGATCCAGACCGAACCAGTTCCTGAGCAACTTAATAAGTCTTTCCGTCCAGCGTCCCACCCCGCTGTTGTTTAGCATGGGCCTGCCTCTCCAGGTGCCGAGCTGCAGGCCCACTGACTTCTGGCTGATTATTGCTCATGTCACCGCTTTGGTTAGTGCTGACCATCTCGATTTGTGAGATGTCCGACACTATCACGGTCACGTCGTCCGCATACGCCGACATGAACCTTCCGCATCCCAGTTCACGCGGGATACCCCTCGAAACTTCCAGCTTCCGCAGTAATGGCTCGAGTATCAGTGCGTAGAGAAGGAGTGAGAGTGGGCATCTTTGACGGACCGAAAGTGCAATACTAAACGATTCCGGGAGGTGGCCATTTACTGTGACCACCGAACAGATGTCGTTGTACATTGCAACGACCCAGCCACTCAAAACGGGACTGAAACCAGCCGCTTCGAGGACAGCCTCCAAGTACAGATGATCGACCCTATCAAAGGCTTTCTTTTGATCCAAATGGATCAGGGTCTGACCTATGCCAGGTTCTTTAAAAACACTCTCTATGATGTATCGCGTGTGGTGGAGGTTGTTGTGTATAGTTCTGCTGGGGATAGCGCAAGTCTACGCACCACCCACCAGTCTCTCAGTGACAAGCGCCAACCTTTTAGCTAACACCTTGGCCAAGATTTTGTAATCTGTATTTAGCTGAGCTACCGGCCTAAAAGTATCAGCAATGTCTCTCTTGTTCGGATCCTTTCTCTCTAGCGTCACATACCTCAGCCCACAGATCCTGGTATTCTCCCATTCTGTTGTCAGTCGCAGAAGAGGTCTCCCAAAAAGCTCACGAAACGCGTCTGACATAGTATATAAAGCTCGGAGAGCAGACCATCCAATCTCACTCGTACAACTAACCAACGCTGTTATCGGCATTTTGCAGAACTCCATGTCTCTGGCTGAAAGCCATGGCATACCATCAAGGTAGAAAGAGAAAATCACCTCCGCCTCCGGGTCACCGCGTGCCCGTACAGTTCGGCAAAATGCCGCTGAAATTCCTCACATATCTGCTTCGACTCATGTAGCATGCACCTGTCCCGACCCCTCAAAGACCGAATTGTAGTTTTATTACCATGTTGCGCCTCGGTCATCCTGGCCCATCGAACGGGTTTCTTTCCCTCCCGCTTTAGAGCACGTGCCCTAGCTCTAACAGTACAACCTTTATACTTGGTGTTGAAGAATTGGTTCAGAACCAATCTTGCCGCCAGCACCTCGGTCACTATGCCTCTGCTGAGTGCCTCTTCTAATTTTCCAACTAGGTCTCCTTCTACTCTAGTCTTCTCTAACGCTTGTCCTCTGCTAAATTCTACAGCTTCTCCTCTAATCACCCGCTCCCCTCCCCACATTGGTTGTTGACGACTGCACCCGTCAGCTTTCGATGGACTAACTTGTTAAGCCCGTCTCTGAAAGCTTGACTTACCAGGAAGGACACGTTCAGAATCCAGTATCAGGATCCCTGCTTATGAAGCCTAAATAGGCCAACTGTCAATCGTAAAGATCACAAATTTGTGGTCTGTGTTGTTGATGAATTCAGATTGTGGACAACCTATGTTATTCCTATCTGCTAGCCTACAAAATACCATATCTAGATAAGATCTGGATGAACCGACACTATTTGCTCATATCCACACTAGAGTATTCGGGATATCCAGTCTGAACCTGTCCGCCAGCTGGAAACGGCTGAGCAGGTTTGTGAGGCTTGCACACTCCCGCTTTCCTACCCACTAGCCCCATCCAATCCACACGTGCATTCAAAATGGCGTTCCAATCGCCCACAAACACTAAAGAACGAGACGTCCTTGGAAAGACCTCCAGGCGTCTGAAGAACAATCGGTGCGTACACTACGACCAGTCTAAAAGCACTGCCTTCGTCATCGTTCATGTCCAGGCCCATCGACTTACCTTTCGGGTCCAGGAAGACCAACCGTTTCTCGAAATCCGGACCTTTTCAGAACAACACTATCACCCCAACCCCCATTCCCAGTCGACTAAAAGATGCGAAAATCACAAAGTCATCGATCCTGGCCTCACTGACGTCTATTACATCCAGACTTAGCCGTCTGAGGTCGTTGCGCAAGCATCCTTGCTTCTAGGACGACCCCAGGCTACGTAGAGTTATAGAACCCATGCTGGCCAGGAAGTAAGGAAAGGAAAAAGGGTGTGACACCTATCCTCCTGGTGCTGTTTGTGGTCGAGTGGTTCTCCCACCCTCTCTGTTTTGTTGGGCTCTTCTGGGAGTCCCCTTAAAAGCCATTGCTGACCATTACACTGGGAGATCCAATGTTATAAGTCGCTAATATCATTCGCGCCATCATTAGGCTGTGCTGGTACTCTAAAAGTGTTGAGGCTGCAGATCATTTCCTCTATTTCAATGTTCTCGTTTTGTGTTACGAAAGCCATCAGTTTTTCATTGGCCTTCCTCACTAACATGAAATTCCGATGCTGCGCCGATGGTTGTTGTTGCTCTTGTTGATGTAGCAACATTTTCCTTTTTTAAATTTATTGCATTTCTTTTTATTGTTATGGGTGTTTGTGATTGTGGGGTTTGTAGTGTTGGTGCTGTCATCAGTGTGTCTGTGTTTGCCGTTTCTTGGATTTCTCCCTTTTTTTCTGTGTCTCTTCCTTTTTTTGTTTTTTTTTTTTGCCTTTTGAGCTTCCCCCAATCCTCACTTGGATGCGTGGAAGAGTCCGTGTCTTGGATGTTTTCTTTCAGTGTTGCTTGATCTGGTAATCTTGTAGTTGTTATTATGGCTCCTGCTGCTGTAGCTTCCGCCTTTGCTGCTGGTGCTACTCACACTACCACCTTTATTGTAACACTTGCCTGTTTTGTCTCCTTGGGTTCAATTACTTTTCCCTTGCCTTTCTGTTGTTGTTGTTCTTCTTCTTTTTATTGACTCGTGGTTTGTAGTGCAACTCTCCGTTTGGTTGTTGCTTCCAGCATGTCGCTTGGAGGCGTCAATTCTGCACTACTTCTATTCATTTTCATATATTTTTCTACTTTGTTTAGTTTTTCTATTTTGTTCTCCAATGAGATATTAACGAATTCCTTGGCTGCCGTGACATTTTCAAAAGTCTCTTTCCTGCCGCTAACTCCACTTTTGTTAGACCCTTCGCTGCAGTTGCTTTCAATATTGTTTACTTCACAACTGAGCAAGTTCACTGCCTTGATGTACTAACTAGCAGTGACCATGCTTTAATGCATTATCTGGCAGTGGCTTCTGATCATAACTGAGTGGAAGTGTTGTCATGTACAGCGTTTTGTCTTGGTATAAAAGATGGGCTACAGCAAATATTCTGCTCAAAACCACAGATTTGCTTGTCAGTTCTTTGACCTTAACCGGTTGAGCATGTCCCTTAGTGGCTGACGATATGTGCATCTCTGATCACGAGCAGAAGTAGTGGGGGAGCATCATAGCCATGTGTTGAGAGGGATTCTTTGGGGTTTTCAGTAATTCACCTCTAGAAATATATGCGTTTCGTTCATCATCCTTAAACATCCCTTATTCAGAAACATTTTGAGTGGGATGGGCTACTCAACCTGAAGAAAATTCTAACTGGGCCCCACCTGCAAGGTCATGTGCTGTTTATCTTGATATGAGATCACCATGTCGCGCACATATGGTTGTGATGCATGTGCCTGGTATACCCTTATCAGACCGGTAGTCAATATGAGTATATTGGGATTCATAGTATATTGGGATTCACGTCTCCTCTCTTCATTGACCACAACCTTCATATTTCCCACTTCAAATCGTCATAATTCTTCAATTTTTCTTCTTCTTTCTCTTTGATCCTGTTGTCACCGGGACATGCTCCGTCGATTATCGTGCATGTTCCTTCTTTTTTTCTCTTTTCACTACGACAATATCCGATTTCCGATGTCAGGTCAGGTAACCGCACTAAATCATTGTATCGCACAGGATTTGGCAATTTTCGTTCTCGTTAACTTCTTCTGGGGTTTGCTCCTACCACGTCTTTGCTCTTTGCAGGCCATGGTTTCCACAGAGCTTCCAATGGATCATTCTTGTCACATTGTCATGTCGTCTTTTGTATCCGCGTTGTGCTAATTTCGGGCATGCGCTAACGATGTGCTATTCCGTTTTACCCTCTCACCAAACATTCTGTGGTTATCGCTGTCGGTAGTGTTGTCTATTCTGTACTTCACATACTTAGTCCTTAACACTTGTTCTTGGGCTGTGCATATGAGTGCTTCTGTTGCTATCTTAACGTTACTCCACCTCATCCATATCCATCTATATTCTGTATCTGTCTTGATGTTCCCGTCTCCTGCAAACTGATTGTCCCCTTTTTTCTACTTACATGCTGTTTCTTTTTCTTTGTGTTCTTTTCCTCTTTAAGTTTTTCAGTCAAAATACTTTGTGGCGTTTCATCTAGTTCTTTACGTTCGGAGGTTAAATGCTGCCACTCGAGGTTTGGGATTGATCTAATCGAGTAGTTTTCTCCACCGAAATTGCAGGATTTGTTCCCATAATTGAAAGAATTCTTACTGCATGATACTGTACAAACGAGTGCTTTGTTTTTGTTTTGTATTGTATGTTACATTGAAATCTTTCTCTGTGATATATGTAGAAAGCTTTGCTTAGTAACACTATTTTCTTCGCTACGTTTTTCTATAAGTTCAGGAAAGAGAGGTCGTGTATGAATTTTCTATCAGGTTTCAAGTATCTATTTCCAGTTCTTCATATTTCTATTGCTTTCTCATTTCTTTTAGAAATGCATTTTCTTCTATTAAAGCTGGTGGTGGAAAGTTCCCCTTTGATAACAATATCCGTCCAATTAACACTGAATATTCTCGATTGACTGTATAGATTGGCATGTCTCAAAATATTGTTATTTTGTCATTGTCTGGGTCCATTTCTGGAGTATGCTTATTTCACCGCTCTTCTGTTGACATCGCATCCAGTGTATGAAAGTTCAAAATGTGCCATACCTCAATATGTATTATATCTGAATATTTACAGACATTATGTTTAATTACTTAACAATCTCCACTTACTATTCAGCTACTAGTTGGAAGTTTTTGATTCTGTACCGCATTCAATTTTCCAGATGTCTCAATTTCGAGTCATGCGTTTCTTGGGACGATTGTTTTGTTTATTTAAAAAAATTTTTTTTTTTGCTTGTTTTTCTCCAATATGTGCAGTTTTCTTTATTAATATCTTATTTTGGTATTAGTCATGTATGAATTTTTATTATTAGACTTTGAGTATTCTGTTGTGATAACAAAAAATAGTTTTGTTTTGTAATGTAGCGACAAAGTCACGCTTCGATCTTTTACTAAATAATATTCCAAATGAGAGATGAAAGCGTTTTCTGGAAACAGGAATATCAAATAACAAGAACAGACTGAAGATGACCATTTGTGAGATTACAACCAAAGGTGATTATTTGTACGCTTACGACGAAGATGAGTATTTGTGAGCTGGTAATCAAAATGGCCAATACTATAAAAAAAAAAAGAAACAAAAATATGCCAACATCATAGAAGGCCATAAAAAGATGAAAAGTTGACACAGCAGAAATGGGAGGGGATTTTTGACACAAAACGTTTCTACCAAATTATCCATGCAAAAATATAGAATGTAATTTATATACGTAGAAGCAAAGTAAAGAAGGCAACAGTTTTTCATAGTGATAGCTTATAATCATAAGAATGTTTTCTTATATTGGCACAAGGTTACAAAATATACGAGTAGGATAGGTGCATTATATCGTTATCAGTAAATGACTAACCCTCGTTTTAGCTACCCTCAGTATAATGAATAGTAAAATCGACCTCGTTTTGGCGTTCATATTAACAAAAGGGAACAGCTGGTTAAATGTACCCCAATTGGCAACTGCCATGTATTATATTGACCCATGAAGAATGGAAATTATTCTGCTTCGGTAGAAATTGAACACCGCACGTCCAATATTTACAAGGCGTATTCTGTTGTAACCATTTTCTTGTGGTGATTTACCATTTGAAATAATACACGAGCTTCACTAACTTTTCTTGAAAAACTATACATTACGACAGAAGGGCAATTCCTTTGCTAGAGACAAACTTTACGAACAAACTCACTCACTCTCTCTCTCACTCTCCCCCCCCTCTCTCTCTCTCATTCTCACACACACGCAAGAAAAAATAAAAATACATAGAAATAAATGAATACAGTTTTTGATTCAGAAAGAAATCAATATTTAAGATGTAAAGATATTTACATCTTACAGTTCATCGTGATGTCTTCAAAATCAGTTTGCACAACACTGCACACGTGACAGTTTTTATGATAATTTTCTAGCGCTTTGACTTTTTTTTTTTTTTTTACTTCTGTTTCTTTTGCATAAAATTGTTTTGTAGATTTTTTCTAGTTTATTTTTCTCTGTAGCAATAACAGTGATAACATTCAAAAAGTGGTGGTAAATATTTTACAAAAATCAAAGACAGAATTTTATTTCAGTCCGTGGTATTTAAGAAAACAGAAAATCTTGTATAAATCCATATTTTTATAGTTATTTGTTGAAATATTTTTCTTCGTTTTCTATTACATTTTATTTTGCTTGCAACATATTACAGTCTACATTATAATCAAAACTGTTAGTTACTTTAGTTTACGGTGAGAACAAAGAAGGCTCTTTTACATCTGCCCCAAAGTAATTTTTTTTCTTTTACACAATTACTCTTGCAAATATAGACTATCACTGTCATCTCAAATTATTCTAACAAGAATAAAAAACAGATCTACGAATTTGGCTTCTGCCAATTTCTCTTTAGAACTATCAAAGCCTCGAATAATTCGGTGTGAATGTTTTTCCAATTTTGTTTGAGATTCTACTGATTCTACTATTCACTGTCATTAGTATAAGAAGAAGAAGAAGAAGAAGAAGAAGAAGAAGAAGAAGAAGAAGAAGAAGAAGAAGAACAACAACAACAACAACAACAACAACAACAACGACGACGACGACGACGACAACAACAACAATAATAGCAAAAACAACAACAATAACAATAAAACAACGGTAATAATCCCTTCTACTATAATAAGCACAGGGTTTGAAATCTTAGGGGAGGGGGTAATCGATTACATCGACTGCATTGTGTTCTTATTGTATCAACCTCGAAAGGGAGAATGGTAAAGTAGACCTTGCTGGAATTTGAATTCAGAACGTAAAGAACTGGGAGAAAGACACTAATCGTTTTGTTCGACGCTTAAACGATTCTGTCAGTTTGCTGACTTCATTGTAATAATTGTATAAACGTCTGAGCTGTTTTGCGGGGCTTTCGCTCCTTCTCCTGTCAGCTATATCCACAAAATCCGAGCGTGCATTCGACATTGCATTCCAGTCTCCCACTAGAACTAAACAAAATGATGTTCCCAGATAAACCTCCAGACACAGGAAGAAATCGAGCGTTGCGTCTCTGTCTGTGCATAAGCTGCTGCTAGTCTGAAGTTATCCCTTCGCTACTGCGCACATCCAAGACCACTAGCTTACCTTCTGGTAAATTGGTAAGATGGTCTGTACCGAACAGCTCTGCTTCCTATCCGCCGCAAATCTCGTATCCCTTGGAAATGGGCATGAAGAGATGTGGATAAGAAAATCTGGTCTCGCTGATGACCATTGCATCTATAACTCGGGACCCGAGGTCATTTTGCATGAGGTCCTGCTTTCCAGATGATTCAAGGCTATGTACATTCACACTGCCTGTTCTGAGTACAGCTATATTTGTCAAGAAGGAATAAGAAAGGAATTACTTAATTTATTCCTTTGGTAGGACAGGTGCTTCTTTCTTCAGGTTATCTCTTCTTCTCACGAGAGGTACTTTATATAATCTTTTGTTCATATTTCCCGTGGAAGATCCCACTTCTTTGGACTATCTATTTTTTGTAAATGGTATATCTGTTGTGAAATTTGAATAATTTTTATATATGGTGGAATGCTATTACTTAATGTGATGTTGTTATAGTGTGGGATATTTTTATTTTAATGCATGTAGTTCACTGGTGTTTTATTAGCTTTTGTAGCTATGCAGTTAATGATTTCTTCTTTTCTGTTCATGTTGTATGATGATTGTTGGTGAGTGTATGAATTTGGTAATGGTGTCTGTGATAGCAGTGGTGGAGATAATGATCTTGGTAATGCAGTTGTAACTACTGTTCCGGTTGGTGTTAGTACATTGTTATTTGAAGGCATTTTCCCCATTTATTTGTATCGCCCAGTTTTCTATTAGGCAACTTTTGTTCCCATATTTTTCTTTTGTTAATGTTGGCCTTTTGGTTTCCACCCCGTCACCTTCGCAACATGAGGTGTCTATGTGGTGTGAGCTGGACAGGGTCATTACTAAGTGTGTTTTGTGATGTTGTTGGTATAACTGTTGTTGTTTTAGTGTTTTCTGTTGCTGTTTTTATTGCTGCTGTCTGCGATACGGTGGTCTTTGATGTCGGTGTGTTTTCTGCTGTTTTAGATGCTTTTGTTTCTGCCCTCAATTGCCATGTATAGTTTTATTCCGTCTAACAGGCTAATCAGATTCAAGATAGGTTTCATGCTTTTGTGATCTTGTTGGATCAATAGCTCCATCACTAGGCTCGACCAATTTGTGTTCTGTAGCCTCTGAACTTATTGATTGGTGGTTTTAACATCTATATCAAAAAGGACAGCTGCCACCAAACAGAAGATGTTTAATTTTGGTGGTACGTTAAATATCTTTATTTTAACTACCCCACAGCCAAGAAAGGTTGAGATAAAGGTTGTTACACGGTGTTTCTGGCCGGAACCTCTGTAGGAAATCTTATCTCGACAGTACCGTTCTTTTCTTTCTGGTGAGGGAAGAAATCGGTTAAAGTCTGGTACTTATTTAATCAGTAACTTTTGTCGAATCGTTAAGTTACAAGACGGTAAAACCAACACCGGTTGTCAAGCGTTGGTAGGAGCCAAACGCAGACACAGACAAAATAGATACAGTGATTTGTTATTGTGTCGCCTGCTCTACTTCTGCCGCTCAGGTTTTACATTCCACAATTCCACTGTTTGGTGCCAGGAGGATTCATATAAACTGATTGCGACGTTTCATCTACTTGCATTTGGCAATATTTCAAAGAATAAATCATATTTATTTTCACGGTGAACCCGCAAATGCTAGATTTGCAAGTTGTCGCGTTGTCGTATTTTGTGTTAGCTTTAACGGTGTTGGTCGCAGCGACGGTAGAACATGTTTGTACATTGGCTAGATAATTGGATTTCGGTTTTTTTTTTATGGTCACATTTTGCTGTTGTTTCCGTGGTTGAGGTTTTTCAGTTATTTCTGTTGTTCCTTTCATTTGCCTTATTCACGTTATTTTTGTTTTTGATGCCTCAGTCACCATTGATGGTGGCAGTGATAGTGGAGATGAGATGCTATGTTGTAAAGGTGGGATGTCGGTGAGAAAACAGCTTCTCAAATCTCTGATTCCACTCCCTTGACTATTTGGTGAAAAGTTCGACACTAGATTTTATTTTAGCTTTTTTTCTTTTCTTTTCTTTTCTTTTTTAATGAGTAGAATTTAAGAAAATATCACACAAGTTTCGCCTCGAAATTTAACAGAGCCAATTATCCTGAGAAGATGTTGGCTGTTTTACTAATAAGGTGGAGCAACAAAAATACTAAATAACTTCATTGAAAGCAATAAAATTTAACAATAATTCACGAGATTCGAAACGATGTTCTCACTTATATGATGGTAATAAGTAGTGGTTCGCCCTAAAAAGGGCGATTAGAATAGAAGCGATAAGGTTTAGCTAAAGACTAGCAGTAGAAAGAAACAGAGCAGAGGCGGAGCTAGTCAGGAAGTTACATGAGGCCTCTAAAAAAGCTTACTTATTTAATTACTTTATCATTTCATTATATGTAAACCCCAAAACTTTATGCCTGCCTTTGTATTGACCACATACATACGTACATATATATATCACGAACTAACTGTTACTTTCTCAGAGCACGAAGTTTTGTCAGTGAAGAGGTCGCGGTCTGAAAGCGAGGAAAATATTTTGACAAATTAAATTTAAATGTTTAAGTGAATCTAACGGTTTTTGTGTGTTTCTTATATGGCTTATAAATACCTTCCACGCTGCAATTGTTTTCGTTCCAGCACACGATCTCAGATCAAGTCACTCGCTATGCAAGTACATCTCCGTAATATATATATATATATATCATTTTTCATTTTCATTTTCATTTTCATTTTATCTAGTTTCAGCTCACGAGCTGTGACCATGCTGGGGCACCGTTATTCGGTGTTGCTATATGATTTTACTTCACGAATGCTTTTTTAGCAATTAACATTTGGTGGATGAGAGAGTTTGATGCAGCTGTCCTCATCTGCACCTCCTGCCGTGAAGTTGGTTCATCTGGGACACCTGACAGGAAGAGATCCAGTTTCATTTTAAAGACATCTGCTTCCACCCCATGCAGGTCTCTCAGGTCCTTCGGGAGGATATTGAAAAGATGTGGACCTCTGAAACCCAGGCTATCACAGCATCTTGTCCTACATCTTGATGGCAAATTTGGAGTCCTTGGCACTATGCAGTGGCGCCCAGTTCTAGTATTTGTGTAACTCTCGATGCCAAAGTTTGGGACAAGTCCTTCCAGGATCTTCCAGTTGTATATTATGGCAAATCTTTCTCGCCTACGCTTTAAGGAATAGAGTCTTAATCTCTTGAGTCTTTCCCAATAGCTTATATGCTGCGCAGAGGCTATCTTCTTCGTGTAGCTTCGTTGGATAGCCTCAAGTTCTGTGATTAATTTGACACTGGTTGGTGACCATAGCTGAGAGCAATAGTCAAAGTGGCTTAGGACAAGTGTCCTCCAGAGGACCATCATGGTTTCCTGGTCTCTTGTTCTAAAAGCTCTAAGAATCCATCCGGTCAGCCGCCTACATTTCATTGCCAACTTAGCAACATGCATATATATATATGTATATATATATATATATATAATATATATATATATATGTGTGTGTGTGTGTGTGTGTGTGTGTGTATATGTGTATATATATATATATATATATGTATATATATATGGTGTGTGTCTGTGTGTGTATCTGTGTACATATATATATATACATATGCATATATTTATGTATTATTTATATTATTATATGATCGAACACCACGCATCCTTTTCCAATTAGTTTTATCCTTATAATGTCATATCCTTATAATGTCATATTTTAATATCAAACCGACGATAGCACCTCAGTGCAATATTTCATTGCCTTTAAGGCGGCGTGCTGGCAGAATCGTTAGGGGCAAAATGTTTAGTGGTATTTTCGTCCGTCTTTTCGTTCTGAGTTCAAATTCCTCCAGCGTCAAGTTTTACTTTCATCCTTTCAGGGTCGATAAAATAAGTACCAGTTGAGCACTGAAGTCCATGTAATTGACTCATTCCCTTCCCCGAACTTACTGAAAACAAAACAGACTCTAATTACTGACTGTATTATCACACAGTTTATAATATCATACAAGTCATAATACCATATTGGTTTCAAACTTTGGCAGAAAACCAGCAATTTAGTAGGAAGGAATAAGTCGATTACACCAACCCCAGTGCTCAGCTGGTACTTATTCTATCAACCCTGAAAGGATAAAAGACTCAGTCGATCTCGCTAAACATTTTGCCCGGTATGCTAATGATTGTTCCATGTTGTGTGATTACACTAATATTTTACGAGGGTTGTTTTGTTGCCGCATGAAATTCAGTTTAACTCCATCACTTGGTTCAGATGAGTATTTTAGTGAACCAAGTACACTTCGCTTCCTTAGCTGGCCACTCGTGTTTTACTTGTTGGCTATTCAGGCTGCGCATTATTCTCGCTTGCCTGGGAGAGCCTAAAAAGGTCGTGCTGTCTTTCGTATATAACAAGGACAGTGACTACTACTACTACTACTACTACTACTACTACTACTACTACTACTACTACTGCTGCTGCTGCTGATACTACTACTGCCACCACTGCTGTTGCTGTCGCTACTACTACTACTACTACTACTACTACTACTACTACTACTACTACTACTACTACTACTACTACTACTACTACTACTACGACGACGACGACGACGACGACGACGACGACGAACAAACGCACTAAATCCGTCAACGTCAACCATAATAGGTTGGAATTCCTATGTGAAAGTTAAATACAATGTCACTAATCTTGATGAGGAGAGTGTAATTTACTTAATTGCTCTAATTACTTGATTAGTTTGTATGTTATTGATTCCAGAAAGATGAAAGGCCAAGTCGATCTCGGCGTGATTTGAACACAGATCTACACACCGCAAGCTATGTGTGTTCCATCACATCTTACCGAATCTGCCAGTTGTATAAAGAAGGTGCGGGGTAGTAGTTAGAGTGGGGGGAACGTATAATAGTAGTAACGATAGTGGTGGTGGTGATAGTGATAGCTAAGATGGAGGTGGTGGTGGTGGTGTTAGTAGTGGTATTAGAGGTAGGGACAATTATGGTAAAGGTGTTGCTGCTGCTTGTGATTTTTGTGACGGATTAACAAAGAAAAACACACACACCCAAAGAAAACTCATTAACAATAACAAATATATATTTCCTTACTACCCACAAGGGGCTACACACAGAGGGGACAAACAAGGAGAGACAAACAGATTAAGTCGATTACATCGACCCCAGTGCGTAACTGGTACTTGATTTATCGACCCCGAAAGGATGAAAGGCAAAGTCGACCTCGGCGGAATTTGCACTCAGAACGTAACGGCAGACGAAATACGGCTACGCACTTCGCCCGGCGTGTTAACGTTTCTGCCAGCTCACTGCCTTAAAATACTACAAGGCATTTTGCCCGGCGTGCTGGCCATCCTGCCAGTTCGCCAATAATAACAAATATAACGTGAACATTAGTTTTATTTAGAACACCAACGTAGACAACATTAAGCGAAAGCCACATTGAATCGAAGAAGGAACCTCTACGCAGTCATCCAACGTGCTAGCAAACCAAATTTTCCGACAGTTGTATTTGCCAAGTTAAAAATGAGATATGTTCAATAGTAATATGTAAGGTACACTAGATCTTAAGTGAGACTCCCACCCACCACCAAAAAAAAAAAAAAGAAAGGTTTGAATATAGCTGGAATGGCCTTGATCGTAGGTCAGGACAGGTCAGCTGGGTCAGAACAGTCTGCGAAGTCAACAGCATCAACAACAGCAACAGCAGCAACAACAACGGGAATCTCATTTTCTTAGTAAGGGTGCGTCTCTGTCTGCCTGTCTCCTCTCCCTCCCCCTCCCCCTCTCTCAGCGCAAAAGAAAAAAAAAAACTAAATGAAAAAGAAGGAAAGATTTTCCGATGGGTAAACATAGCAAACCAACAAACAAATACATCTGACATAGCCATCTGTCCTCCCACTATGTACCTTAGAAGCGGAAACACTTGAGTGAGGGTGTAAAGAAGCGAAGGGGTCCTAATTAGTAAAATACTGCCAAAATTTTATTGGTGGATAATTACATACGTCATGTGTCAGTAAAGACGGACGTCCTGCATGGAATGGCAGAAAAACACAGGTGGTTGTATTGGTGGTGGTAGTAGCTGTATGATGTTCTTGTTGATGTTGTTAGTGTTGTTGTTGTTGTTATTAAGGCGGCGATCTGGCAGAATCGTTAGCATGCCGGGCGAAATGCTTATAGAAATTTCATCCGCCTTGACGTTCTGAGTTCAAATTCTGTTGAGATTTACTTTGCCTTTTATCCTTTCAGGGTCGATAAATTAAGTACCAGTGAAACACTGGTGGTTGATGCAATCGACTATATCCACCCCAACGATTTCAGGCCTTGTGCCGATAGTAGAAAGGATTATTATCATTGTTATTCAATAGACTTAGGCGCAGGAGTGGCTGTGTGGTAAGTAGCTTGCTAACCAACCACATGGTTCCGGGTTCAGTCCCACTGCGTGGCATCTTGGGCAAGTGTCTTCTGCTATAGCCCCGGGCCGACCAATGCCTTGTGAGTGGATTTGGTAGACGGAACTGAAAGAAGCCTGTCGTATATATATATATATATATATATATATATATATATATATATATATGTATGTGTGTGTGTTTGTGTGCTGGTGTGTTTACATCCCCGTCACTTAGCGGTTCGACAAAAAGAGACCGATAGAATAAGTACTGGGCTTACAAAGAATAAGTCCCGGGGTCGATTTGCTCGACTAAAGGCGGTGCTCCAGCATGGCCGCAGTCAAATGACTGAAACAGGTAAAAGAAAAAAAAAAAGAAAAGAAAAAGACTTATTTTTATCACATGCGTTCACTGCATTGCCAAGTGCAGCTCTGTGTGCCTTGGGTTTGTGCTGTGGTTTGTTATGGTGCTCTCATTTTCACTTGAAAATTTACGGAGGATATGCGCAGTGGCAACAGCACTATTTTCTCTATGTTATATACATTCGTAAGTCCAAGTGTTTTGGTTATATATTTGTCTGAATGTTTTTTCTTAATACTACCTAATGCACCTATTATTATAGGGACTGTTTCTGTTTTGATGGTCCACATTCGAGTTATTTCTATTTCCAGATCTTTGAATTCTGTGAATTTCTCCATTTCTTTTAGAGATACATTGTCATTTGTCGGTATTAATACATCGTTTAGTATGCATTTTTTATCCTTGGTGATCTCTGACAACTATATCCGGTCTGTTAGCCTTAATTTTTCTGTCTGCGTGTATCGGTATTTCCCAGAGTATGGTTGCATTGTCATTTTCTGAGGCCTCTTCTGTGGTGTCCCTACACCATCTTTTTTCTGTTGTCATTCCATAGCATTGGTATAGCTTCCAGTGTATATAGGTCTCAACGCTGTCATATCTGTGGATATATTCATTCTTAGCCAGAACTGGGCAGCCAGAGACAATATGATTTATAGGTACTTCTCCATCGCCACATATTCTGCAGGTACTTATTGTATTTTTATTCGTTATGTTTCTTGTTGGGAGGCTTTGATCTTGTGCTGCGATTAAAATCCCCCAGCCTCTGCTTTGAGTCCTGAGCTTCTCAGCCATTGTTGGGATTTTACATTAGTCTATTTCTTTTCTGTTTAGCTTATCCCAATATTTACCATGTAAGGGCTTTTCTTGCCAACATTTTATCATGATACTTTGTTGTCCCAGTTTTAGTTTGGATTTCAGTTGTTTTACAGTTGTTTTACAGTTTTTGGTGTTTCCTCTTTTTCTTCATAGTTGTTAGGTACCATGACTTCTTTCTTTACAGCTTCTTTAAGGACAGAAAGTAATATTTTTGCTTTGCTCGTATTTTGTAGCTATTTGTGTCAGTCTTTGCTTCTGAATTAAGTATTTCTGTAGCTCTATGGTGGTTATTTTTTAATAGTTTTCTAGTTGTTTAAGGTCTCTACCACCCTCAATTCGTTTTATATATAATCTTTCTGTCAGATTTTGGGTGGTGCATCCTAAATTCTGTCATTATTTTTCTGGTTTTCCTGTCTAGTTTTCTTAGTTCATTCAGAGTCCAATTAAGAATATTGTAGTCGGCACGGTTAGAGTGTTGATACCTATTATCTTTTTTATTTTTTTGCATTGAGCTCTGTTTTAAGTATTAATCTAACATGTCTATAGTATTCCTTCCTTATCTTGTCTTTCATTTGTGTGCGTTGTACCGTATTTAGTTCATTGATTCCTGAATATTTGTATGTTTGGCTTTGGTCTAATTCTCTTATTTCATTTACTTTATCTAGTGTGAAGTTGCTACTCTTAACTAGTTTTCTTCTTTTCAAGGTTGCTTTGGCACATTTTTCAAAGCCGAATTTCGTGTTTATTTCTTTGGCAAATCCATGTACTGTCTGTAGAAAGGTTTCCAGTTGTTTGTTATTTACAGCATACAGTTTTAGATCATCCATATGCAAGAGATGGTTGATTGTTTTACTGTAGCAGTTGTATCCACATCCAATTTTGTTTTATATGTCAGTTAAAGGCGTCAATGCCAAGCAGAAAAGGAGTGGAGAAAGTGAACTTCCTTGGAATATTACTCTTCTAATGGGGATGGCTTTAGTTTTTATGAGTCTGGAGCTACAGTACTGTTTGCCGTTTACTCATGGAATGTTTTATATACTTTATTATTATTGGTGCTACTTTGTTCATGGCTAGTGTTTCCAGGATACATGTGAGGGGAATACTGTCAAAATTGATTCAAGCCATGCTTAGACTCCTCTTTTTCTTTCGGCTGTCTTCAGTTATGGCTTTTATTGATGAATAACTGATTTTTACCGCCAAATGAACCCTTGCAGCATCTCTTCTGCTCTTCTGGAAACGAGCCGTTTTCTTCCAGCTGTTTGCTCATTCTCTGCGATATTATTGCACTTCTTCTTCTTCTTCTTCTTCTTCTTCTTCATCTTCTTCTTCTTCTTCTTCTTCTTCTTCATCTTCTTCTTCTTCTTCTTCTTCTTCTTCTTCTTCTTCTTCTTCTTCTTCTTCTTCTCTTCTCTTCTTCTTCTTCTTCGTCTTCTTCTTCTTCTTCTTCTTCTTCTTTTATTATTATTATTATTATTATTATTATTATTATTATTATTATTATTATTATTATATTATTATTATTATTATTATTATTATTTGGTTTGAGCAAAGTTCGATCTTATCCCTGGTAGAATTTATGTGGATAGCGGGTTACTACCTGTAATCTTAGGTATCCACAAGTTTTCAGTAGTCTTTCAAGTGCTTAGAACCTCCTGATGATCCTGGCTGTCCTTAAGAGACAAACTTTCTGTAGGAACTCTACTTCCTATTCTATTCTAATTTTTTTCAGCCATGTTTGCTTATTGTTCCAAACGCACCAATATTTATATGCATGATCATTAGTTCTCATACTCCAAATTCTTCTTATTTCAAATTTAAAGGGATTGTATTGTGTGTGTGTGTGTGTGTGTGTGGTGTGTGTGTGTGTGTGTGTGTGTATCTTCGTCCTCTTTCTTTTCGATCCTAGAATTTAACGGGCATGATGGGGCGATAAGAAAGCAACTTCGTTTTTCGTTATCTGTAATTATTATTGCTGTAACAACAACAACAACAACAACAACAACAACGATGACGACGAAAACAATAGCAACAACAACAATAATTATTATTATTATTTGGTGCAAACTCACAGCTTATTTTCTGGGGTATGATGGAAAGTGTCAGCTGACCACAACCAGAAGACTAAGGTGACACTCTGCGAAGAACTCTTGCAATTCCAAGCAAGGATGATCTTTGTAGGCGTTCTACCATTACAATTATACCAATCATTTTGAGCCACGTTGGTAGTTGGGTGCTTATACTTCTAAGTGCGCCAAATACGACTGGTGTCACGTCTCCTCTCTTCATTGACCACGACCTTCATATTTCCCACTTCAAATCGTCATAATTCTTCAATTTTTCTTTTTCTTTCTCTTTGATCCTGTTGTCGCCGGGACATTTCTCGATGTAAATGTATTCGCTATTTATCTACTAACACCGGCATTTGTTGACTATGTTTCGGGAAAGACATACCAGGAAACACCACTCGGTGTTTTGGGAGAGTGTTTTCCACCACGCTAGTTGGCAGCCTACCGGCAAAAACGCTGTACGGTTACGTTACGTATATGTGGTGGATAATGTTTATTACACTAGCGCTGCTTCTATTTCATATTTCAATTTATCCTTACGTATGCATTGTCCTAGCATACCAGCACATAGTTTGCCCGTTATATGGATATAAGTCGTGGATTGGCGGTGAGATTCATCTCCTTTTTCAATAACCTTTAAGTATAGTTTCAGAGAAAGAGAGCAGGAGACAGAAATATAAGATAAAGAGACATATTTGGAGGCAGATAAAGAAAGTGTATATAGCCGAATAAATGGTGTAAGAAAACCAACCGACTAAACTGTAAGGTGTTTATAGTAGGAGGTTGCAACAGTGTGCACTTTCCTCAGATTACCAAGGTACGATTCATTATATCATGTCATCAAGACAGCTACCATTGCGATATGGTTCACTTGTCAAGAGTGAAGGCGCATGGTTTAATGGTTAGAGTTGTCAGGTCGTGAGTTTGATATCCGGCAACGATTTGTGTCCTTGAGAAAGACGCTATATTTCACGTTGCTCCAGTCCACTTTGCTGGCAAAAACGAATAGTACCTATATTTTAAAGGGCCAGATTTATCCCATTCTGTGTCACGTTGAAACTCCCTGAGAACTGCGTCAAGGTTACGAGTGTCTGCGGACAGCTCAGCCACTTGCACGTTAATTTCACGTGCATCTCGAACACTCGTCGTCATACCGACGGAGTACCAGTTTTAGCTATCAACAGTTCAGTTCATCTGTGAATAGGTGTCACAATGTCGATTAGTACACAGTACTAATCATTCAAATACCTAATTGTTAATAGGTCTCACTATCTTGCAGTAGACAAGAATGCTAACAGTATAACATATTCCATGGTACTGTAACTATGACTGATATCCCGACTCTATGTTGCCCAGTATGCCTTGTTCTAACTCGATATCACAAGACGGTACTGATCACTGTATTATGCCCATGTCTAACATACGCAACTATGAACATAGCAGTCTACCTAGCTAGAAATACTACAAAGTAGTAATAATTCAATGTCATATGAAGGTTCTTACATAGAGTTCCCCATGTTCTATAATGTGATACCTGTTCTTAGATAGCGCGTCATAAAACGAGTGGGAAATAATTGAGTAAATTACAGAACGTGAATCTTCCATAAGAGAGCTTTCGAAAACGCTTTACATTTCAAACCCGATACTTACAAAACACATGATATTCAGTCGAGCTCTTTTATCAAACATATATGCGCACTCCCTTATTTTATAGTAAAACTATATCTTAAAGCCTAATGTATTATTTACAAACAGTTTAGGGATTAACTTTGACGACTCATTTATATCTGCCTAATTACAGTATCGTCATCAAAATGAATATTTCAGAAGGTTAGATGTCAGCTCTGAAAGCGCAGACAAGTGGACGAAGATATTTCAGACGTTATTATTACATTTTTTTTTTTGACATGGAGTATCTAGGACTATATTATCATATGATTCCTTTTTCAAGAGAGTAGCATGCAATTTGAGGGAAATTTAGCTCTTACTTCTTACAAATCACGTTATCATGAAGAATATTTTCTTTTAATGTTCTGTGCAAGATATCGCTTGTATTAAAATTTATCTGTATGCATCAGCTACAAAAATTAGCAAAATGACATATTCCCTTCATAAAACAAATGAATCTAGACTTCGTGAGGGACAGTGAGAGGAAGAATGAATAAATTATGAAAATGAGATATTAACAAACTGCAGTAAGTAGTAGAGGGGGGAATCCCTAAATATTATAAAATTCAACTGTGTGTACTGAGCCATAGTGGAAGTATTCTAAAACCGTACGTCTCAAACGAAGCCTAAACGCCAGCGAATAATCTTCTAAAGAATAAGAAATATCTTGCTTGTTGGTAAAAAGAAATAATCTTGTGAAAGCTGGTTACAAGTAAGTCCCTCACACCACGTCAATTTGAAAGAAATTCTTTGGTGAAATAAAGAGCAATGATAACAAATTTAGACATTCTTTGGAAGAAGACCGTAGTATATCTTATAGCTGTATTACATTACTTAAGCGAGATTCTATCAGTCAAATATATTACGCCGTACATCGACGTTTCTGGGACAAACAAACAATCAATTAAAAAAAAAATACGTGTAACATTTTAAAAACAACTACAGGACAATTATGAATGGATTGATTACTATTATTTTCTAATAAAGTTGTTTTCAACATTATAAGAAGCAGTTTGAGAAGAAGAAAGGAACTAAGAACATGCTTCTTGCCATAAAAGTGATCACGGAATTATGACATCAATCAAATATATTCGGGGTACACAGTGACTTGAATATGTGAAGTAGAAAATAGGTATTAAACTTAGGAGGGTGCTTTGCGAGTGGCTCCTACTATAGCCTCGATTTCATCAATATCTTGCGAATTTTTGAAAGGGATTTCGAAGCTGAAAACTGTACATTATATATTTTATTTACATTATTTACATTTGACGGATCTTTGTCCTCATCTTGTTTGTTGTTAACACAACATTTCGACTGATATACCCTCCAGCCTTCTTCAGGTGTCTTGGGGAAATTTCGAACCTGAGTTCTCATTCCTAAGGTATTTTTCGATGTTGTTGTTGTTGTTGTTGTTGTTATTATTATTATTATTATTATTATTATTATTATTATTATTATTATTATTACTATTATTATTATTATAATAATAATAATAACAATAATAATAATAACAACAACAACAATATTAATAATAATAATAATAATAATAATAATAAAACAACAACATTAATAATAATAATAATAATAACAACAACAATATTAATAATAATAATAATAATAATAATAATAATAATAATAATAATAATAATAATAATAGTAACGATAACATCGAAAAATACCTTAGGAATGAGAACCCAGGTTTGAAATTTCCCCAAGACACCTGATGAAGGCTGGAGGGTATATCAGCCGAAATGTTGTGTTAACAACAAACAAGATGAGGACAAAGATCCCATCAAATGTAAATAATGTACATAATTCCTCATCTCTTAAATATAGGACTGAGTTACATACGTGTGTGTGTGTGTGTGTGTGTGTAGTAAAAGGAGGGATATAATATCCAGGCAGATACCGAATTTCTCTATATACAATCCCAACTTTGGTTCCTTCAGATGGTGAGTTTTACGGTAAATTTCCTATAAACTCGCATGTAAATATCAAATACTTGCATGGAAGGTATGAAAGTATTATATGTGGTGGGTTGATCGTTTTATTTGTCTTCATAATTTCAGTCTGCTAAATCTAATATTTTACCGAGAATTAGATCTCAGAAAGCGTCACCTGTACAACTGCAACCCCATAAATATATATAAGAGATATTTTCAATTGCATCGCATCACACGCAAGAAAAAACATTTATATATATGTGTGTGTGTGCGTGCATGTATATGTTTGTGTGTGTGTGTGTGTGTGTGTGTGTCTGTGTGTGTGTCTGTGTGTATACACGAATGCACATCTTTTGAAGTCTAGTTAGCTACTTGGAGATGTATTAATTATCAATCCAGGACGTACGTAGACTTGTATGAATCTACAGTTGGAACGGGAGGGGCATGAGATGATAGAATTTGGTAATAGTAATGTGGAATGTGTTGTACAAGGCCAGTTTAAGCAAAGGTGTTACTTCCTACCATAAAATAGTACCTTTTTTTTTTATCACCCTGAAGGAACGTTTATGATTTGATCTTAAGAAAGTAAAGGGCAGGGGAAATATCACAAAAATGTTCGTGCGACTCTAAGTTCTTTCAATCCACCGACGAAGGAATGAATTAACAACAACGATAACAGCAGCAGCAACAACAACAACAACAACAACAACGACGACAACAACAACATTATTTTTTTCTTTATTGGCTACTTGAACCGAATACGAAGCAAAGAGGAACAGTACAAAAATGTGTGGGGTTTAGTACAAAAGTACGTATATACAATAAAAACAAGAACAATTAACAACCAAATTTAGAAATTAGAATTCCCCAAAATTGGTGTTAGGGGTTCCGCCCAGGGTCAGCCAAAGATCTCCACATATCATGGTAAGCCTACCACGAAGGGCACCTTAGCAGGTACCTCTTACCTTTTCAACACATCTGCCTTACAAGCGTACCTTCAGAATAGAACCATTCACACGAGCCATTTTCGCTGCATTCACCAACCTTTCAAGAAAAATACTGGAGGACAGCATTTCCATGACCACCCTCACTTTCCTTTTCAAGTGGAATTTGAAAAAGTCGGCGGGAGCTTGGCCGAAGAGGAAAGTATCTTCAGTGCTTTCAGCCTCGTCCACCACACTACCTCTTTCGTCATAGCCAGCAACCGAACGAGAAAAACTGCCCCGCCCCCTTTCCGACTAAAAGAAGGCGGCGGGACGATGCTAATAACCGATGGACTCGGCTGATAACCGAGCAGTCTTACATACGTCAAAGCAGCTCCACAAGAGAGCAATACGATTTCATTGTTCTGTTCACATTTCGGACAGGTCTATCTCACAGCACTTCCGTGTTTGCGGAAGTTGTCTCAAACCGGCAGATTACCACGGTAACACTGCCAGGCCAGGTTTCTGGAAATTATCCATTAGCTCTGTCCCGAAAGTTCTCTGGAAAAGACAAGCTAGTTGATCCCTCTCGACGTTACCCTGAGGACGTCGTCGCTCTTTCCCGCCACTAATTCCCTACAATATTCCAATGTGGAATTACCACCGACCTCATTGCCCGACTGGCAGGGGTCTGCGAGTGCTTGCCGAAACCCCAGGAGTCAAGTGCTCTTTCTTGGTCTATGCTTGATCCAGGACTGTGGCTCCGTCAATAAGTAAAGCTGCAGAAAATTCTGTCTGACAAATGGCGAGCACACCTGCTCACTGTTAAGAAAACGCTGGAGATGGCAGAGCCTCAGAACATGCCTTCGCATCATTAGCTATAGCATGACCAGCCCTCCACGAGCAGAACATGTCCCTTCCGCAGAAAACGGAAGAGAAAGCGCTCCGACTTGATCAGTCAGGAAGCAGGGCAAGGGACGACGATCAGGCGTACGCATTCGACACCTGCGCCCAACTCTTCAGGAACTGCTTTCTTTCTGCCCATTACTGGGTGAGACTGACCACCCTGCTCGTCCACCTGGAGGTCCGGGCTAAACCAGGCCCCTGGAATTTAAACCAGTCCATCCGATCAGCGCCTTACGATGCTGTCAGGGAACATGGACCTGTCTCTCCAGGTGTCGAGCTGCAAACCTGCTGTATTTTCCTGGTTAATCTTTACACCTGTCACCGCTTCGGATTCCTTTAGGGTGGTGCCGATCATCTCGATTTCCGAGATATTTGACAGCATTATGGCGATATCGTCCACATCAGCCGACACAAACCTTCCTCATCCTAGTTCATGCAGTATACCCTTCGAAACATCTAACTTTCTTAGCAAGGGCTCGAGAGCCAGCGCGTGCAGAAGGGGTGAGAGTGCGCATTCTTGACTGACTGAATGCGCGATGATAGGTAACCATTTACTCCGATAGGTAACCATTTACATTGATTACTGAACAGATGTTGTGTATTGCAGCGAACCAGCCTCTGAAAACGGGACAGAAACGGACCACTACGACCCTATCAAAAGCTCCTGATTGATCCAAATTGATCAGGGATCCTCCCATACTAGATCCCTCCCTTTCCTCTCTTTGACGTAGTGAGTGAGGTGGAGGTCGTCGTGTATAGATCTGTTTGGGATAGCACATGTCTGCGCGTTACTAACCAGCTTATCGACAGCAAGCACCAATCTCTTGGCTAACACCTTGGCCAAAATCTTGTAGCCTGCGTTCAGCAGAGTTGCGAGCCTAAAATTATCTATCCTTCCACCTCTGTTCGGGTCTTTTCTCAGCATCTCTAGATCACGGCTCACAGCACTGGGGATACTCTTTTTCTGCTGTCAGTCGAGGTAGACATCCGCCAAGAAGAGATCCCGGAACAGGTCTTGCATATGAGGATAAAGCTCAAAATAACAGGCCAGAGACTTCTCCCTTGTGCAATCCGTCATCGCCCCCCGTATGTCTTCGACTGTTATCGGAATTTCGTTGAACTCTGCATACCAGGCTGAAAGGTGCGGCATGCTGTCGAGACAGGAGAGGAAATCAATTCGTTGTCTCCTCCCCTTCACATACATTACTTTCGACAATGTTATTGTTACTGTTGTTTCTACCAACACCCTCACTGGTCGTCTAACATTTGTCAGGGCAGAAAGAGAGGAATGTGGAGGAAAGTCTTCATCTGTAAGAGGGCTGATGGGAAAGAGTTTTCTTTTTGATTGTTTATTTACAGGTCGATTTTTATTTAAAACGCCAATCGAGCGTTTTTGTGGAAGCAAAATATTGCGCCTAACGGAGCAAAAACAACCACTGAGCACCAGCCAAGAGATTTTTGGTGTTCTTATTAACAAATTAGAACAAAAACTACACATAGAACAATAATGGAAGACAACAATTATAAATGAAACTCGAGCAGCGTCTTCAAGACTATGTTCGCAGCAAATAATGAAACATTGATGATGATGAGGGCTTGGACAAAAAGGAAACTGTTAATTAGTTCTTTCAGTCTCGACCAGCACATAACCTTTTTCGTCATACCTCCCGATGAGAGGAAAACTACTTGCTCACCCGGTCAAAGGAAGATAGTGGGGCGATATTCATGGTGAAGTCAGCCGATAGCCAAATCCGTCAAACATGTTATAATAGCTTTTCAACATAACTCCTCAAATTAGCAATGTTCAAGCACTGTACGAGTGCGAATAGGATGGTTTCATTATTCTGAGCGCATGTCGGGAAGGCGCTGATGATGGCACAACCATGCCTTCAGAGTTTATTCTGATCCAGCAATACCTTTAATAGGACTGCTAGTTAAAAGATTGCTGGAAACAATCCATTGTCCTCGAACCGAAAGTATTCCGGAGAAGACAAATCAGTTGATTTTCATCGGCGCTCAAAGTTTTCTCGGGAACATCGTTACTCTTATCCACCATTAATCCTCTAAAGAACGCCATGGTGGAACATCTAGTGAATCGAATTGTTCGACTGGCAGTGGGCTATGAAAGCCAGACATTAATTAGGTGCTAAGCGTCTTCCTTCGGTCTGTGTTAGATCCAAGTCTTTGTGAAAGTGACGAACTTGCGGGGAAGCGATTCTGACAAACAGCGATCACACGTGTTCATCGTTAAAGAAACGCTGGAAATGACGTCTCAGCGCATGATCCAGACTACAGGTCTATCAAATTGATGTGATGTGGAAAAGGTCAACTGACACAGCGACTGTAGATGCTCACGTCATCACCTAGAGATGTCGCAGCCTCAGTGCATGTCGGCATGTTATCAGCCATGGCATATCATGTCCTCTAAACAGCGGCCACTGAAAGCAAATTTAGCGCCTGACCAATGGGACCCGTCCCCTTTACCAAAAGCGGAAGAGCTGGCGTTCTATTTCTGTGAGGCGTGAACTAAGGTAAGACATGATGCTTAGGTGCTGCTATATGATGGAGGCAATGTAAGCATTCGCCCTTCCTCCCGACCTTTCAAAAAAAAAAAAAACTTTATTTCCTTTCTAGGCGAGATTAGCCACCCTGTTCATAACTTCGTTCCAGTCCCTCCCTAGTTGAAGATCTGGACAAAACCAGACTTCACAAATTAAGTAGGTCCGTCCGAACAGTGCCTCATGACATCGTGCCTAAGAAAGGGCCTCCTTCCCTACTGATTGATTATTGACTCTGTGATCTGTATAGCCGACGATTTTAAACTGAAGATTACTTATGTGTCACTCTTTACAATTCTACAGAATACTCTATCTTGATACTATCTGGATAACCCGACGCAGCTAGTCCAAGTTCATATTTGCACATTCGAAGAATTTAATCTCACCGGTAAAATTTCCACTTATTTCTTATTTTCATTTTCCTAAAATTTTCGTTGCGTCTTGCAACCTTTTCAATAGTCTTGACTCTGTCCCTGCTAGGAACAGCCCACATCCTACGCATGGCACTATCAATTCAATATTACAACCTAATCAAAACAATCCACAAACACGAGACACACTCTATATAGCAAATATCCAATGAAACAAACAACCACCAGCAAGCTAAATACCCAATGTATTAAACACGCAACACGCAGTACAGACACTAACGAGACATTGCACCAGACACCATAACAAGTGAAACTGACGCAATGCAAGAGATTGCACTCCCTCAACAACAAAAAGACACACAAACAATGGTGCACACACTCCAGAAACGCGGAGTTGTAACATGTGATGGTGTAGAAATTTGCCTGAAACTAGCAGATGCTGAACAAGAAAAACAACAACAACAATAATAATAATAAATGCCTTGATGCAGTACAAGTAGTTGCTCTCGAGGCTTCTGATTCGAATTGTTATCATGTACATTGTTTTGTCTTGGTATAAAAGATGGGCTACAGCAAATATTCTGCTCAATACCACAGATTTGCTTGTCAGTTGTTTGACCTTAACCAGTTGAGCATGTCCCTTAGTGGCTGACGATATGTGCCTCTCTGATCACGAGCAGAAGTAGTGGGGGAGCATCATAGCCATATGTTGAGAGGGATTCTTTGGGGTTTGAATAATTTACCTTTGGAAACATGGGTGGTTCTTTCAACATCCTTAAACAACCCTTATTCAGGGACCTTTTGAGCGGGATGGGCTATTCGATCAGAAGAAAATTCTAACTGGGCCCCACCTGCAAGGTCATGTGCTGGTTATCTCGATATGAAATCACCATGTCGCGCACATATGGTTGTGATGCATGTGCCTGGTGTACCTTTATCAGACGGGTAGTCATGATGGGTATATTGGGCTTCGTATATTTTACCCCAGTGTCACTCTGATGGCATGTACTGATAATAATGATGATGATGATGATGATGATGATGATGATGATGATGATGTTGGATTATTAAACACTAGCAGTATCGCCCGGCGTTGCTCGGGTTTGTAAGGGAAATAACTGTATAAGCATTTTTAGAGATGTAAAGTATAATAGCCATCTCAATATGGCTAACCACAAAGGGGGTGGGTGTTACTGTAGCTTTTTACGTTCTGAGATTTAATAATAAATTTTTAGAGAGTTACTTCCCTTATATATGCCAAAAATGCATTAAAAATGGGAAAAATTTATGGTAAATTATTTTTTAAATCGTAGACTCATCGTAGAAGGGCTCGATATAAATCACGACTATAAGATACCCGGTTTTGGTTAAACTGCACCGCAAAATGTGGGAGTAGTTAGGAATCTAAATCGTAGGAGACAGACAGCACACAACCTCACTTTTATATATAAAGATTTCTAGTATAGGCACAGTGCACACAATTTTGAGGGATGGACAATCGATGACATCTGCTCCGGGGCTCAACCAAAACATATTTTATTGACTCCAAAATGAAGAAAGCAAAGTGAATCTCGGCAGAATTTAAATTCAGAAAGTAAAGACGAAGACTTAAATATAAGTACGTATCTGTATATAAATATAGATGCGTATGACTGTGCATATGTTAATATAGGTCAAGGCACGTGGCTTGGTACTTCGCGTACTCAGTTCACGATCTGAGGATCATGAGTTCGGATTATGGCGGTACGTTGAGTCTTTGAGCAAGACACACTAACTCACGTTGCTCCAATCCAAGAAAATTTAGTTGCGCCTGTTATTCAAAGGGCCAGCCTTGTCACGTTCTGTGTGAAGCTGAGTCCCACCAAGAACTACGTTAAGGTAACGTGTGCCTGCGGAGTGCTCAGCCTCTTGCACGTTAATTTCTTGAGCGGGCTGTTCCATTGATCGGATCATCTGGAACACTTGTCGTCGTAACCGACGGAGTGCCAATATCTATACTACAGATCTAACCACCTATCGATATATTTTTCAAGTATC
>NC_043016.1:4472216-4474662 GCF_006345805.1 Octopus sinensis | reverse complement strand
TTATCACTTCGTTATACCTTGTCTCGCCATTACCGTTCATTTTTTTTCAACAGCGACTGTTATCTTCAACATTTGAATTCGTGTATGTGTGCGTATATATGGATGTGTGCATTTGCCACATATATGTGTCTATGTGTATGAAACATATAGGTTTATATATATCTATCTATCTATATATATATATATATATAGATATAATATATATATATATATATACATATATATAATATATATATATATATATATATATATATATATATATATACCTTAATATTTATACATATATATATACAATATATATATAATATATATATATACACATATATATATATATATATAACTATATATATACATATGCATATATATTATACATAGTTTATACTATATATATATATGTTATATATATATATATATATATATATATAGATATATATATATATATATATATATTAGATATATACTCTTTGTTAATTTGTGGGGTTTTCTGTTATTATAGAACACCGAGTGAAAATATGTTTACGACCGTTTTTGAGCTTCTGATAAAATAACTTTCTCCTTTGTCTGTAATAAAATAGTACTAAGTGTTCTAACTGACCGTTTACTTCAGACGATGCTACTTGCTTGTTATCATCGTTTCTTAAAACATACTAGAGTACTCTTCCTTTTTGCACTTCCAATCCCTTTATACTTGATACATACATATATACAAGAATGCATGCAAAATGTATATATATACCTACACACACACACCCACACACACACAATTATATATTATATAATAAGACTGATATATATATACATATATGTATATATATATATATATACATATACACATATATATATATATATATACATTATATATATATGTTGTACCATATATATATATATAGATAATATATATAACATTAATATATATATACAATATATTTATATATATACACCACCACACATATATGTACATATATATATTTAAGCATGCATATAGATAATATATAAGTCTGTATATAATATGTATAGTTAAGTTATAATTGTATTTGTGTGTGTAGATGTATATATATATATATATATGTGTGTATATATATAATAATATATATATAATATTATATATTATATATATGTGTGTATATATATATATATATATACATCCATACATATACATGTATATGATTTATTTAAATATTTGCGTGTATTTATTTTGATATGTACACAGATATATATTATATAGATATATATAGGTGTATGCATATATCATACACTATGTAAATATATATGTGTTTGTGTGTGTAAATGTATGTTTGTGTGTGCCTGCATTGGGGGTGTTTGTTTCTGTTTGTGTGTATATACACTGATGCATATATGTTCAGTTTTTTGCTTCACGTCATGTTCTTTCGTGTTCAATATCACTATGCCTTATATTAGCGACAATTTTCCCACAATATGCTGCATAGCGATATATCAGTTCAGATGAGATTACTAATACATGTGAATGTGTGGGCGTGTGTTTCTATCTGTCTGTGTATAAAGCACTGTTTTCACAAACCGTGATTAATCTTCTTTGGGTTTCTATGTTGAACTTTCTAGAGTTCGTTATCAACGTGTAAATGGCTGAGTAATTAATATGTGTATATACACCTAGCGGGAATATCTATTTATGTCAGAGTGGCACAGTGTGTGATAGGCCTTAGAATTCAAATTCAGTATTTCCACACATCTTTCTTCATCCCATCAGGAAAGATTAATATAATTAAAATGATTTCATTTCATTTTCCCCTTTATTGCAGCATGACTAAAACATCTCTTAAAGTTATTGAAACCGGTGACTTATTGTAATGAAGTTGTAAATACAATCTTACTTTCATTTGATAATAAAATTCAAGGCATCTTTTGCTTTTTAATATATCTTTATTCATGTTTTATGTGTACATATATACATACACACACATGCACAGTGAACTGGCTTTAAAAGGAGTGGATATACAACTTCTAGTACGCCTTTTAAAGCCAGTTCGCTGCATCTCATCCGCGTGACACTGATGTGCGATGAGTCGAAACGATCGTAGTGATTAATAAAGAGTCTTGTGTATTCCACTTTCTTTCACTCATATTTTGTGTGTGTGTGGCCTGTTTTGGAGAAAGTTATGTTCATGCGAGCCTACTCCAGTGCTCAATATACAACCTGGTGCAGGGGTGGGAGATGTACCCTCTCCTGCCACCGTTAAGTACACTACAAGAACTTCGGCTACAATGACTAGGCTTGTTTTGAATACTTGAGTGTTTTTCCGTTAGTTTCTTCAGGCAGGTGGGGGTTTGTGATTGTTCCTCACTCCCACTTAGAGAGTAACGTGAAATGAAGTGTTTTGCACTTAGAAAACAACGCAGTACCCGATCTGGGAGGAAAATCAGCAATCTAGCAATCGCAACTGTAGGACGCTAGCCACTAGATTAC
>NC_043016.1:4462216-4464716 GCF_006345805.1 Octopus sinensis | reverse complement strand
TGACATATACAACATGTTGGGCTACTGCCGTTCTTTAATATGTTGGCCTGGTAGTTTCATGTAGGTAGGCATAGATCTTGGGCTGCTATGATAAACCCTTCTGCTTCAGATTTTAAGCCAGAGGCCATTAGCCATTGATGGGTCAGGTCTTTGTCAACATCTCTTTGGGTATTTGCCATTGAGAGGTATTTTCTTGCCATTTATCATTCAGAATAGCAAAGACAGCAGTTTTAGCACGGGTTTTCATACACTTAGCTTTTACTATACTTGTTTCTTGTAGTCAAATTCTAGAATTTGTATTTGGAGTTCACTTAAATATTTCTTTGCTTGTTTTGTTACTGAGTATGATGCTTTCTTGTTTTCATGTTTTGAGACAAGTTTTAACATCCAATCCTCAGAGTTTTTTCAGGTTGGTGTTTAGGCCATTTGTGGCAATCTTCATTATTAATTCCAGATGTAAAAGTCCATGACCACTCTCTTTCCTTGGCTGGTAAAATCGTTTTACATCTGCCTTGGGGTGGTGCATTGTATATTATTGTTGACATTCTATGCATTGTCAACAATTTTCGTATTCTGCTGTCAAGATTACGTACTTCAGTAATTGACCAGTTAACAATATTGAAACTGTATGTCACGACTGGTATGGCTAAAGTATTGATCACTTCAATCCTGTTTTTTGCATTCAGCTCTGTCTTCGGTATTGCTCTCACTCTGCGATAACATTCTCTTCTGATCCTTTCCCTTATCACTGCATGTTTGATTCAAGTACCCCTAGGTAGTTGTAGCTCTCCACTGGTTCTAACTCCTTTATGACATTCTGTTGTTCAAGATTAACATTGGATGTTTCTCTCGTTTTTCCTCTGATAAAGTTTGCTTTTGCACTTCTATCAAGGCCAAATTGCATCCTGATATCAGACCAGAAGTGTTTAACAGTTACTAGTAAGCCATTGAGTTGTTGGTCATCTTTTGCAAAGAGTTTTAAATCATCCATGTAAATGAGATGATTTATATTTTTATCAAACATTTTACAACCATACTGTACATCATCGAGCAAAATTTGGAAGAGGTATTAAGGCTAGACAAAAGCGGAATGGTGATAGTGATTCACCCTTGAAAATGCCACATGAAATTTTTTCAACAGCATTGAGAGATTCATCGTCACTGTTCAAATTTAGTGTGGTTCTCCATGATCTCATACTTACAGACAAAAAGTTTTGCAGAGTAGGCGCTATTTTATACATTTCATACATTTCTTAATCCAGCTATGTGGTAGGCTATCAAAAGCTTTTTATAGTCTATCCAGGCTATTGACAAGTTTTTGTGTTGTTTGTGACAATCTTCTGAGGTCATCCTATTGATGAGTAGCTGATCTTTACAACCATAGGACCCACGTTTACATCCCTTTTGCTCATTAGGGAATATGCTGCTTTCTAATAAAAAACTATAGGTATATTCAGTCAGGACAGATGCAAGCGTTTAATACATTGTTGTTAAGCAGGTTATGGGTCGATAATTTTTTTGGTCCATTTGTTACTTCACTTTTTGGAAGAAGGAATGTTAAACCATTAACTAACCAAGAGGGAATCATATTAGGTTGTTGCAAACATTGTTTTAAGGTTTTGTTTGCAGTTAAAGACTCTCTGGGAAGGCATTCAACCAGAAGCTAGGAATTTTATCCTTTCCTGGAGACTTCCATTTGCTTGATTTCCTGAGAGCAGATCTTAGTAATAGGCTTTTTGTGGAGATGTTGTTTTCTAATCTTTTCACAACATAGAATCGTTGAAATCTTTGCAGATACATAGTACAGGTGATTGAGATCTGTAATATTAACATCATTAGCTGAAATTATATCTTTAAATGCAAGGCGGATTTTACCAATTACTTTCAGGTTTTGGTTAGAGTTGCAACGTTTTGGGAGAATGCCACATTCATACTGGTTTCTTTAATTTTCAGCCATTCAGTCATGATTTGATTTTTTAGATCAATCTCGTTCATTTGGGTCAATCTCTGTGTGACTTACTTCATTCGTTTGATTTTCATCTTCCTTGGCATTTATGGCTGGTTCAGAGAGTATTATTTCACTTATCAGTAACATTGACTTTTTCTATCATTACTTCATTTTTATCAGGCCTTGGTTGGTCAGTAATTATTTCCTCAGTAGTATCTTCTTTAGCTGCAACTTAGTTTCTTTTATCTCTTTCTGATTGTTTAATTTGGTCATTCTTTAATTCTGTTGGTAATTTCTTTTTTATAATGTTTCTTCTGACATTGGCAAGCTTGTTACTATCTATATAGGATCTTACTTCAAGGTACTTCTCTCTCTAATTTAGGTAGGTTTGTTCAGTATTAGATTTATTTGTTGGGAAATACGTGACATGATAGAAGGCCTTAAGAAATTCTTTATTATCTCTCCTTGACCATTTTTTATTCCTGTGTCTTTTGGTTATTTGATAACAAGCATAGATGGCTATCTGTTGGAACATTCCAGTTGTGGGGTACT
>NC_043016.1:4439716-4459716 GCF_006345805.1 Octopus sinensis | reverse complement strand
AATAAAATGACTTCTTATTCATCGTTATGCACCAACGAAGTGAGATATGTTCAAAATAAGTTTTAACTGGGCAATAAGAAATTTAATTTGATGCTTATTTGGATTTATAATATGCAGATGCACTGTAGATTGATTTCAAATACTCCATACATCGATTTCAAATATCTTATAGATCGATTTCCAATATTTCTAAGATCGATTTCAAAATACATTATTGTTATATTATTGCTGCATCTCACACATCAAGTAACCTATTTTTATTTGATAATTATCTGTATATTAAAAAAAAAAGAAAGGCAGCTTTTTTTATATATTTACATTTTAATGTTTTGAAGATTTTTTAAAAGTTAACTATAATTTAATGATGATGGTGATAATCATAATGGTGGTGGTGGTGGTGGTGAGGATGATGATGACGACGACGATGACGATGATTGTTGTAATCTGCTATAGTGCGCCCATTTTATCATCACACTACCTGAAAGACGATGACAATGCAGTGTCCCCCACCCTAAAGTGAACGTACACAGGTTCTACATGAAGAGGTGTAAAGGTGGACGTGGTCTGAATAGTGTACGGGAATGCATCAACAATTAAAGAAGAAACATGGCAGAGTATTTGGTAAACTGCGCACAAGACCTGTTACAGTATGCTGCTAAAACAGGATTTACCAAGACTTGAGAGTGCTAATCGATTCCAATCATGAATAGCCAATGAGAGAGAAGAAACTCTACTCCACATGGAATTACATGGCCAGTTCCACCGTGAAACTAACAACTCAAAATACCAGGAAGCATCATGGAGGTAGCTCAGTAAGGGTGACCTAAAAGAAGAAGACTGAAAGCCTGTTCATCGCTGCCCAGGGCCAGGTAGTGAATACCAAATCAGTGAAAAGAGATATATACCACACAAGTGCAACGAACCTCAGCAGAATGTGTGGGAAGAGGGTCGAAAGCGTGACTCACACTGTTAGTGCATGGGAAAATCTTGCGCAGAAAGACTACAAGCGCAGACACAACAACATAGCCCCAAACTTTCATTGGCTACAATGCCAGAAGTATGGATACGGTGTAACGAGTGCTTGGTACCAACATACACCGGAAAAGACAATGACGAAAATTGGAAGTAAAGATCCTCTGACTCTTTGACTTCTGGACAGACAAGCTGTTAGAGCACCGAAGACCGGATACAATAACCTTTAAGAGGGAGAAACGTGAGTGCTTAATAAAGGACGTGGCAGTACCAGGAGATAAACATATTATCATTAAAGGAAGAAAAAAGGTTGATAAATATGGAGGCCTAAGAACTGAGAATTGCCAAGATGTGACAGCGGCAGGAGTCAAACATAAAGATTTTCCCTGCTGTCATCTGAAGCATTGTGTTCAATACCACCCGATCTTAGAAAACATCTGGGCACTTTAGAGATACCCTACAAACTTAGTGTATTACAAGAATCAGCATTGCTTGAAACTGCACGCATAATGCGTAAAGTACTGTCTATCTGAGGTGCTTGTTGTGATTTGGCAGACAGTACAAACCCCAGGTATACACAATATCTTCATTCTATGACATAACAATATTAGGCACTGTGCGAGGTCCTGAATAATAATAATAATAATAATAATAATAATATAATAATAATAATATAATAATAATAATAATAATAATAATAAATAATAATAATATTGATGATGATGATGATGATGATATTAATAATAATAATATAATAATAATAATAATAAAATAGTAATAATAACAATAATAATAATAATATTGATAATAATAATAAAAATTATAATAATAATAATAATAGTAATTATAATAATAATAATAATAATAATAATAATAATAATAATAATAATAATAATAATATTGATGATGATGATGATGATGATATTAATAATAATAATAATAATAATATAATAATAATAAAATAGTAATAATAACAATAATAATAATAATATTAATAATAATAATAAAAATTATAATAATAATAATAATAGTAATTATAATAATAATAATAATATTAATAATAATAATAATAATAATATAATAATAATAGTAATAATAATAATAATAATAATAATAATAATAATAATAATATAATAATAATAATAATAAAAATAATATTCACAATATTATTCACAATAATATTATGCACAATATATTCACAGGGTAATTTGTAAAATCTTGGACTTGCCCCATGATAAAAACTGGTGGGAACACAAACCACCACCAGTGCTGGAATATAACCACATCTCACTCCTCAGGAACTTCACCATTCAAACTGACAGAAAGATAAATGCAAATATGCCAGACATCATATTGAAAGACTTCAGACAAAAAACATGCCTCCTTATTGATATGACTGTCCCAATCAATATAAACATATCTGTCAAGACCTACCAAAAACTGAGCAAATATAAAAGATCTTGAAATAGAAATCAGCAAAATGTGGAACCTGAAGACTAAAACAATACCTGTTGTCATAGGTGCCTTGGGAATGATAGCAAAAAGGGGCTGATTGCTAACTAACTCAGATACCAGGAAATTCAAAATGGCGGAAATTCAAAAGATAGTGCTCATGGGAACTGCTCATATCCTATGCAAAATACTTTCTATGTAATCTCAAGTTTTAAAACAAACAATTTTCGTATGTTTTTTTTTAGGCATTCACTTGTACAACACTAAGTACAAAACCAAATAAATGGCACCCTAAGCATAACACCAACACAAACTTCCAACTTGTCTCTTGAGGTCTCTGGGTGAGACTTGGAGCCAACTTGTAGAAATGCAAAGCAAAAGTCAAACATAGAATAATAATAATAATAATAATAATAATAATAATAATAATAATAATAATAATAATAATAATAACAATAATAATAATAATAATGTTATAACCACTCGCCAGAAAAGATCACAGAAAATGAGAAAGCAACCATACTATGGGATATGCCAATACACACAGATAGAGAAATTAAGGCCAACAGACCAGATATAGTTGTCAGAAATCATGAAGAAAAAAATGCTTTCTAATTGATGTATCAATACCAGCGGATTACAACATGTCTCTAAAAGAAATGGAGAAACTTTCAAAATACAAAGACCTGGAAATAGAGATAACTCGATTGTGGAATCCAAAAACAGAAATAATCCCTATCATAGACGGCGCATTAGGTATGATAAAAAAAATATTCAGACAAATACATAACAAAAACACCAGGACTTACAAACACACATAACATACAGAAAATTGCACTACTGGCTACTGCACACATCCAACGCAAAACACTTTCAATACAGTAACCGTAAGAGCATCACAGCAAGCCACAGCACAAACCCAAGCACACAGAGCCTCACACGGTAGTGCAGTGAAAGCACGTGATAAAAATAACACTACTGAATAATAATAATAATAATAATAATAATAATAATAATAACAATAATAATAATAATAATAATAATAATAATAATATAATAATAATAATAATAATAATAATAATAATAAATGCCCTAATAATAAATGCCAGGCAGTGGCTCTCATGGCTTCTGATCTTAACTGATTGGAAGTGTTATCATGTACATTGTTTTGTCTTGGTATAAAAGATGGGCTACAGCAAATATTCTGCTCAATACCACAGATTTGCTTGTCAGTTGTTTGACCTTAACCAGTTGAGCATGTCCCTTGGTGGCTGACGATATGTGCATCTCTGATCACGAGCAGAAGTAGTGGGGGAGCATCATAGCCATGTGTTGAGAGGGATTCTTTGGGGTTTGAATAATTCACCTCTGGAAACATGGGTGTTTCCTTCAACGTCCTTAAACAACCCTTATTCAGGGACCTTTTGAGCGGGATGGGTTACTCGATCTGAAGAAAATTCTAACTGTGCTCCACCTGCAAGGTCATGTGCTGTTTATCTTGATATGAGATCACCATGTCGCGCACATATGGTTGTGATGCATGTGCCTGATGTACCCTTATTAGACGGGTAGTCATGATGGGTATACTGGGCTTCGTATATTTTACCCCAGTGTCACTTTGATGGCATGCTCTGCCCGCTCACTCAATAATAATAATAATAATAATAATAATAAAAATAAAAATAATAATAATAATAATAATAATAATAATGATAATGATAATGATAATAATAATAATAATAATAATAATATAATAATAATAATAATAATAATAATAATAATAATAATAATAATAATAATAATAATAATAATAATAATAATAATAATAATATTATTATTATTTTTATACACACACACACACGCGGGCATATATATATAATGAATAAATAAATGAATAAATAAATAAATGCCCTGATGCAATACCAGGTAGTGGCTCTCATGGCTTCTGATCTTAATTGATATCATGTACATCGTTTAAAATGTGACGGTGTAATAACTGCAGAAATGAGAAGGTGAGCTTTTGCTTGTCAGTTGTTTGGCCTTAACCAGTTGAGCATGTTCCTTAGTGGCTGACGATATATGCATCTCTGATCACGAGCAGAAGTAGTAGAGGAACATCATAGCCATTTGTTGAAAGGAATTCTTTGGGCTTTGGATAATTCACCATTGGAAACATCGGTGGTTCATTCAACATCCTTAAACAACCATTATTCAGAGACCTTTTGAGCGGGATGTGCTACTCGACCTGAAGAAAACTCTAACTGGGCCCCACCGACAAAGTCATGCACTGTTTATCTTGATATAAGATCACCTTTTCGTGGTCGTACGATTCTCAACACAAATCAAGTTATAGTACTCCAGCGTATTGAACCAGAATGAAGGCCACCGTTCAGCAGTTAAAAACAAAAATAAATAAATAAAAAAGACGGGACAAATTTTGTGAATTGGTGGAAATGCCAGGGTGATTAAGGGACCTTGACATGATAGGTAAGAATCGGATTTTGATCGGAAGTATATGAAAAAAAAGTTCAGATCCAGAACTTTCAGAACTTTCAGATGATATAAAACTTTCCGCAAGAAATGTATTTTTGACATGAAAATGATCGAACAAAATGTGTATTTTATCATAGTCAAACTATGTTTGTCCCCCTTCTACGGCGCTCTATAATGATACCTACCATATATCTACATGAATATTTGTGCTTGTCTCTCAGAACCGCTTGACAACCAGTGTTTGCTCGCTTACATCCCTAAGATCTAGCAGCCTGGCAAAAAAGAGATCGATAGAATAAATATCCGGCTTAGAAAAGCTGTGATGTTGACCTGTTCGACCAAACTCATCAAGGAGGTGTCCTACCATGGCTGTTGTCAATCACACGTAAAAGAGAAAAGATAAAAGATAAAAGATTTATATATATATTCTTTTCTTTCACTTGTTTCAGACATTTGACCGCAGCCAAGCTGATGTAGCGCCTCAAAGGATATTTTTAGAAGAAGAAATTGACCACACGCCTTATTCTTTGTAAGCATAATACATATCCTTTTGCTAAATCGCTAAGTAACGGGGACGTAAACGCACCAACATCGGTTGTCAGGCGATGGTAGGGGACATAAGCACAAAGACACACACACATAACTATTGATAGATTGGTAGATAGATAGATAGATAGATAGATAGATAGATAGATAGATAGATAGATAGATAGATAGATAGATAGATGATTAGTATACATCTATATATAGAGAAGCGGATATATAAAAAAAAAATATATATATATATATATACAAAGAGCAATAAAGATTCAAGTTAATTTAAAAAATTTACTTGAATATGGTACCTAACTTAGATGCACCAAAAAAAACTATACTGATTTAACAATACAGTAATGTGGGGTGATTATAAGCGAGAAAGAAGCAACAAGAATGGATAGGTTTTTAGTACGATCGTTTCATACAAGGACAGGTTTTATTAAAAGTTGCAAAGATTACAGCATATAAACGAGTCCCGTACTCATCAGCTAAAATACATGTAAGTTCTCTAGACATCCTAGTGTTTGAGGCTATACTCATGAAGTAATGTAGATAATTAAACAGATTTCTAAAGTTCATTAAAGTTCTTTAAAGATGATGCATAGTCTTATCACAGAATTTTAAAAAAGTTTTGGTAGCATCACAGAGAAGGTGACCTAATCCATATGAATTTCCATAGATATGATGAGGGATTATATACTCACAGAAGACAAATTTATCCATTGTTATTAGCATTACAGAGAGGGTGAATGAACTTTAGAAATCTGTTTAATTATCTACATTACTTCATGAGTATAGCCTCAAACACTAGGATGTCTAGAGAACTTACATGTATTTTAGCTGATGAGTACGGGACTCGTTTATATGCTGTAATCTTTGCAACTTTTAATAAAACCTGTCCTTGTATGAAACGATCGTACTAAAAACCTATCCATTCTTGTTGCTTCTTTCTCGCGTATATATATATATATATATATATATATATATATATATCAAAAGTTAGACGAGAACATAACGGACTGAAGAGAGAGAGAAAAACACGATACAAAGAACATTCGCAGCTGACTTTCTCATCAGCTGGTATCCGAGACATCATAGTGGTTTCATGCTAATTAAACCAAGACCACTGTTATCTAGCGGATGTGCCAGAACATAGAGCTACAGGAAAAAGCTGATGGGTGCGATCACCGGACAAAATAGCATTATACACAATAGAAAATTCCTTACAGTTGTACAATAAGCAAAAGCAATTATTATACGCATATAGTACTAAAACGATGCAATACAAACAGGAAAGGCCTTTTCGGTTTTCAAGACAGACATAGTGTGGTAGCGCAAAGAAATGGAGAATGTCCTTGACAGATGGAATACAAACGTGTCTGGCTGGGTCAGCAGCAGGCCGAAAAAGTACTACCAGTCACGTGGTAGGAAAGAGGAAGAGTGGTGGAAGAACTAAGGGATGAGAGAGGGAACAGAAAACAAAAGACGAAGATAGGTGTAGGAACAACAAGCAGGTGTATTAATTTAACGCTCAAGAAGAATGGAATAGTCTTCTACGTTTCGTGCTTACGCTCTTCGAAGTAAAAAAAGAAACGAGAGAAAAAATTTGTAGAGATTAACGGTTCAACATGATGAAATGGTCAGTCATAGTAGAGGACACTTGGCCAAGGTGCCACGCAGTGGGACTGAACCTGGAACCATGTGGTTGGGTAGTATGCATCTTACCACACAGCCACGACTGCACCGAGTTGTGTGTGTGTGTGTGTGTGTGGAAAGATACACACACACACACACACATATATGAATGTATATATATATATATATATATATATATATACATATATACACACACATTCATATATACATATACATATATGTGTATATATATGTAGAGAGAGAGAGGGAGAGAAAGAGGATGTTCTTAAAACATGTATACACGCATTGAATGATTATAAAGTCATAAAGTCAGTGTTTATAAAAATTCATTCATTTTCGAAATTTATTAGAATCTACAATCCACAGATAGAATTTACCGTTTTATAAATTGCTTAGTTTCAAACTGATGACCATTCTGGTCTAGGTACAACTGATCATGCGAAACAATGGAATTGCACAAATTAAGAAATACTTCATTCGATATTTGTGCTTATTCTTGCTCAATGCCAGTCGTTAATTCGTCGGCTTTTGTCGGTTTTGTACCGTAAACTTTATCTTTTAAGCATCCTTATCAAAAGTTTCTAGTGAAGTAGGGTTTGAAGAACTCGTCAAGTATTCTACTGGATCTCTTCGTCCAATCCACTCGCTCGGCAGATTTTCATTAATTAGGGCTCTTACATTACAATGGTAATTTAGGGCGTGTCCTATTTTGCTGAAAATAAGACTTTACATATTCAAAGTCTTCACGAATGCTTATCACAGTTTATCGCAACAGGTTCAAGTAAATTGGACATTACCTTAAAAAAAGGGATGATCTAATTGATCCTCTTGATGATATGCTGTACTGTAACTTCTGGTAAATTGTCATGGTGTTTTTCCATAATAGGCGAATTCTCAGGTCTCCAATATGTGCAACTGTGGTGGTTAATTAAAGATTTAATGTAAATCCTATCCAATCCAATCCAAACAAGTTTTGTGGGAAAGTGTACATCTTTTTCACATGATGTCATCAACCACTCAGAACTCTACTCTTCAGTCAAGATCATCTTTATTGAGAGCATAGACTATTCTTGGAATGTATCTTTTTCAATGATAGCGCTCAAAAAGGTGCTTTGAAACTCTTGTCTCATTATTCTCTTTCCCCACAAATTTTCTCGAACGCTTGCAATGCACCGTTTACAGTCTTTCTTTCTTAGTGAGGCTTGTTGATGTCCGCCATCTTCCCGAGCGTTTTTTTTTGTGTGTGTGTGTGTGTGTGTGTGTGTACATTCTAAACAGTTTCATCTTAATCAAACATTATCTTTAATTTGAATATATTGAGTCGCATCGGTGTATATTTCAAACTCCCTCCAAACTGCATATCTACTGCGTTTTCAAATTTCCAGTAGCATTTGGGGACAAATTTCCTTTTGTCCAAAGATTCGTCTGGTTCCCTTCATTATTCCTAATGGGTTAAATCTAAAAACAAATGAAAATTAAGTGAGTTAAACTGTGTATATAAATGTTTGGTGACGCTAATAATAAAATCTATCATTGAAATGAAGCAAGAAGTTCTGAATGAGCTTGCAGTTGTAGGGCATACAACTATGAATGATAGGGAACCACTCCATAAACTCTCAAATGCACACCAACATAAAATACAAATAAAAATTGGCAACTGCGTTACACAAGAAATCATACACAAACTAAAACCTGATCTTAATAAATTAAATGAAATTATTTACTCTGTCGCTAAGGTAATCGAAAGACGCTGTTTAACACCCAAAAAGCCAGCAATACCAAATTCGAAAAGAAAATCAAACTGGAGGAGTAGAATTGAAACTGAAATTGAATCACTGCGAAGGGAGAGATCAATATTAACTGAGCTAATCTTTGAAAATGATGTAAGATCAAGAAAAGGTAGGAAGATTGTGAGAAAATATGGACTCGCAACAAGAGAAGAACTAATCTCAGCGAAAGAAACACTTAAGCAAAAAGTTCAAGCAAAAGCTCAGAGAATACGCAGATTTGAGAAAAGAATCAAATTCTACAAACAAAATATGTTCAACTCCAATGCCAAATCATTTTACAGGGAAATAGGGAAAGAAAAAATAACCATTGAAAATCCACCCCTAATGGAAGAAGTTGAAAACTTTTGGAAGGGGATCTGGAGTGATGAGAAACCATGCAACGAAAATGCAGAGTGGATCAAACGCACCCAGGATGCCTACAAAAATCTACAAGAACAGGTATGGGAAGACATCTCAATCGCCGACCTAAGGAGGGCACTAACGAAGGCTCATAAGTGGAAATCCCCTGGTATTGACAGAGTACCAAATTTCTGGCTCTCATCACTCACGTCCGCACACAAAATGTTAGTAATAATATTTAATAGTATTATGAAAGACCCGGAAAAAACTCCCCATTGGATGGTAAATGGTATTACTTAACCTCCTCCCCAAAAACAACGAAACGATAGACCCAAAAAACTACCGGCCTATAACATGTTTGTCTATTACCTATAAGATTTTGACATCTATTCTAGTAGAGAAAACATATACGTTTATGGAAGAGAATAACCTCTTTCCCACTGAACAAAACGGATGCAGACGAGGCTCATACGGATGCAAAGATCAGCTCCTAATTAATCGCATGATCCTTGAGAATGGCCATAACAAGCGCAGAAATCTCAGCTCTTCATGGATTGATTATAAAAAAAGCCTTTGACAGCATACCACATTCGTGGATTCTGAAATCGCTGGACATTTTCAAACTTTCTCCTATGATTTCAGATTTTTTAAAGTATAATATGTCACTATGGAACACAAAGCTCCAATTATATCATTCTAATGGAGTATTGCGCTCAAACAATATTAGCATAAACTGTGGCATTTTCCAAGGTGACTCACTTTCACCACTAATTTTCTGCATAGCACTAATACCACTCTCAAGTGAACTGAATAAAACAGGATATGGCTACAAAATTGACAACAGGAAAATAAGCCATCTATTCTATATGGATGACTTAAAACTATATGGCAAAGATGATGAAGAGCTTGAAGGATTATTACATACTGTGAAAGGATTCAGTGATGATATCGGGATGAAGTTTGGCCTTGAAAAGTGTGCCAAAGCCACTTTTAAGAAAAGGAAATTGGTAAAGTCAAGTTCAATCGAATTAGATGTCGAAACAGGAACAAACCTATTAATACCTAGGAATACCTACAGAGTATCTCAACAGGCATAATATATTCACTGGGTAATTTGCAAAAACCTGGACTTGCCCCATGATAAAAACTGGTGGGAACACAAACTACCTCCTGTGCTTGAAAATGACCACATCTCACTCCTCTGGAACTTCTCCATTCAAACTGACAGAAAGATAGATGCGAATAGGCCAGACATCATATTGAAAGACTTCACACAAAGAACATGCCTCCTCATTGATATGACTGTCCCAATATATATAAACGTATCTGTCAAGACCTACCAAAAACTGACCAAGTATAAAGATCTTGAAATCGAAATTGGCATAATGTGGAATCCGAAAACTAAAGCAATACCTGATGTCATAGATGCCTTAGGAATGATTGCAAAAGGGGCTGATTGCTACCTGGCAAAGAAATATCTAAGGCATACCAGGAAACCCCAGAATGGCAGAGATTCAAAAGATAGTGCTCATGGGAACTGCTCATATCCTATGTAAAATACTGTCTATGTAATCTCAATTGTAAAACAAACTCATAAGTTTCTTATGGTTCCTTAAACAACATTCTCTAGAACATTTGTAAAACCAAATATATGGTACCCTAGGCATAGCACCGACAGGAAATTCTAACTTGAAGTTTCTGGGTGAGACTTGGAACCGAATTGTACAAATGCAAAGCAAAAGTCAAACATACAATAATAATAATGATGATGATGATGATGATACGCACGCACACACACACACACACACATATATATGTGTGTATATATATATATATATTATACATACACACACACATAAATATCGAACAATGAGAATGAGTACTCAACAACCGGTCCGTAAATGACCTTTATTTGTGTATTAAGGCTGCCATTGGTTTCATGTTAAGAAATATCTCAACAATTTCAAATTGCATACAAAAATTACTAATCATATAGAAATATATATACATATTTGTGTGTGTGTGTGTGCGCGAGCGCGCTTATAAATTTTCATTGTTTTAGAAATTCATGAAATTATATAGCAAAGTCTCAGAATATGGAAAATGATTTTTAATTTGTAATACGCAGAATGAGAGAAACTGCTATAAAGTCATCGTTAGATAATGGATGCCAAGTTATTTCAGCACAATCTTACAAATTAGCTGAACAGTTTTGTACAATAAATTTAAAAGATGAGAACTGTATTTTAAGTAAAAAGTTTCTTGTCCTTTACTTTACTTGAAGTAATAACTTGTCCTGTAATTTTCCAGGTTTATAATCTTAAGAATATTACTTTTCATGCTCGTATTTTTCCATAGAATATATATAGAGAGTAAATTTTAAAAAAAAGCGAAGAACAAACACAAACAAACAACAACACGAGAACATGGTACATGTAAAGTCGCTCAGGGAAGGAAAGAAAGATGGTTTAACGTTTCGAGCAGAGCTCTTCTTCAGAAACAGAGGGAGGTCCAACAGAAAAGGAAGATGGAGGGAAAAAATCGCCAACGATTCACATGTGGTTACATTTTGATATACATACATACATACATACATACATAGATGAATAGGTAGATAAATAGATAGATAGATAGATAGATAGATAGATAGATAGATAGATAGATAGATAGATAGATAGATAGATAGATAGATAGATAGATAGATAGATAGATAGATAGATAGATAGATAGATAGATAGATAGATAGATAAATAGATAGATAGATAGATAGATAGAGATATAGATACACACACACACACACGCACACATATATATATATGTATATATATCCTTCTTCTACATTCATATGAACTTTTCCCTTTTTAAATCGCACTTCAGACTATTCGTCTTATCTCCTCTTAGTAGCTGTATATTGACTCCAATCCCACTCTTGTCAACATGATATTGTTTTCCTTTATTAGTGTTTATCGATAATCACACTTCATCCATTAGCACTCCCGATTTCCTTAACATGTTTTATGCATGTTAAACATTTGCTTGTTTTGTTTTGTTTTTTGTTTCTTTTTGTTTTGTTCTCTTTTTCTTTATGCACTGCTGTTCGAAGAACCTTTCTTGACCAAACTCCGAAGTAAATACCAATTTGTAAAAAGAAATATTTGACTGTGCATTGAGCTTTTTATGCAGTCATTGGTTATATGTGTCTGTGTATGTATAGATACATACATACACACACACACGCACACATATATGTGTGTGCATGTGCGTGTGTGTTCGTGTGAGAGAGTATATATATATATATATATACACATACGCGCATGCAAACACGTATACATGCACAAAGAAAGAAAGAAAGAAAGAAAGAAAGAAAGAAAGAAAGAAAGAAAGAAAGAAAGAAAGAAAGAAAGAAGGAAAGAGCAAAATATTGTAATTCTCTTTAGTTTGGTATTTCTTCGAACACCCTCGCTCCCCATTGGCCTAGATTTAGCGGGAAATTGGCAAAGAAATTGCCAAAAGAAAGCTGACTACCTGACAAGGTTTTTGACTATTTATTTATTTACCTGTGATTTCACGCAGAAAGAAGAAATTAGATATTTTATTTACCTGTCTGTTTTCCTTCTAGGTAACGATATCTGTCAGAAAGTTTTATAACAGAGAAACGGAAACTAATTCTTGACAAAGAAAGAAGAAGAGTAAATAAAAAACAGACAAAAATATTTAAATACTATCCTATGGTTAAATTCCTTCTTTCTACCGTTTTATGTTCCCCTGATTTTCTTTCTAAGTTCGTTGTCATCCGATTTTCATTACTCGTTTCCCATTTGTTTTCAAATGTATTGTGTTTTGATCTCTCTCTCTCTCTCTCTCTCTCTCGTCTCATTATCATCATTTTCGTACACTCTTGTTTTTCTCCTTGCTGTTCACGTTGTTTGCTCCTGCTGCTGGTGCTTTTCTTGTTGAGGCTGCTACTGCTGCTGCTGCTGCTGCTATCATTACCGTTGTGGTTAAGTATTTATTTGTTGCTATATCGTCTAAGTCAGAGGTTTCCATTGTTACAACGGTTCTCCTATCACTGTTTTAATGCTTTCTGTCCTACACATGTTTGCTTTATTGTCTTACACACACCACACACACCACACACACACACACAATATATATATATATATATATATATATATACATAGTGCAGATATCTACAATCTCGTAGGTGTGTTTATATTAAACCACTGCGATTCAAAATACTTGTCACAGTTTTCGGCTTATACCGGGACGATGGTTCGGGAATATCTCACAGCAGTGAAGTTCACAGCCTCGATAAATTTAGGGGGGAAAAATATCAATTATACCTTTAACCAATTAAACCTCAAAATCACTTTTATCACTAATCTGCAAAAAAATCGCTTTTTTAGATGTTTTCAAAGACCTGAACTCCCGCTCTTACAAACCATAAGCCCCTACCATAAACCAAAAGAGAAACTCTATAGTGTTCGAAAATCTGACAACTGACATCAGAAATAGGAAATTTAATCTGTCCTCTATCAAAGAAATATTTCATAAGTCGCCTATTATGACAATGCTCTATCTAACAGCGCCTTTAAATATAGAATGTATTACATTTCAAGCAAAAAGAACAAACCTAAAACTAGACCTAAAAAAATACCTAGAAAAATAATGTTTGTCCCCCCTCCCCAGCCTTTCTCTCTGAATGTAAAATCTAACATAGGCAAGAAATTTCTAGTTCTTTCAGATAAGTATTTTCCAGTAAACTATAAATACAGGAATATTCATATATACAAATATATATATATATATATATATACATATACATATAGATATGCACTCACACATACAACATATATACATACATACACTCCAAGTTGTAACTATCGAGACCCTGAATCTTGCCCATTTAACCAGGTGCGTATGATAAACTCTGTTGTCTATGAGGTAGAAGTCACAGCAGCGTTAACTGAAAAGGAATTACATCGGTTTATGAAAGGCAATTTTAAAAGACGTTATGCAAATTTCCGACAGAAATAAAGTCACTAAGTTGGTTAGCCACGTTATGGGGTTTGAAGATCAACTGCACACCACATAGTGGAGAATAGTGGAGAAATCTACTCTGTATATAAATGGATCTCAGAAATGCAACTTAGGCATGGCAAAAATATCTCACATTCTTCTTAGAAATCCACCACACTACTTAATTCCAGATCCTAAATTTTCCACAAATTCAAGCATATAAACAAATTTATTTTACCAAACTTGAGGACACGTCCCTCTCAAGATTGAGCAGCTGTCTCGCAGACTTTGGACGCCTCTCCATTGAATTATTCTAGAGCAACTACTTTAATTATGACCTCTGCGGTCAAAAGAGACGTAACTTATTTTTATTCTTCCTTTTTTTTTCCGCTTTTATTCGACCTTTATTTTCTCATTCTCCTTTTTGCATCAAACTTCTCGCTTTTTCTCGTCGTATATCATGCACCAGCGTCCTGATTTTCAAGAACAGACCATGTGTTCAGAGCCCGAAGATTACTCTGAGACACAAGGCAAGTTATACGAACCTGCCTGACCATGTTTCTCAAAGGCAATTAATTATTTGTAGCTCTTATTTTAATACAGCGTACATTAAATGATATTTATCTCTCGTTTGATGAAGTTTGTTGATTCTACCTTAACGGAACAGTGAACTGTGTGTGTTTGTGTATACACAATGTGTGTGCATGCGTGTGTGTGTGTGTGAGTCTTCCTTTAGTTTTCTTCTACCAAAACCACTTCATCAGCCCGAGACCATAGCAGAAGACACAGACCCAAATTGACAACCGCAGTAGGACTGATCCCCAAACCATGTGGATGGGAAGCGAAATTCCTTACCACACAGCTACGCTTGACTCTCTCCCTCTCTTTCTCACCCCCCTCTTTCACTCTATCTGTATCTCTCTCTCTCTCTCTCTCTCTCTCCACACACACATACACATATATGTGTGTACAAAATCTATATCTATCTATCTATCTATCTATCTATCTATCTATCTATCTATCTATCTATCTATCTATCTATCTATCTATCTATCTATCTATATATATATCTATATATATAAAACTCTAGTTGTGTGAGTGTCTGTCCCCTTCGATTTAGATTCCTAACTCCTCCCACATTTTGCGGTGCAGTTTAACCAAATTCGGGTATCTTATAGTCGTGATTCATATCGAGCCCGTCTGACTATTAGCGCGCGCCAACGATGAGTCTACGATTTTAAAAATAATTTAACATCATTTTTTATTCCATTTTAATGCATAAAATGCATCGTATGTCGATGGCGGCGGAGTTGGCGTCCACGCTCACAGCTGCACCTGTTTGCTTCTCCCCCTTCCCTCCCTCGTGAAGCTGTGGGGAAGGGAGTGTAAAGAAAACAACGTCGTAATGCGTTGTGAAGGAAACCAGCGTTCTTTTAGAACAACGACTTCATGGCTTGAAGACACCAAAACAAAAATGGCTAAGAAAGCCCGAATTTATAAGGGAGTAACTCTCTAAAAATGCTTATATAGTTATTTTTCCCTTACAAACCCGAGCAACGCCGGGCGATACTGCTAGTATATATATATATATATATATATATATATATATATATATATTGATAAAACGGTAAGATAACAAAAGAAAGAAGAGACCTCAATATTATGTAAATAGAGGAAATTTATCTATACAATATGTTACATTACTCGGTAGTCAAGATAAAACTCTGAGTTTCAGATGCCGAAGTGGAAATCCACAACACCATCTCTTCGGTTATCTGGCTATTTGAAAACGTTATGAAAAATACCGTTAAAAATGAAGGGAAATTACTCTGTTATAACTCTGCTTTGCGTACTTATACATCGCTCGCAGTTTTCGTCATAAAAATTATATAAAATACATAAAAATATATAAAAATATATAAAATCTTCTTGGGACATAACACAGAAAGCATGTTCTATCCGTTTTCTTTAGGGGACCAAAAACGTAACAGAAATTTAGTCACATGTGGGCATGATCCGAAAAGCTCTGTCCTTGTATTTAGACATGTGGTAGGGTCTAAGCTGCTTTTCCAGATAAGCCATCTCTCCATGTCGCATAAACCGCACCTTCCGCTGCCGTTAGTGTAGGGCTTACATCTGGCCAAAATCTTCCATTGTATGTTATAATCGACACCTTTATCTCTTAAAGACCAAATATGATTGGATAATTGTGTCGCTTTTCTTTTGTTCCAGTGCCTAAAGCTCAAAGTGTGGTTATTGAACCTGGCCTTGAAATTACCCCCTCTGTCAGGCCCACGTATTTCTTCGTCGAAACGGTGTCTTTAGTGGTTATAGAGTTTACGGTAGCTTCATATATGATGGTCTTGGACATGCAAGCTCCATTTAGCGGGCACAATTCTTTATTCCTGCATGAACAGCTGTTTTCTTCTTGTGTTTTTTGTATGTTATGATTGATTATGTTTTTAAAATTGGTAGTTGAACTAAAACTAATTTTTAAATTGTGTCTATTGAAGAGTTTCCTATAAGCATGGTTAACTGGAAAATGTCTATCTATCAGTGCTAGGAAACATTTACCTATATTGAAGGCCACCTCGGGTGAGTAAGGGGGCGTAAACCAGATGACCTTCCTATTTCTATTATTCCTTTTCCTTACTGTTGGGCTGGTAATAGGTGTATATTTTATTTTTTCGCTAAAACCACTATCTTTTAAAGCTTTATTATAAACTGGGGCAACGCTATTGAAGATGTCCTCATTAGATGAGAGGCTAGAAATCCTCTTACTAATATTTTTAACTAAATTTTTGAATACTATAGGGGGATGGCATGAACCTACATTAATATAACTTAGTCTATCATTGGGCTTCCTATAAGGCTTATAAATATTATTATTAAGATCTAAGGAAACGTCTAAGAAATTGACAACCGTCAGGTTAGTGTCTATAGTTATACTAAGTCCGAAGTGTTTCATTAACTGGATAATATCCTTCCTAAAACGATCTTGTGCTGGTCGATTTGTATTAGCTGTTAAGGCGAGGGCATCATCTTTGTAGATGGCGAAATGTACGTTAGGGAATGTCTTACCGAAGGTATCTAGGAGAAAGAGTCCAATTAGATCACAGATGCCTGCCCCATCATATGAACCCATGCTCACATCGAAAGCGCCCTCCGTGTCGGTGTTTTTTACCCACTTTGCATTCTCACTGAAAAGTAATGTCTTTCTAGCATGGAAGATTATATCCTTATCATTGGTACTAATTTCTATGAAGTCACTAGCGAAGATTAGGGCTTTATCTAGCAGTTCTTTAGAGATAGAGGCATAAAAATCAACAATATCGAATTGTGTAAACCTCGCTTTTTTCTTATTCTTAATAGCTTTAAACCAGTCTACGACTTCTATACTATTGGATCATTGCACTAGCCTAGTATCGGTCTTAATTTTCGTATTTATTTTATCTAAAATTTCTTTGCTAATAATCCCTAGTTCTGACTTGGCTGGGTTGATAAGCCTACATTTAGGGTTGGAAAGGAAGTTTTCTTTGTGATCTTTAATAGTAATAAAGGCCTCTTTTTGGGGGAGGGTTTCTATTTTTTTATCTAATTTAAGTTTAGCGGCGATGACGCTAGCTTCTTTATTAATTTCGTTATATGTCTGTGTCCTAGCCTTAGTATAATTATTAGTAATGCTGTTGTGTAAGAGTTGTGTGTATTTGCTGTTATCTACCAGGTATAAGTTCTTGGTTTTATCCGAAAAAAGTGCTTTTCTCCTAGATACCTTCGGTAAGACATTCCCTAACGTACATTTCGCTATCTACAAAGATGATGCCCTCGCCTTAACAGCTAATACAAATGGACCAGCACAAGATCGTTTTAGGAAGGATATTATCCAGTTAATGAAACACTTCGGACTTAGTATAACTATAGACACTAACCTGACGGTTGTCAATTTCTTAGACGTTTCCTTAGATCTTAATAATAATATTTATAAGCCTTATAGGACCCAATGATAGACTAAGTTATATTAATGTAGGTTCATGCCATCCCCCTATAGTATTCAAAAATTTAGTTAAAAAATATTAGTAAGAGGATTTCTAGCCTCTCATCTAATGAGGACATCTTCAATAGCGTTGCCCCAGTTTATAATAAAGCTTTAAAAGATAGTGGTTTTAGCGAAAAAATAAAATATACACCTATTACCAGCCCAACAGTAAGGAAAAGGAATAATAGAATAGGATGGTCATCTGGTTTACGCCCCCTTACTCACCCGAGGTGGCCTTCAATATAGGTAAATGTTTCCTAGCACTGATAGATAGACATTTTCCAGTTAACCATGCTTATAGGAAACTCTTCAATAGACACAATTTAAAAATTAGTTTTAGTTCAACTACCAATTTTAAAAAACATAATCAATCATAACATACAAAAAACACAAGAAGAAAACAGCTGTTCATGCAGGAATAAAGAATTGTGCCCGCTAAATGGAGCTTGCATGTCCAAGACCATCATATATGAAGCTACCGTAAACTCTATAACCACTAAAGACACCGTTTCGACGAAGAAATACGTGGGCCTGACAGAGGGTAATTTCAAGGCCAGGTTCAATAAACACACTTTGAGCTTTAGGCACTGGAACAAAAGAAAAGCGACACAATTATCCAATCATATTTGTCTTTAAGAGATAAAGGTGTCGATTATAACATACAATGGAAGATTTTGGCCAGATGTAGCCCTACACTAACGGCAGCGGAAGGTGCGGTTTATGCGACATGGAGAGATGGCTTATCTGGAAAAGCAGCTTAGACCCTACCACATGTCTAAATACAAGGACAGAGCTTTTCGGATCATGCCCACATGTGACTAAATTTCTGTTACGTTTTTGGTCCCCTAAAGAAAACGGATAGAACATGCTTTCTGTGTTATGTCCCAAGAAGATTTTATATATTTTTATATATTTTTATATATTTTTATGTATTTTTATATAATTTTTATGACAAAAAATGCGAGCGATGTATAAGTACGCAAGCAAAGCAGAGTTATAACAGAGTAATTTCCCTTCATTTTTAACGGTATTTTTTCATAACGTTTTCAAATAGCCAGATAACCGAAGAGATGGTGTTGTGGATTTCCACTTCGGCATCTGAAACTCAGAGTTTTATCTTGACTACCGAGTAATGTAACATATTGTATAGATATATATATATATATATATATATGTATGTGTGTGTGTGTATGTATGTATGCATACATGGTGTGGTGAATAAACTGTCGTCTAAATAACGCAAAAATGAAAATAACACCGACTTCACCAAAATTACATAAAAATCTCTTTAAATTTATTCAATAAAATCGCCATTGGCTTCAACCACGGTCTCCAGACGTCTTCGGAATCTCCTGCAGCTCTTCTGGATGGTCTCCTTGCTTAAGTTGGTGAATGCTGCCATAACCCTTGCCTTCAGTTCATCTTTGGTGTTACAAGGAGTTTTGTTGATCTCTCGCTCAAAGGGTTGCAGTCTGAGGAGTTAGGTGGCTAGATGCTAGGGTTGATGTGGTTGCAGAAATTGTCTGACAGCCATGACTGGGTTCTCCTGCTTGTGTGGCATGGCGCATCCTTCTATTGCCAGACATAAGGTCTTCCAGTAACCACTCTCTTGACCCAGGGCAGCACTACCTTTTCCAGATACTTGATGTAGGTCTCCGTGTTTAGTCTCAGGCCGTTCAACTTCACTAGAATGTTGCTCGTGCCAT
>NC_043016.1:4422216-4432216 GCF_006345805.1 Octopus sinensis | reverse complement strand
AACTGTGGAAAATTCTAGGTAACTTTAGTAGAAGCCATGGTAACACTAACGCCCCTGTAATTAGTGACAATGTGAATATGACACATCTTTCCCTTAAATCTCATTCTACTATTTCTACATTATCTAGCAATATCTCTAAGGTTATGGATTCTAATACTGATCTCATATCTCTGTTCTTCCTAGCCTCAAATCCTCAGTCTGGAATAAATACTACCCAAGACAATGGTTATTGGTTAGGTTCACCTATTGGCAATAATCATAGGCTCGACTTTCTTCTCCCTGGTAAGCAAAAGCCCTCCTAACTCCATAATAGAGATGTTCCCACTTCTATTCCTACCACAGGGATAAATAATTGCATGGACAGAGTACAATCCAACTGGCAATCAGAAAACCCGTTATTGTCAAGTCTCTTAATTATTTCCGTTAAGTGGTATATAAATGTTTGATTACAACTCCATATTCTTACCAGGTTAGGGTTTACATATAGGGTACAATCGATTTCAAGTGACACTATTTGACTCATCTGAGCTCCTTCTCTTTCCCTAGCTGTCTACATACACCACCTGAAGTCCCAGGGTATACTTTATACATACCTTATCCTGACTTATAGCTTGTGGTGGAGTCCCATGCAATGCTAATCTTCAAATTTGTAAATTGTCGCCAGGAATTGCTCACAGTACTATGCCAATATGAAACCTTTTTACTCATTTGATTCTCTGATGTAATATTCTTTTACAAATACAAATTGTGTTGCACCTTTCTTCATTATGTAAAGTTATTTTCTCTCCACCTACTCTAACTCCCTTACCTTTTTACTTAATCTCTATTACTTCTGAGATTCTTGACCACCTTATTGTCAGAGCTCAACTATTTTGACCCTGCTCCAAATGAACTGACTGCAATTTCCTTTGGCCAGTTAATTATCTAATTGTCTTTATATCTGGTCTTTTTCTTATTTCTTTATTGCCCACAAAGGGCTAAACATAGAGGGGACAAAGAAGGACAGACAAAGGGATTAAGTCGGTTACATCAACCCCAGTACGCAACTGGTACTTAATTTACTGACCCTGAAAGGAGGAACGGCAAAGTCAACCTCGGCAGAATTTGAACTCAGAACGTAATGGCAGATGAAATACTGCTAAGCTTTGCACCTGGCATGCTAACGTTTCTGCCAGCTTGCTGCCTTTTTTCTGGTCTTTTTCTGGCCATTCTTCATCCTAACTTCTTAACTACTCTTCTCTCTCTCTCATTATTCCTGTCTGCTTCACCCAACCCTCTTTCAACCTTTATATTTGTAACAATTTCATCTGGATCACCCTTATGGCATCCCGTACATATCACTTACGAATATGGTTGTCACATGAGCTTGGCCTCTTGGAATTGTTGAGACAAAACGTTACATCATGTTTTCCACACATATTCTTTCTATGTTTTGTAATCTGCATTCTGTGCTCCATGCAAATACATATGTCAAGTGTGACTATATCCCTACCTCCATAACACCTCAATTTGGATTGATTTTACAGTCATTTTTGATGCTATGGGCCTAACCTGGGGTATGTAAGTTGAAATTAATGTTCACATTCACTTGAACACTAATCTGTGTTATTTATACTGAGTTTATTTAGCTCTTGCCCATTCTATACATACACACACACGCATACACATCATCACCATCATCATCATTTAACGTCCGCTTTCCATGCTGGCATGGGTTGGACGTATGACTGAGGGCTGGCGAACCAGGTGGCTGCACCAGGCTTCAATCTTGATCTGGCAGTGTTTCTACAGCTGGATGCCCTTCCTAATGCCAACCGCACCGAGAGTGTAGTGGGTGCTTTTACATGCCACCGGCACGGGGCCAGTCAGGCGGCACTGGCAACGACCTTGCTTGAATCCTTCACACATGCCACTGGCACAGGTGCCAGTAAGGCGATGCTGGTAATGATCACGCTCGAATGGTGGATTTTTACGTGCCACCGGCACGGAGACCAGATAGCCGCTCTGGCAACGATCATGCTTGGATGGTGCTCTTAATACCCTACTAGCACAGGGCTTGAGTACCAGTAATGCGACACTGGTAACGATCACGCTCGAATGGTGCACTTTTAAGTGCCACTGGCACTGAAGCCGGTTAGCCACTCTGTCAATGATCACACTCGTATGGTGCGCTTTGCACCCTGCTAGCACGGACACCAGTCACCGAATTAATATACATTTGAGTGTTTATGTGTATGTGCATGTAAGTGTATGTATATAAAATAGAAGAGTGTCTATTGATGTAAGCAAGAACTGATGTAATGGTATCTGTCTTGTATTATGGAGACGATAAGGATAACAAGTTTGAGAAAATCTTAATGTTAAGAAAGATTCAGTGAGAAATCTGAGAATGACAATATTAACAACAATATTAACTGCAACTGTAACACAAAGAAAAATATTTACAAAAATTATTGGAAGAAAAGAAAGAATCTATGCAAAATTTGAATTCCATATCGTAAATCTATAATATAAATGTGTGTGTGTGTGTGTATGCATATATACATATGCACATACATAAATACATACATACATACATATACATGCACAATCATATATATGTACAAACGTATGTACATGCATACATACACATGCATGCATATATACATATATATATATATACAATCATACACACATAAAATACATATACACACATACATGAATACACACATACATATATACAAACACATACATACATATGTACAAACATACACATACATACATACATACAAACACATACATGCATACATACATACACTTGCATACGCACAGATACATATATACAAAAATATGCATTCATACATAAAAATATATACATACATACAAACACACACACACAGATACATATATACAAACATATACATACATACATACACACACACACACATACATATATACAAACATATATTTACATACATGCATACATGTGTGCACGTGCAAAAGTATATTCAGCATGTGTGTGCATACGTGCATATGTGTGTCAGCATAAACATATACAAATATTGGTTCACTGGATGCATACTTGTACAGCTGTCATGTTTGTTGTATTTTAATGTATTTTGTATGGCACTTTACAATTATTTTATTAATATATATTTCCTGCTTTTAGATTTATTTCATTTTATGTTGCTTCCAGAATTTTATGCCCTTTAATATTTTCACATCAAGCTTACGTCTATATCATAAACAGACGGTTTCTACGGCTGTACGAGAAAGCTGTCCAACTGAAAGAAAATACTTAGAAAACAAAAACAACAACAAAAAAAACTGCTACAATAGTGACAAGTGCGACGGCCACAACCATGACAACAACAACTACGACTACTACTACTACAACCACTACTACTACTACTATAACCACTACTACTACTATAACTACTACTACTACGACCACTACTACTACTATAACTACTACTACTACTACTATAACTACTACTACTACTACTACTACTACTACTACTACTACTATAACCACTACTACTACTACTACTACTACTACTGCAATAACGATGATGACAATGATGGCGATAATCACCACTTCCGCATCAGAACCATTAATAACAACAATATCAGCCTTTATGTGGTCGCTGGCCCTGACAGAAATTGCAGCAAAATTACATGTAAGTAGCATCTTTTGATACCAAACTGTCCAAGACCACCCATGGATCTTTCACACAAATTTCCTATTATAAAGTGAACTAAATCAAAAACTTGCATAAAAATTTATGTTCCAAACTCCAGTTTAATAATCATTCTTCATTATTACCAAAATTAATTAAAACAAAGGCAGTATATTTTAACAGGAATTTGGTAAGAAAGGCATTAAATAAAGACCTGGCAACCCTACAAGACTGGAATAACAAGAGGTTGGAATAACATAGATCATAAGTGTGTTCTATCAGTATTTATCTGGGGCAAAACAAGACCATCAACAACGGCAAAAATGTACATGGAATTATTGACAACATGGATAACAATCCAGGAACCTACATCAGCATCATAAGAAACAGCAATGAGAACAACAGCAACATCAACGTGAAAAGCAACATCAATAACACTATAAAATTATTTTCATCAACACCAACAACAATAGTAACAACTTCAATAATGATAGGAAAATAAATTTATAAACAGAAAACCCAGTTGAGAGGAGAGCAAGAAAAAGTGGAATGTGTCTTTCTTTGGAAGAGCATTGAGTGTTAGTGTAGCACCATTTCTCTACAATATATTATGATGTGAGAAAGAAATTGTGCTGTCGTTGTTGACTTGATAAAGGCTTTTGATTCTGTTGATCATGATATGTTCAGTGTTGAAGAAGACAGAGATTTCAAATAAGATGCCCAAGCAAACGAAAACATACCACCTTCTGTTAAATCTGATGGCATTTCATCAGATCCTTTTCATGTAAAAAAAAAAAAAAAAAGATGGGACTTTGCAGAGATGCATAACTGCTGCCCCTGTGTTTTTTTGTTTTATATTTGTTTTGTGATTTCTATTTACTTTTCACTGATGTAATAAAGACTGTAATAATGGTGTTTTGTTTGAATTTAGAACGCCAAATGGGCTTTTAGCATGTTACTAAAGCAATGTGGGTGGTCGATGTAGATGGTCCAACACATGTGCTCTTGTGAAGCAGGAGAAATAAATTCAGAAGAAAATTGTAATTTATTTAGTAGTAGAATGAGAGCTGAGAAGTAGCAAGATATGAGACCTGTAGGTGTATGGTGTGTGTAAGTCAGGGAAGCCAAATAAACTTGCTTTTCAATAAATGGCTGTGATAAGCTAGCAGTGGGAAGTTGGTATGAGCAAGTTGGGATGAGAATGAACTCCCCACGATATAGATAGCTTTATGTTGAAATGGACAGAAGGTAAAGGTGCTTGCAGCAGCACTAAGTTGGTACAAGAAATGAGGATCTGTTCATAATGAAGAAATGATGTTAATCATCCTGTGTCCTTCCTATGACTAACCAAAGATGCAATTAGTGCCAGATGGGTGCCTGCAGTTTGTATTAATACAAGGCAAGCTCTGGTTAGCTGAAGTTGCCATAGCACAACCGTGCTAATACACAACAACAAACTAGGTTTCCCTCACTTGCTACAGGCTCTTCAATCACCAAAAATTTTAGGCAAAGACCTTTAGAAGAATGGAATTGTTTTAAGACTTCTTGCTTGTAGATGATGTGGCCTTGGCAGCTAATAACCACCAAAACCAATGCCTATCCAAAGAAGAGGCATAACACTACATAAGCCCCAATACAGTGCACTATCACATCAAATTCTTGTAGACAACAAGTTTCTAAAGTATGCAAGGTACTTACCATACTTATGAAGCAAAATCAATTCTAGCACTTCGTTACATGATGAATATAAATACTTATCCTAATAACCAGAACATGATCAAGAATAAACACCAATTCTAAAGACAAAAGTTAATGAGTGAGTCAGTACATATGACCATTTTTGCAAATCAAATTCCAGTCCACTGCCACCTCTGCTGTCTTTTAAGCCATTTACCATTATTAAATTATTTTTTTTTATCTTTTGCAGCTGAGATAATTTACTTTCTCTTTTTCTTGAGACAGCCAGACTACAGTTATTCCTCTTCCGTATTTCTCCCTACCCTTATTTCACTAATAAAATGCAGTAGCCTTCTTTTTCTTAATAACCTAAAGAAAAAAGAAAGCTCTTCTCAATACTGTCAACCTGCTGATGTTGGTAAAAACTAACAGATTAAATTGATGTTTTCTTCTGAAGATTTGCTGTTTCAATGTGATTTCTGCAATTGAGCACGTAATAATTACAGCACAACATACTAGTAGTACTCACTAGTAAAACATTTGTAAAAACCACGTAATTTAAGTTGAACCATTTCTTCTCTACTCCTATATATGTATTCATGTGTGCATATGTATGTGTGTAGTATTCACACACACAAGCGTGCATACAATAAGATAGTTTTTGCTTAGTATAAACTACAGGCTTTGTCTAATTTAATTTTGCTCTCCTATCTTGGCTAATTATTTTTCCCAGAACAACAATGATCAAATAATCGAACAGGTCAACATTGATCCAGCACCTTCCACTTATGACTGTCCTGCATCAATTTATCACTCAGCTGTTTTTCCTTCTTTTTCTTTATGCTTTATTTATTTGAAATCACCAAGGTATGATTTGAGGAATACTTAGCTGTTTTGTCAGGCATATTTTGTCATAGCAACATAAAGGCCACCTCGTTGACTTTTGAATTTTTGCTGTTGTATACTTGAGGTTAGCTATGACTGAAGGGGCTTAAGTTCATATCCTTCCAGTTCTGATCATTCTATCTTTTGTTTTAAATTTTTCTGTCAGTTTTTATCGAAACTCATGTCCCCTTCTCCCTTTTTTTCCTTTTTTTTATAAATGGTTGGATGAGTGAGGTGTATGATATGAAGAAAGAACTGATAGCTGTCTCTCACAGATATAGTGACCACTTGATTGCTGTTGGAGAATAACAATGTTGATTTAATCGGTTATTAATATCATAGGCAGATTAGCAGAATTGGTACAGAACAATACAATATTTAGTTATGCTCCAAGTTTAAATCATACTCATGTCAACTTTATTAAACACCTGTCTTCAGCAGATAAAATATAGTAAGAGTTAAATTAATTGCCAAAATGCAACTCACAGATTTTAAAGTCTGGCATATTAGCAGAATCAGTAGGCATCATGTCAGAAAATATTGTGGAAAAGTGAACCAAATTAATGCCCCAAAAGAGAGATCAGTATCCCAGCAGATGTGATTATTGTCTTGTCAATAACTGAGGAAAAGTGAATGTTTACAGGGAAGTGAAAAACCTGGAATTTCAGGTTAATTTAATTATATTGACCACACTGCTCAACTGATATTTATTTTATTGACCCCGGAAAATGAAAGGCAAAGTCGACCTTGGCAGAATTTGAACTCAGAACATGGGGACGGATGAAATGCTGCTAAGCATTTCGTCTGCTGTGCTAACGATTCTACATGTCAGAAAATATTAATATGAGGTATCACTTGTATTAAATAAAGTATGCAATTATTCTTTCAGAATTCAAATCCAAACAGGATCAACTTTACCTTTCATCCATCTGGAATCAATAAAACAAAGTGTCAATTAAACCGTTTAGATTTAGAGGTCAATTAATTTTTTAATCTTCATTTTTCAGTTTTCCCATTAATTTCGTGATTCGCTGTTTTCTTACATATTTCTCCATCGTTAATTTTTTAAGATTAATTATCTCTTTATGTGGACCCTTTTCGTTTTTTATCCAGTTTTAAGTTCTTTTCCCCCTTTTTGTGTTATTACTTTTTTCATCTCCTTTTTCTGTTTATTCTTCATTTGAGACGCTTCTTTTATATTTCCACTGGTTCTTTATCGCGTTTTATATAATAAATTTAACGAATTGTATATCTCCCGTAATTTCCTTAATGTTCTGTCAAATATTGAATGAGAAATAATTGCCTTAAATATTCTTTGTCGTTCATTAAAAAAACATAATCAAACGAATACATGAAAAAAATGTTATCAAGGGAAGTAACTTTTTATGTATTTGTCTCCCTTACATTCGGATTTTTTTTTTCATGTTGAATTTTTTCATGCAATTAATTACTTTTTAGCTTTATCTAGATTTAAAGTTTCTCATTTTATTTATCTCTCTAATTCTCTATATATTTATTTAACTTAAAAAGATATTGCAAATTTACTAAGATTTGTACTTTTATTAGGAACTAATGTTTTTAATTATTAAATACGTTTCTTTTTTAATCATTTTTTTGTTAATTCTCAGAAAAGCAAAATATGTTGTTTCAGAAGATTAATAGAGTATTCCTAGTGACTTGGAAAGTGGGAAAGGATTTCTTTTCTGATGTTTCTGCCCTTCATAAATGCATCAGTGATGTGCTCCAGCCTGACCACTGTCCTATGACTGAAGCTTGTTGATGGATAAAAGAATAAAAGAACGCACACGCACACACACACATACACACACAAACTCACATGCACACACAAACTCACATGCACACACACACACACAAACTCACATGCGCGCACACACACACACACACCACACACACACATACCACACACACACACACACATACCACACACACACACACACACACACACACACCACGTTAAACTGAGGTAATGACACTCCATATGAAGTTCAAATAATTGATTCAATAGTAAAATGAAAAAAAAAATCATACCAAATAATAATTATAATAATAATGAAACCAGAACACAATCGTGATTTCAATATTTATATAAAAAGTAAATTCGGTTTTTAATGAACATGAACACACATACACACACACTTATGTGTACGTGTGAGTGTGTGTATGCGTGTTCATGTATGCTGGTGTTCTGGTGTTATACAAAGTATTAAGTTGATACTTTCACATTCAAAAGATAACTTGACTCTTCAAAATGGTCAAGAGCTAGGTACTAGAAGTGATCAACAAAAGACAAGCCTCAGATGGTGGTGCTCCAACATGGCCATAGTAAATAACAATGCAACCAATAACAGGAAAGTGTGTGTGTGTGTGTGTGTTCCATACATACTTGTGATTTTCTGCATGTTTTCAGCCCAGAATTCTCAAATGGAGAATCCCTAGAATGTTTTAGGAATTTTCCTTGTAATTGATTGTAATTGAAGAAAGCAAATCGGTTTACTTTGTTCTTGGAGAGCTTTGGAATTTCTAGGTTTTTGTGCAGAACTCTTGCTACACACACATGATAATAAGTAAGGCAAAATGCTAAATCCTGGATATTAAAACTGTAGGTTTTTCAGTTCCCTGTAAACATTCACTTTTCCTCAGTTATTGACAAGACAATAATCACATCTGCTGGGCTACTGATCTCTCTTTCAGGGGATTAATTTGGTTCTCTTTTCACAAACCAAATCTGGTCTGCAGCATTGACACAGGGATTATATTTGTGTTTTTAATGGAATGTTCCACCAATATTTTTTATTCTTAAAGGTGAAGATACATTCTGGTTCAGATGTGCAATTAAAAATGGTCATCAGAACAATCTTTCCTGCACACGGCATTCAGACGGTTTTCAATGCAGTGTTGTTGCTCATGCACTAATAGTATGTTGCGGACATTTATGATGATACTGGTGATGTCTTCAACACAAGTATACCTATTCCTTTATTACCCACAAGGGGCTAAACACAGAGGGGACAAACAAGGACAGACATAGGTATTAAGTCGATTACATCGACCCCAGTGCGTAACTGCTACTTATTTTATTGTCCCTGAAAGGATGAAAGGCAAAGTCGACCTCGGCAGAATTTGAACTCACAACGTAACACAGACGAAATACCGCTAAGCATTTCGCCTGCCATGCTAATGTTTCTGCCATATCACCGCCTTATACTCTTCAACACAAGTATACCACATTCGTCATATTCTCGAACCCAACATAGAGGTTTAAAGACATCTTTTTCTCTCTTGTTGATCAGATATTTAGTTGCTATCTCTAGCAAAGATGTAGACTTCTAGGTGAGATGTTCTATAACCATCACAAGCCAAGAAGAGACAGCTGTTTCTGGCAATGCTGTTGATATTTTCCAGCTCACTGGTTATGCACCCAGGCATAACTTTCTACTAATATGAGTATGTATATGCATGTTCTTCAGTCCAGCCACCCTTATTTCACAAGGAACAGATGTACACTCAGAGTATTTATTTGGTTCTTCACCAAATCCCACAATGTTATTATTTTTACTGTTATGCGCACACATGAAACATTCATTTATTCACTTACTTTTCAGTACGTATCATCTAAGTGATACAACAAAGTGGTGCTCAGAGGCTGTCTGAACTGATTTCACCCCATTCTGCTTTCATCTCTCTACTTAATGAGGATCCTGTCAGCGTCACTGTTGATGTATAAGAGGATGTTAGCATATTTCTACTGCCCATGTCAA
>NC_043016.1:4354716-4419716 GCF_006345805.1 Octopus sinensis | reverse complement strand
ATACAGACATACATACATACATACATGTATACATACATACATACATACATGCATACATACACACACACATACATACATACTTACATCCATCCATCCATATATACATAGAAACACACACACATCCATCCATCCATCCATCCATACATCCATACATACATACATACATGGATTCCGTAATGGAAGAGATTGCCTGATGCAGCTACTGCATCATTTTGATGACATTTTGAGAGCCTTGGGATAGGGTTCCAACACTGATGTCATCTACCTTGATTTCAGCAAGGCCTTTGACAGGGTTGATCATAAGATCCTTTTGAAAAAGCTGTCCAATATTGGTGTCACTGGAAAGCTGCTGCAGTGGATCAAGTGCTTCCTGTCTAACAGAACTCAACATGTTGTAGTCAAATGAGTCAAATCCTACCAGCCAAAGTTAGCAGTGGTGTCCCACAAGGCACTGTGTTGGGCCCACTTCTCTTCATCATCTACATAAATGATATTACTGACACCATCAAACACAGTAACATCAGAACCTTCGCTGATGATTCCAAGCTCCAGAAGGTCATCAATGGCGTGGATGACTGAATAAACCTTCAGTCAGACCTACTGGCTGTTGTCCAATGGGCTGAAAAGAATAACATGTTGCTAAACAAAGACAAATTCAAACTGATCCACTTTAGAAGGGAGGACGCTCTGAAACTCCCATACTCCCTTCCTTCTGGAGAAATTCTCATGGCGTCCAACAACATCAGAGACTTGGGAGTAACAGTGGACAACAACATAAGCTGGGCTACACATATAAGCAGCAAAGTTGACATGGCCCGCAGAATGTGTTCCTGGATTCTCAGAACCTTCCAGTCGAGAGATTCCCACACTATTATCCTTCTCTTCTCCACTTTTGCCCGACCCCACCTTGAATACTGCTGTCCACTGTGGTCTCCCTACACAAAACAAAATATTATGAGAATTGAAGCTCCCAAAGGTCAATCACAAAAAAGATAAATGGCATGTCAGACCTTGACTACTGGGGTAGACTAGAGAAGCTGAAACTGTATTCACTCCAACGACGCCGTGAACGCTACATTATCTGTATGATGTGGAAAATATTCCATCAGCACTGTCCGAATGATGTTGGCATCACCTTCAAAATACATCCAAGGCTTGGACCACGTGCCATCGGTCCACAACAAAAATCTAAATCGCATCACATAACGACAATACGGCACAATTATTTCACCTCAATTGGACCCGCTCTCTTCAACATTACACCAGGACACGTCAAAACAGAAACTGACCACACAAAATTCAAGAAGTCTTTGGACAAATTCCTTCAAACAGTACCGGACAAACCACCCACACCCAGATATGTCTCCGCAAACAATAACTCTCTGCTCGAATGGGCCTCAGTGCCCAAATCCTGAATTGAAAGACTTCGCCAGGTGGTGCTATAAAGTTAGACATGGCCTGGGCCAATACTGGCCAAAACCTTTCTAAGTTATTTCTAAGTTACATATATACATACATACACATATCCATCCATCCATCCATACATACATACAAACTTACAAACATACATACATGTATGTAAGTATGTATGTATGTATGTATGTATGCATACATACATTCATACATACACACACACACACATACATGACATGATATGACATGACATGACTAAATGAAATAACATTGTATTTATTTTCATTTATGCCCAGGTTCTAACCCATGCTGCAGTAACATTATTTATTTTGCAACCTGGGCTGCAGTAACGGTGTGCACCCAACACACTTCTCTGCCCAACATCACTGCCTCGATGTCCTGGATACATTCAAAGTGAGTGTCTGTGGTCAAGCTGTCAATGTAGGTGTGACAACATTTTCTTCTTCTTACATCACCATAAGACAAATGAATGTCTTTTTGGAAACCTGCCAAAAGTTAACATTGTTTCATGCTTTCTATTATTATTATTAATTATTATTATTATTATTTATTATTATTATTATTATTAATTATTATTATTTATTATTATTATTATTATCATTATTATTATTATTATTATTATTATTATTTATTATTATTATTAATTATTAATTATTATTATTATTATGTTTTTGCTAATTGGTCTTTGAAATAATAATGTCTGAAAATAGTATTTGAGATTTCCTCTTTCAGTCAGTTTCTGTAACAGGGTAAAAGTGCAGACATCAAATTTCTGGACAAAATATAAGGAAGACACATTTACATTCAAAAAATTGCTGAGTTGGATAAATCAATCGAAAATGGTTTTCCGAACTTTTAAAAAATAAATAAGTTCTGATTCTGTATATAACTGGTCGGAATTATCATAGATTAAAAATGCATTCCTTTGCACAGTTTGTGAAAACTTTAATATCAATTATTTAGTATCAATCATTTAATGTCTAGTTTGTTTAGCTGCTATTTAGCTGTTTGATTTAGCTGTATGATTTAGTTGCTATTTCTAGCAAATCAAACATTTTTTTCTAGCAGGTCCTTCTTTGGATCATAGCCACAGTAATATGTATGGAAGCACATCAGATCAGTCTAATTAGCTTCCATATTTGTTTAGGCTTGGTCACAGAAAGAATCTTCATCTTCTATTCATGAAAAGGAGCTTATAGACATTAGCAGCCAAAGCATGCCAAGCCAACCTTCCAGAAGCGGCTGGCAACAGATGGACCACCCTGACCAGTAAACAGCATCCCTTCGACAGAATGTAGAAAAGTAAATGCCTCAATCTAGCCAAAAGTGGACCGGGGCAATGTATAATGGTCAAGCAGTAAGTAAGACCTTTCGGGAATAATTTCCTCGCAGTCCATTTCTGAGTGAGACTGGCCACCCTGCTTATAACATCATTACAGTTCTGGTTGACCTGGAGGTCTGAACCAAACCAAACTCCAAACGATTTCAAAGATGTGTCTGTCCATCGACCTTTTATGCTGTTTTTTGGCATAAACTCACCTCTCCAGTGGCTTAGCCACAAGTTTACTGACTTACCTTTGCTCCTTGTATTTTTTTAAAATGGAATCAATTACCTGAGCTTCCATGGTGTCGGACACCATTACACAGATGCCATCCATATATGCTGACACAGATTCCCTGCACCCCAGTTCTAAAGGAATGCCCCTCAAGAGTTCTAGTTTCCACAGCAAAGGCTCAAGCACCAGGATAGACTGAGTGCATGATTCTGAGAGGTGGTTGTTTACTTTGACCACTGAGCAAGTGCCACTGTGCATTACTGTGATCCAGCCACTGAAAATGGGCCTGAAAGTGACTATTTTTAGAGCCGATCCCAAGTAGTGATGGTTGACCCTATCATAGGCTTTTGACTGATCCACGTTGATCAGAGCCCCCACTGATACCAGATTTGTTACCCATCCACAGTATGATGTAACACATAAAATGGAGGTGGACATAAATGGATCTATTGTGGATCACACATGTTTGGGCTTTTCTGACCAAACTATCTATGACAAACACTTCTTTGCTAATGTCTTGGCCCAAATTTTAAATTCCACATTTAGCAGAGTTATGGGACAGAAATTGTCTATAAATCCTCTGTATTGGCATCCTTTATTCAGCAACATTAACACACCCCAGCTCATAGAATGAGGAATTCTCCCATTTGTGATATGTTGCCAAGAGGTCACCAAACAACTGTAGAGTATAAACCCATGAAACCCATAAAGCCAACCAGACAAAACGGGTGATCTGTCCCCTGTTCAGTCACTCAATACTTCTCATATCTCAGTTGCTGTTATTGGCCTTGTGCAATGTCTTGTCTCTTCTTCCAAGATTCTCTGCAGGCTGTCAAGGTAAGCACTAAAGTCCATAACTGATTCTGTATGACCTATTATTTTCTCTCAAGAGTTGAGCAAAGTGCTGCTGGAAATCTGCACTCAGATGTTTGGAACTGTTCATTATGTTCCAATCGTAATCTTTCGTAGACTGAATTGTGTGTTTGTTGCCACTTGAGCCCATCAAACAGCTTTGGTTCCGTCTTGCTTTGCCCTGATAACAAAGCCATCATGTATCACATTGAAGGAATGATGAAGGGCCATTATTTCCACTAGTATGTTGGTTGTAATTGCTACTTGTAATTGCTTTGTCTAATTTACTAATTAGCTTCCCTGCTAATCTATTTCTCTCTATCATTTGCTTTTTCCTAAATGCTATTGACTCATATTTAATTGCCTTCTTCAGGGTTCTTCAAGACCTGTTGTTGATTATTGCTCCTGTCAATGCCACTTAACCAGCTCTCTTATCTGGTCCCAATACTCTTTTCACATCAGGTAAGACAAGTTCAACTTCTAGAGTCTTGTCTAAAGTGACCGTGGAAACCTCAAATTTGTGATCTATGCAGCCAACTAGTGTCAGACGTGGATATCCTGAAGTATCTCTGTCAGCCAGCCTAACAAGAATTCTATCTCAGAACAATCTAAACGACCCGTCATGACTGTATCGATTCTACAATGGTAGACTCAGAAAATCTAGTTAAAAAAAATAATAATGCTTCAAAGTTTGACGTAAGCTTAGCAGTTTTGGAGGGAGGGGCATTACTTGATGCCACTGGCAACAGTATCTGATGGTACTTTGATTTATTTGCCCCAAAAGGATAAAAGGCAAAGTTGACCTTCGTAGGATTTGAACTCAAGACTAAAAGAGCTGCAAGGAATACTGCAACTAGTTTTTCTGATGTACCAATGATTCTGCTAGCTCATCACCTCTAGTAGTAGTAGTAGTAGTAGCAGCAGCAGCAGCACTAGTAGTGGTGGTGGTAGTAGTAGTAGTAGTGGTGGTGGTGGTGGTGGTGGTGGTAGTAGTAGTAGTAGTAGTAGTAGCAGCACTGGTAGGGGTGGTAGTAGTAGTAGTAGTAGTAGCAGCAGCAGCACTGGTAGGGGTCGTAGTAGCAGCAGCAGCGGCACTGGTAGTGGTGGTGGTAGTAGTAGTAGTAGTAGTAGTAGCAGCAGCAGCAGCACTGGTAGTGGTGGTGGTGGTAGTAGTAGTAGTAGTAGCAGCAGCAGCAGCACTAGTAGTGGTGGTAGTAGTAGTAGTGGTGGTGGTGGTGGTGGTGGTGGTGGTAGTAGTAGTAGTAGTAGTAGTAGTAGTAGCAGCACTGGTAGGGGTGGTAGTAGTAGTAGTAGTAGTAGCAGCAGCAGCACTGGTAGGGGTCGTAGTAGCAGCAGCAGCGGCACTGGTAGTGGTGGTGGTAGTAGTAGTAGTAGTAGTAGTAGTAGTAGCAGCAGCAGCAGCACTGGTAGTGTGGTGGTGGTGGTGGTGGTAGTAGTAGTAGTAGTAGTAGTAGTAGTAGCAGCAGCAGCGGCACTGGTAGTGGTGGTGGTAGTAGTAGTAGTAGTAGTAGTAGTAGTAGTAGCAGCAGCAGCACTGGTAGGGGTCGTAGTAGCAGCAGCAGCGGCACTGGTAGTGGTGGTGGTAGTAGTAGTAGTAGTAGTAGTAGTAGCAGCAGCACTGGTAGTGGTGGTAGTAGTAGTAGTAGTAGTAGTAGTAGTAGTAGTGGTGGTGGTGGTGGTGGTGGTGGTGGTGGTAGTAGTAGTTCCTACTCAATCACAGTAAATGGATAAGCAAATCAAAAGGCATAAAATCTTAACCTTGGAATATTTCAAGAACATTTTTCTCTCTCCATTTTCTTCCATTTCTACTTCAGGCCTTTATATATTGAGTTCAATAATGCCAAACTAGGATGCAAGACAGTAAGTCACCTTTTCTATATGCTAAAAATGATAGTGAGCTAGTGAGGCTTCTCAAAACAGTAAAAAGCTTTAGTGGTGACATGTATGGACATTGTCATAGAAAATTGGGTAAAGACAAAACTTGAGAATGGTAGAGTTACCCTCACATCTTTCATTGATCTTGTCATATCAACTACAATTAAGAAACTTAAACAAAAGAAAACGTATTAAGTGCTTTGTTGCCAATGAAGGTAGGAGAATACCACAGTCTTAATTGAAAGAAAAGATTAAAAATAAATATCACAGAAGAATAAGAATTATCCTAAAAGTTAGCTTAATTCATAAAACTGATTTATGGTAATAAATAGTCCAGTGGCATCAGCTTCACCATAATTAATTGCACACTGCAAGACATCAAAAGGATGGATGTGAAAATCAGAAAACTCCTCACATGATGCAATATGTACCATCTTAAAGGTGACAATTGGATGTCTATGCTTCTCTTGGAATGATATTACAATTAACTGGATGGTGATCTCGGTTAAAAACCATGAAAAAAAAATCTAAGTACTTCGTCATAAAAGAGACTAAAAAAGTTTTAAGTGATTTCAAAAGAAATTTCACCAAACTGACCTATAAAAATAATCAAAACAAAGGCAAAAGAGAAGGGATTGGAATAAGCAGAGCAATGTTGGCATGATAAGCTCTTACATACACTGACAAAGATGTTGACAAATTTCTCACCCATCATTATTTTTTGGGTCTTATAATTTATGTTTCAAAGCTCAGGAAGGCAGTAGAATATTTTATTAGAGAGATCACTTGTGTCTTTACTAAGAGTAATTATTTTATTATTGTTTTAATACTCAGAGTTCTAATTCTTGTTTGCTCTGGTTGATTCTGTATGAGCAGACAGCAGTCTGTTGTCAGAGATTACAAAGAGTCTTTTTCTGCAAATTATAATCTATGATAATTGGTTGTTAATTATCATGGAAGCGATTCAACGCACAAGTATCAATCTCAAAATCCTAGCTGTTCCCAACGGAGTAATTTTGGGGGCTTGTTCTGCTTTCATATCAATTCTGATTTCTTGAATTTGTTTGTTAGCACTCTGAGTGCCCTTACAACTACTGGGATGGCAGACATTTTACTCATAGTCCACATTCTTGCAATTTCATCTTTTAGTAGTCTGAGCTTTTCAATTTTTTCTAGTTCTTTGTCACTTATGTATGCATCCCCAGGTATTGTAATATCTATAATCTTGTTTCCCTTTTTCCTTTAATCTACCACAACAATATCTGGTCTCCAAGGATCAATTAGGGAGTCACATTGGATTGTAAAATCCCACAGTGTCTTATATTCTTTCTTGTTCAAGTTCATACCATTTCTGTTCTCTGTCCAGGTTGTACTTTTCACTTAGTCCCCAGTGAATAAGCTTAGCCACGTTATCATGCCTCTTTTTGTAGTGCTTTTGGGCCAGCTTGTTACACTCACTCACAATATGTGTGTTTGTTTCATTTCTACTACCACACACCCTACAAAGGGGTCATTCACTGCTCTTATCTATTTGCAACTTGGTGTCATTCATTCTCAGAGCTTGTTCCTGGGCCCTGCATATCAATGCCTCAGTGCATCCTTTCAGGCCAATTTTTCTTGGTCACCTCCTCCCAGTGCTGTTCTTATCTTTTCCTTCGATTTCTCTGAGGTATTGTCCATGCAGTGATTTCATTTTTGATTTCAATTGTCTACTCTTTCTTCATCTTTCTTCATAAATGTTTGTGGGTGCATCACATTTTCAAAAAGTATTATAATGTTAATTCTAACAGCAACAAGCAAGGATTCACTCTGCTGTTTGATGTACCATCTCAGACTGTTCTTCTCATTAACAATGCAGATCTCGCATGTTCTGTGGCCTGTTCCACCCATGTTCCTAGACACATACAGCCTGTCAATATTGCTTTTTGGCTGTAGTTCCTTATTAATTATTATCACTTTTCAGGTTTTCCTGTTCATTTCCTCAAGCTCCTTCATTGTCCACCTAACAACACCTGTGCCTTATCGCACTAAGGAAGCAGCCCATGTTTTCATTGCCCTGATCTTACTTTTTCCATTGAGCCTACTTCCCATAATTAATTTGGTTCTTCTGAGATATTCTCACATAAAACTTTTCTTCATTTTGTTATATCCCAAAATACCCAGATATTTATTATATCCTTCAGTGTCAAATCCTTGATTTTCTCACTGTTGGGAAGTTCTACACTATCAGACAACACTTTGTGTTTTGCTTTTATAGGTATCTCACACTTTTTGTCTTAAATTACATCATGATATCCTTGTTGAATATCTGCACTGTTGAAACTAGGCCATTTATTTCATGTTCAGTCTTCCCAAATACCTTTAATTCATCCATACTTAACAGATGATTTAATTTTCCCTCACTTTCCAAGGTGTATCCCAATGTTACACTCAGTAGTATCTGTGTGAGGGGTATCATACAAATCACAGACAGCAATGGTGGTAGGCTCTCTCCTTGAGATATACCTCTCTTGATGTTAACCCTTGCCAAAAATTTTCCACATGAAATTAACCCTGTATTCCAGTTTTTCATTGATCTCCTAATAAAATTTGATATGTTATCAGACACCTGTTCCAGCTCAAGACTTTCTAAAATCCAGGAATAGGGGACCATGTCATATGCTTTCTTATAATCAATCCATACCATTCCCAGATTAGTAAGTCTTTTATTGCAATCGTTCGGTACCATTCTGTCTATCAGAAGTTGGTCTTTTTTCCCTTGGCTTTTCCTTCTGCATCCCTTCTGTTCCACTGGCAGTTTGTTAATCATTTCCAGGAAGCTATACACATAACTACAGATTATTCTTGCTATTATTATTTCACACTATTATTGTTATTGAAGCTATGAACTGACAGAATCATTAGAACTGGAATTTCATCTGTCTACAAGTTCTGAGATCAAATACTGCAGTGGTTAACTTTACCTGTCATGTTTGGCAGGGGTCAATAAAATAAGTACCAGTTGAATACTGGGGTTGATGTAATTGATTAATCCTCTCCCACCAAAATTTCAGGCCCTGTGTCAAAATTTGAAATCGTTATTATTATTATTATTATTGAGTGAGAGAACAACACATACCATCAAAGTGACACAGGGGTACAAATATGAGTCCATCATGACTACATCTGATAAGGGTACCCTAGACACATGCATCACAACCATGTGTGCATGACATGGTGATCTCATATCAAGATAAACAGCACATGACCTTGCAGGTGGGACCCAGTTAGAATTTTCTGTTGGTCGAGTAACCCATCCCGCTCAAAAGGTCAATGAATAAGGGTTGTTTAAGGATGTTGAACGAAATACCCATGTGTCGAGAGGTGAATTATTCAAACCCCAAAGAATCCCTCTCAATACATGGCTATGATGCTCCCCCACTACTTCTGCTCGTGATCAGAGATGCACATATCATCAGCCACTAAGGGACATGCTCAACTGGTTAAGGTCAAACAACTGACAAGCAAATCTGTGGTATTGAGCAGAATATTTGCTGTAGCCCATCTTTTATACCAAGACAAAACAATGTACATGATAACACTTCCAATCGGTTAAGATCAGAAGCCACGAGAGCCACTGTCTGGTACTGAATTAGGATATAACCATTGCCTGGTACTGCATCAGAGCATATCATCATCATCATCATCATCATCATCACCATCACCATCATCATCATCATTATTTTAAGTTCAAACAAAAATACAAATTTGTCAGAAATGTATAGGAATTATTTCAACTACTTTTATGGATGAACTGTTACTGGAAGCAGTTATTTGTATAGCAAAAACATAAAAATAAAACTGAAAGCACTTCACTGATTCTATCAGAAGACAGTTGTAATGAGAAGTGAAAACAATCAAACTCATCGTCTCAAGCTAGTTTTTACTGATCAGGTCATGCAAGCATGATGAAGTAAATAGTTGAATTGACTGAGAAAATTGCAAACTTTTACCCAGTAAAAACAGAAAGCAGATGGTATAAATAATTACCATATTCTCTAACTGCAAATGACCAATATTTACGGATGATTTTGTAGAAAACTGATGTCAAAATCATGTAAAACAACCCAAACATCATAACTGAAAGTTTTCTGACAAAAATATGTTTTTTTTTATCAATATTTCAACAGCTTAGAAATATTTTGAACAAAACATTTCTTAGGAAAGAGTCTAAAAAACTAACAATGTTGGGATATTGGAAAGTATTTAACACTATCAAAATATAACAATTTAGTGTGGTTTATAGAGTAGTTGGAAAACTAGGTTACATAAGCATAAATAATGTAAAGACTGTTTCTATTTTAATTGGAGCATTAGAATTAGAAGAAAATAAATTAGAAACATGGACTCTTGGAAATTCACATTTCTAGGCAGAATACAAATTCTTAGCAGTTCCACAATTTTAATCTATCGGGCCATCCCATGGATAATGTGGTTTTTTCAATTGCATTAACTAAAAGTCGGAGTGGTGGTGGGGAGGATAAACTACCTGTATCAACTTGTTATAAAAGCTGGAAGTAATTTTACATTGTACTTATTCTTAGTACAAGTTTTGAAGAGTGCAGTTCAATTCTAACAGTTATGTTTTCAAAGCTATGACAAAGGAGCATATTCAGCATATTTTGCTTTATGAGTTCAATAAAGGCAACAATGCAACAGAGCACACACAGGAATATTAATGCAGTATAAGAGGATTGGACAATAAGTGTAAGCCAGTGTCAATGGCAGTTCCAGAAATTCTGAGCCAGAAACTACAGCCTAGAAGACGAGCGTTGTCCTAGAAGATCTGTAGAGCTCAACAAGGACATCCTGCAAACCCTGATGGAACAAAACCCCAACGTAACTGTTGAGGAACTAGCAGAGAAGCTTGGATTTGGTCATTCAACCATTCACGATACCTGCATGCCATAAAAAAAGTCAGTAAATTGGGTCAATGGGATCCTCACAAACTTTCCAAGTCTGATCGCACACAGAGTAAGGTGTTGCTATCTGTTTGGTTGGATACCATTTCATCCACCCAAACCAAACGATAACAAAGGAGATCTACTGCAAACAGCTTGAGTGGCACTAGAAGAAAACTGACCATCTTAGGTTTCAAGCCAAAAGGTGTTCTTCCGTCAGGATAATGCTTGGCCACATACAGCAAGGATGACATTCCAAAGGCTGGAGCAGTTTCAATGGGAAACGATGCCCTATCCACTATATTCACTGGACATTGGCCCATCTGATAATCATTTGGATGGAAAAAATATGAATTCTGTAGACGAGGTCAGAACAGTATTGGAGGAGTATTTTTTGTCACTGACAAGTGAATTTTGGAAGAGGGGTCTTGCAAGTCTACCAGATAGATGGATGAGCATTGTAGAAAATGAAGGGGAGTATGTTTTAGATTAAAAAAAAAACTTTGTTAATCTTAATTTTGAAAAATAAAAGAAGTATAAAAAATCTGCATTATTTACATGATTTCAAAATCTGTGATCTTCCATTGCAACCTTACATGTATAACATTGTCAAATCTTCATTACATGGACTTCTGCCACAATCAGTTATTAAACTTCTGCAAAGTTCAAACTGAAAAACTGTTCACGACTTTGGACTACTAGAGCTACTGTTACACATAATAAATTATATTCAAAGAAGGCCATGCAGCTAATTTACAATAGCCTCACTCACCATCAAACTTCAAAAAACAATGGTACCTTGATATCTTGCAAACATGGCATTCTGATATCTCTCTCTGTTGTCATTACTACAATGACCTCAACTCTTCTTGTAACTCCTACATTATCTCATTTCCTTGATCTTACATTATACACTTTGCCCCATGCTTTCCTCTCCAAATTATGTTCATCATCTGCTGTAACTGCCCTGTCCATATTCTTCTTTCATACACATATCTGAAGATGTTCAAGCTGAACATCAAAAACGTTTAACATTTCCTCTCTCTCTCTCTCCATCTTGTCTTTCATGTGGATGCTATCTCTAAACAGCTTCTATTATCAATATATTGTCTAAAATCCAGAATATCTACTCTTGTCATTGTTATCGTTGTTGACACCATAGCTGCAACTCCTTCCTCTGTGACAGATGAAGATGACTACAATTGAACATAGAAAGCCATATCCTTAAGAACTGTGGGTGCAATGACTAAGATACCTATATTACTGCAGCATGAGCAAGGCTTTTCAGTATTGTGTGACAGAATAGGGACCACAATGGGACCTTAGTAATATCTCATCAATCCATCCAACAATTGCACTATAAATCAACTCACCTGTCTACAATTCTATTATCACAATAGGAATTAATTTAAAAGACCAGATTTAAAGAAATATTTCAAAGCAACTGAACATTGATACAAATTATTGATATTAATTTTTTTATTTATAGAAAGGCACATTATCTGTGTATTATTGTCAAGTTAGGACTAATTGCATCACAGGCCAATGGTACAGGTAACCAAATCATCGAGTACTACCTGTGCATGGTTTAGTGCTCAGAGATTGAACCATCTAGTTACTGGACTTTCACAGTGAGAAGAGAGCATGGACACCTAGCAGGATTAAAAACATAACCTTTCTAAAGCAGATAAAAGCTTTGAGAGCTAGCATCATCCATGTCTTAATGAGGAATTGGCACTACCCCAGAATTATCAAGCTTGATAAAACATTTGAATGGAAGCAGCACCATCATTAAATTCTATACCAGACCAGTCAGGATCTGGTATCAAGAAAATCCATGATCAGAGTTGAGGGAAAGTGTGGTTAAAAATATAATTCCTGAATTCCAACACCAAAAAAGATTTTGGAACATCTAAACTTGACTCAGTTAGTTCCGATTGAGTAGAGCTTTGATCAAAGATAATCACAGGTGAATGATGATTGCAGTTTTCCCCTTGCTTATAATTTGAGGGTGTACAAAAACAGAGAGAGGGCATCATGTTCAAACTGTCATAATACACCTGATACAATTCCTTACTGCATGGCAGAACGTTCAGAATGTGCAGTATGAGTATCCCTCACTTAAAAGGAAACAGATCAGTGGATCGCACCTGGATGTTATAGGACTGCTTGATTGGAACTGCTCAGAAACAACATTTTAAAAATGCTCAATTGAAGGAACTTGTAAAATCAAAGACTCTTTCAACACTGCAGTTCATGATAAATGGCACAAATTAGAATTCATACTACTAAAAAGGTTTTGTTAATAGTGTGAATAAAAGGATTAAAAATCTATAATATAACCATGCCACAGTATTAATTATTGAATTTTGATTATGAACATATTCTTATTTGTTGTCATTGTTGTTATAATAATTTTTGAACAATAAACTAATATTCCTGTCAAAATCAACCCTTTTATAAGCGTGCAATTGTTTTGATTATAAAGTGTAAAAATATTTACTCACCACAGACTATTCCTCTCACGCACAAGAGCAAGCACTAAAAGTGCTTCACATATTTGTAAGAAAATCAAAGAGAAAGCAACAAATGAGGAAAAATAAAAAGAAGTGGACCATTTTTTTTTTAAATGGAAATTAGCCACAAGTGTATTTTAGAAATATTAAAATTCAATATAATGTTTTTAGTAGCGAGATTAGTCAAGTACATTGTTGCTGATGATAAGCTGGATTAACGCCAAATGCTCATGTACTTGAATTCATTTAAACTTACAAATTTCTCTCATTTTATAATTGTCCTTCAAGAGTAACACAGTCACATGTACATATGTATACAGACACACACACACTCATACATACATATATACATGCATGCACACATCGATTCATATGCATATGTGAATAAAATCATTAATAATTTATGTTAGTGAATGACTCTAATGAACCTTGTTATATTCTAACACAGTATATATATTGATTGTCCCAAATGTGTGGCCTGAAGCAGCTTTGTTTAGTCTGGCATGAGCTCAATTTTATAAGAAAATAAAAACATTGTTATTTTCTAAATTTTGAAATATCCTACACAACATCTATATTGCTAGTATTCACTCAAATTTGGAGACTGACAACAGTTGTGATTAACATCACTTTTGATTAGTTGAATCAGAACATCTCAATGAATTTATCCTTAATTCAACCAATGAAAAAGAAGCTTATTTACTTGTAAAAGATGTGTCCTGTATTCACTTCACTTTCTGGTTATTTTCATTTTAAAATCACACATAATTCTCATTCAAATGAAATTTAATGATGTTGAAAGGTTTGGGAACTGAAATAGTGCAAGCTTGGAAAGGAATCTTTTACATAATAATAAATTGAATATTAACTGTCTGATATGGATATTAGCGATTTTAAGGAAGATAAAGTGATTCTCAAACTGAAATGAATGAATTCCAGCCATTAAGTGGACAGCAAACTGACCTGTTTGATTTGCAGTTAACAAATTTCTGTTGCAAAATAGTACAATGTGCAACAAAACTCATCATGAAAATAAATTTGAAAACTTCAGTGACAAGATTTGTGAGAAGAAATTGCTAAATTATGCATTCACTCAGAGAATCTGTTTTTAAAAAAACTTGTATAAAATAAAGAGTTATGTTGTACTGAGAGCTAGTTGCATAACTGAAAATGAAATAGCCTGTTTGGCAAAGTTTTACGGGGTTATATAACAGGTATATATTACCAATGATCAAAGCATCAGTCTTCATGTTCGTTATTAACTGACTATGCGTTTACAATCTATTTGTTTAAGCAGTCAGATATTCATCATTTTCTTAGGTGAATCTAGATGAGCCTAATTAATTTGAAATTACATGACCTAAGCTTTGAGTCAAGTATATAATAGTGGTCCCTCAAAAAAAAAAAAGAAGTTTTTTTGATGTAATCCCCATGGCTTTTGCAGGCCATCTGAGATTAGAGAGATTGATGCTATTATCATCTTTCTTGAATAGTTACAGCAAAAACATGCAATGAGGGAGAAAATTCTAGGGAGCCAGCATACTGGGGAAGCAAACTGTTGGGCCAGGGGATAAGTGCAGCAATATGGGTAATGAGATGAATAGAAGACAAATGGTTTGGGAGTATCTGTACTTGGGTGGGTGGGGGTGGAGGGCATAAAATTTAGCATCTCTGAGGAGCAGATGCCATACTGTAATAGAATGGGAAAAGAAAGCAAGATGAAACAGCTTGTCTATGGATTAGGGGTTGGGCTGTGGAGACATGCAAATGGGGTTAACACCAATATTTTATTAACCATACTAATACCAAATCTCCTCTTATATTATCTAACCATTCAATAATGATATCCATTTACCACAATATTCATGAATGTATACTTATTATACGTACATTAATATAATCAATACATTGATATCTCTTTTCCACAAATAATCCCCTTATAATGACATCTCATTAAACACAATTACTGTATAAGAATATACAGTATATATACAAGATTTTAGTAATGGTATACCAGATCTCAATATGTTTAAAAAGTGATTATAAAACAGTTGGTATTAGGAAGGGCAAGCGGCCATAAAGCAATGCATCAAAATGTCCAACCGATACCCACACATGAAAGCAGACATTAAATGAGGATTATGGTAATGATAATACAAGCTAATGAAGAGGTATCTACATGATCATTCAAGCTGCAGGAAATTGCTGCCAGATTGTCTTAAATTACTGTCTACCATCTTAAAATAGGAACAATATCTTAAATAATGTAGTCTTAGATGTACAAAAAGAAAAAAGAAGAAAAAAGAAAGAAAAAGACATGATGACCACAGATGAAGCTCTTTTAGTCCATGACTGAAAGAGCTCCATCTCTGGTCATCATGCATAGTTGGCTATACTCCAAGTCAGTCTTGGAGTAAATAACAGCTATATGTGAATGGATATCTTAGAATTCATAGACCAGTTTAATGCAGAGATTTCTTTCTCAAATATAAACGAATGTCATACATTGGACAATTATTTCTATATTAATTAACATCTTACACATTTATGAAATATCTCACATTATACAAACCAGTTTTTACTTTATACAAACTGATCTCACATTAAACTGTTAGTCCCATACTTAATAATTTCAATAAATTATACCAGCAGTCTACGTACATTAAATTATACAAAATCAATTTTATAATGGTCTTCCTCGTTATACAATCCAGTTTTATAATGCTAATTCACATTACATAATCAGTGTGTTCTGAAATATGTCATATTACACAACCAGTCTATATAATATATATGTAAAGATGGAAGATTAAAATTAACGAAGTCTCTCAAATAGCAATAACTAAGACAACATGGCAGGTAGTTGTCCTCCACAGTTGTGGCAGCATTGTCTTGCATCTCTTGTTCAATATTGGAAAATATGCTTGAGATTCCATTTCCATGTATTCACTTATACATCCAAAATTAAATATATATTGTTGCTTCCATTTGGCTCTTAAATTTCCATAACAGACAATTTGGCTTAATCTAGTAAGATTATTTTTCTGAGTGAGTTAAAACCTTTCGGGATGCTATGCTTATGGTCAATATAGCTGGCTATAGTGTTTTAGAAGAACTTTATATCAGAAGATTCTTTGACTAGGTTGGCAGAAATGGATGTCCATTTATAATAAATCAAAATGTTGAAACTAATGGAAATGCTCTAGGAACTTTTGTGCAGAATATGAGGATTACAACTTGCTTGATGCCATAAATCCTAAATAAACACTATAAATAGAGCCAGGAGATTACTCTTAAGACGTATTCATGGAACTGGGTCTAAAATTGAGAAAAACTGCAAATAGACACACACATATATATATATATATATATATGTATATATAGGTGTATGTGTGTTTGTGTATGTGTAAGTAAACATATTTGAGGTGTGCATATAAGTTATGTGTACACATGGACATACACATATATGCAATATATATGTGTATATATATATACATACATACATATATATATACATATGTCTATATATATACATACATATATGTCTATATATACATTATATATATATACACACACACACAAAAATATATATATATATATAATATATATATATATATAGGAGAGTAAGAGAGAGGAGGGGGAGAGAGAGAGGGAGATGGAGATGAGTGCTAAGATGTTAACATTTTTGTATGACAAATACAGTAATGATGCTTAGTTCTAATAGTGTTAAAACCTTTTAGAAAGTACTTTGGTGCACACACACACACACACACAGACTCTACCCTGCTCAAAAAAGAAAATCAACATCTCAAACTGTAATTATTTCTATTTACTTTAATTCATTCAACCAAAATTGATGATCAAGTTTAATGTTTTTGAAGTGTTAGAAACATACGTACATGCAGTGTTTATTGGTCGAGATGATTACTCGTTACCATCGTCGTCGTCAGCAGCAGCAGCAGCAACAGCAGCAACAGCAACAACAACAACATTGATTATATCCTGACTTTACATTGCTGGTCACTTTTTGGGGCGAACAAAATGTCACAGATTTCATATGCAATATATTTGCTCAGCTCTGTGTCATAATGAATCTCTCAGAATTTGATCCGTGGATAAAATATTGAAATAGATGCTAAGCTGAGGGAGACTTGACATGTTGAGAATTCCTGATCAGCTTATTTTAAGCAGGTATATAATATGTATTGACAAAGAGTATAAGAATCATTGAAGGAATAACAGACATCTATATACCCACATTGACACTAAAGCTGTAATTACTATTATAATAATACAGAAATATCTTCTTTATTTTTCTTTCTAGCCAAGAAAAGGCTGATATTAAGGACAATTTCATTCATATTCATTTTCCTTTATCTTTTCTAGAGGCCCCAAAGTCCTTAAATCTGACCCTATTATCCTCTCTCTTCAGTACCTTCCACCAGCATATCATATCACTCAACACATCAAGAGTACTCTTAAATGGGCTGGACATGCAACACTGGCATCGGCCATATATCTTTTTAAAATATTTTCACATATGTCTTTTTACACTGAATTTCAAGTTAAATCAGAATTTCATTTATAGTTTTGGAATTTTTTCACCTGCTTCACTCTCTCCTTTCGTATATTGTTTGCCAAAAAATACTCAGTAAATCTGTAATATTTCCATTTTTGTGAAAATAATGATAAAAATGATAAATAAAAAATGATAATAAAAACAAATCAACACTTGAATTAATTGAAATTTCCAATTTTATTAATTAAACAGGAGATGACTGTTAAGTTGAGATATTCAGTTCTCAGAATTTTGAAAGACTTTTCAAAAGACACGTGTGTAGCAGAAACAGAAATAAAGAAACAATATTTCTTAAAAAAAGTTACTGTTAATAAACTGTCAACAATATCATTTAAAAGCAAAGCAACAAAACTGTTTTAGATGATGATTAAAAGATAAAATAACAAAAATGTAACAGGTGTAGTAATGAATGAAAAAATATAAAAATTAACACTGGTTATAAAAAAACGTGAAAAAGGGAAGCCACATCAGAAATTTTTTCTTCAATTTCCTTTTATTAATATATTTAGCATTAATTTTTTCTGATAATTTTCTCCAGTAATCATAAGTTAATAAAATAAATTTTAATAGGATTAAAACAACAATTTTTTTTTTAAAGTGAAGGTTAAGGGTTTAAGTTGTGAAAAAAAATTAATAATAGGAATTTTGTAAAATATGTTATCTAAATTTACTTAATATAAACAATAAACATTGTTATATAATTAAAATGTAAGATACGTTTGTGCAAGTATGACTTTCACCAAGGAAGCAAAATAAGAAAGATGTTTGTGTAGAAATTCAAGGAAGGTCCATTCCTTAAAATGTGTGTGTGTGAGAGAGAATGATTAGGTGTGCATAAATATAATTTCTAACATAAAACTCAGTACCTGAAATTTTGTTGGAGATGTTGTTAATTAGGCAATCCATCCTCAACACAGCTGATACTGATTTTAATGACCAAAAGAGGATTTTGGTTCCCAGTGGCATTGGAACTTAGAACTTAGATGCTTCATAATATATCACAAGGCATTTTGTTTGATGCTCTACTGATTCTGAAAATTCCACTGAATGAATGGCTGACATCTCTAACAAAATGCTTTCATACTACAATAGTTAAAAAAGAAAAAAAAAAAGCTTTTACACTGTAAATACTAGGAAAGCTTGCAAAGCAGTTAATAAACAGCATTGCCAACATGTGGCACAAGCATATCCAAAGACCAAGTCTTCAAAAGTATTAAATTGGTTGTAATAAGGTTAATATGAATACACACACACACATTTTCTTCATTTCAGAGAACAATAAAATGTTTTCACATCAACTGAAATTGCCATAACTAAAGTTTTGAACAAATGACAGCAGATTTTCAGGTACTTTGAAACAGTTATATTTGTGTCCAACATAATACATTTATACATATGTGTATGTGTAAAAATATATAAACCTCTATACGTACATGTGTTTACACATACACGTGTATACTGACATACATATCTACACATTTGTATATGCATAGATACACACACACACACACACGTCTCCACATATATAAAACTGATGTTCCATTCTGTTGCTATTCAGAGTCTCAAATGATGTTATTATTCAAACAGCAGAGCGAATCATCAATTTATACAATTATAATCTAACAGATACTCTCTCATTTTTTAAACAGAAAAAGAAAGTGTATGTTAATATGTATGGATGTGTGTTTTGGCAGATATGTCTTCTTCCTCCTCCTCCTCCTCATTATTTTACATTTGCTTTCCATGCTAGCATGGGTTTAGTCAGTTGTCATGGTCAATCACTGTGAGTTGTTTCCAGAAAATGTGTGCACCCTTACACTGGGATTGGTTTCTTTGGCTGGATTCCCTTCCTACAACCAGCTGTTTTACAGAATGCACAGGGAGCGTTCCTTTGTGACAACCACAGTACAGAGATAAATACTCAACAAGACAAGATTACAGAGTCTACAACCTTACACTTTCTCTACTCATTAACCTACACATATATGTACACTAAAATACACACACATACATGTGTGTATGTATATATATATATATTACACTTGAATGATAGGACAAATGAAAGAAAAGGGCATTCAACACATCTAGTGTAGTTACATGTATTACTTAAAACAGTTTTCATTCAGTTCTATGTGACTTAATGTTTTGTAGGCAATTAGCAGAAGCCAGTCTCTGTTAGACTTTGGATAGCCTGAAAGCGACGAGCTTCTGCCAGAAGTCTGTGAAAATTGAAGACACATTGTGCCAAATCAAATGGATTTAAATAACACACAAACACATATATATTATCATCATCGTTGTCGTTTAACGTTCGCTTTCCATGCTGGCATGCGTTGGATGGATATATATATATATATGGATATCCAGTGAGTGTGCATGTGTAATGAGTATCTCCCCATCTCATCATATTTCTATACATTCGGCTATTTATGTTTCAGAGATATTTATTCATCGCCCCATCCTATCCTATCTGTCTTTCTTTTTGTCCACACACACACACAGATATCTGCATGTGTGCCAAATGCTAATTAACAAAGCAAATTTGCAATGAAATTTCAAACGAACAGTATCTACATACAGAATAAATGTTGTTGAGGGTGAATAATAGATAACAACATTTTAAGATTTTTAAGGCCAATTGGCACAGATGTGAGCAAGTCTTTGGGGTATCATAAACATGTTGAGAAAGGTAGAGTTATATCTCAAAATAATTTCCATCTAATACCTAATATAAAATATGCTTATCTATCTACCTAGCAAGCTATCCATCCATCCAACCTTTTCTATATCTATCTATCTATCTACTTGTCTATCTACCTATCTACCTAACTATCTATCTGTCTGTCTGTCTGTCTGTCTATCTATCTATCTATCTATCTATCCGCCTGCCTCCTTATCTATCTATCTACCTACCTCCCTCCCTCCCTATGCATGTGTATGTGAGTGTAAGTGTGTGATGCATGTGACTATGTTTCGCTAATCTTGAAACATTCTTCTAAACAACTCTTTGAAAGATATAATCTTCAAGTAAACAACGGAGCCTTAGTATATATTAACAGGTTCGTAAACATATGAGTTACTTCTCATACTCTGCCTAAATATGGACATATCTTGATAACTTTTTAAAACTTCTGCAGTTAGATTTTTGGAATGAACATCACTTATATATATTATATAAGACAAATGGCTTTTATTAAAACATTTATAGAATACGTAACACTTTCCATCTGTATTTCCCTCCTATTAACTGAATTCTAAATTTTAAGCTGCTGCTACTGGTATTACTATTACTACTACTGCTACTACTACTCCTCCTCTTCTCTCACATACAAGTGTGTAAATTAACACTTTTAATTAATGCTTTCATAATGATGAACTTAGGAAACCAAGACAGCAATTAGCATTTTCAGCTTCACTAAACAAAAGTATAATACTCTGCAATATTATAAACTTGTAATGTTAGGGTTTATCATTTAAATCTGCAGGGTTTTATTCTAATAAACAAACATACTTTCACACACACGTGTGTGTATGTGTGTGTGTGTGTGTGTATATATATATATATATATATATATATATATATATATATAAACATACATACATACATACACACATAATATATATATATAGATATATAGGTATGAGTAGGCTCAATATATATAAATGGAGTAGTAAATATTAGTAAATTTATGGTATTTTCAATTCGGGCATATTTAGTGATGTTGACATAGTGAATCTTGTGCTAGTACATAGCTTTCATCTCTTGTTTAACACAGTTTTTAAATGTGTTCCAGTTACCATGCTGTGTCATAACGTGTGCCTGAAAGTAAATAATAATAATAATAATAATAATAATAATAATAATAATAATAACAACAGTAATAATAATGATAACAACAATGATGATAATAAAAGTATCAGTTTCAAATTTTGGCACAAAGCCAGCAATTTTGGGGGATTACATCAAGCCCCTGTGTTCAGCTGGTACTTAGTTTATTGACCCTGAAATTATGAAACGCAAAGTCAATCTCGGTGGAATTTGAACTCAGAATGTAAAGACAGATGAAATGCCACTAACCATTTCATCCAGCACACTAACGATTCTGCCACTTCCCCTCCCCCTTAAAAATAAAATAATAATAATGATAATAATAATAACCTGACAAATACAGACAAAAGTCATACTACCTCACAAAGAAGAAGAAGAAACAACAAAAGTTATAAAACAAATGAGATCCAAACTAAAACTAGAACAGCAACGGACCATGATAAAACGATGGCAAGAAAAGTCCCTTTATGGCAAATACTGGACAAACTAAATGCAAAAGAAATAGACAAAGAAAAATCCCAGCAATGGTTGAGAAGCTCAGGACTCAAAGCAGAAACAGAGGGATTTTTAATTGCAGCACAAGACCAAAGCCTCCCCACCAGAAATTACCAAAAACATGTAATGAAAAGAAATATAACAAGTAACTGCAGAATATGTGGAGATGGACAAGAAACAATAAATCATATCATCTCTAGCTGCCCAGTCCTGGCTAAGAAGGAATATATTCACAGACACGACAGAGTTGGGACCTACATACACTGGAAGCTATGCCAACATTATGGAATAACAACAGAAAAAATATGGTATAGGCACACATCAGAAAAGGTCACAGAAAACGAGAAAGCAACCATACTCTGGGATATGCCAATACACACAGATAGAGAAATTAAGGCCAACAGACCAGATATAGTTGTCAGAGATCATGAAGAAGAAAAACACTTTCTAATTGATGTATCAATACCGGCAGATGACAATGTGTCTCTAAAAGAAATATAGAAACTCTCAAAATACAAAAACCTGGAAATAGAGGTAACCAGAATGTGGAATCTAAAAACAGAAACAATTCCTATCATAGTAGGTGCATTAGGCATGATAAAAAAATATTCAGACAAATACATAACAAAAACACCAGGACTTACAAACACATATAACATACAGAAAATTGCACTACTAGGCACTGCACACATCCTACGCAGAACACTTTCAATACAGTAACCATCAGAGCATCACAACAAATCACAGCACATACCCAAGGCACACAGAGCATGTGATAAAAATAAGGCTACTGAATAATAATAATAATAATAGAATCAAATTTTGCCACAAGGACAGGAGTTTCTCTTAAGATGCTTACATTCTGTCACACATGCACATTGACACTGCACATTCAGCGAAGCAGACTCGATATCCTTTCCCTATAGATAAGCTAATAATTCTTGTGATGCCTCTCTACCATGAAACTCATACCTACAGCTCTTAAGCTTCCCACCTCTCATCTTCACAGAAGATGAGAACCAGAACAAAACACTTAAGCTACAAATACCAAACGCAGTTCTAACACACACTCTCTCAGATTTTCATACACAATTATCCCAGGTGACATAAAAAACAACAACAATCTGACTGATTAACAATGATTCACTCAGCAACACACTCAGTGGCCATTAGAACAACAGACTCTGCCCCTATGATGAACCAGCTAATTTCATACACCACACTCCTCCTCCTCCTCCTCCTTTCATTGCAGACACTTGTCTTTCCTCACTGTGTCTCACCTTCTACACCTCTCAACAGGAAACCGCTGCCTGGTTTTTCCTTCCCCAGTACTACTGCAACTGTTTGGAATTCCCTTCCTGCTTAGACTGCATCAATGTCAAAAGTATGGGAGGGAACTAACTGTAGCCACAGGTCATGGCTACTGCCCTCTCTCCCACTACTCCTCACTAACTCATTTAAAAAACAAATACATAACTATTTTGTTTTCACCATAAATTTCAACAGCAAAAAAATATATAAAAAAATAAATAATGATGACATTGCATTACATTAACAAAGTGTCACATAGATTTCAACAACAAGAATGTTACACAACTACACACAATGATAATGTATAGGTTATTTTCAACAGCTGTATTTTTCAAATAACAGAGAAATTACATTAGATGAGGTGAAATAAAACTATTTAAGCAAAAAAAAACCCCCAAAAAACCCCCAAAAAACCCCCAAAAAACCCCCCAAAAACCCCCAAAAAACCCCCTTCACTATTCACGCTCACATGTGTAGGGTGATTGTGGTGCAACCTGCAAATAAGATTATAAGAAGTCAATATCACACTTCTTAACTCCTGCAAATCAGACAGCAAAATGTTGATGGTGTAAAACAAGCATGCTGGATTCTGTCTAACCATCTATCTTGTCATGTGTGTGTGTGTATATATATATATATATATATATAAATATATATATATATCTGTAAAATGATATGTGACAATTATTCGATAGCCAAGATAAAACTCTGAGTTTTGGATGCCGAGGTGGAAATCCACACCACCATCTCTTCTGATAGATGGTCAGATAACCGGAAGAGATGGTGGTGTGGATTTCCACTTTGGCATCCAAAACTCAGAGTTTTATCTTGGCTACCAAATAATTGTCACATATCATTTTACAGATAAATTCCTTTATTTACATAATATTGAGGTCTCTTTCTTTCTTTTGTTATCTTACCGTTTTTACCAGTATATATATATAATATATATATATATTATATATATATATATATATATATATACAACAAAAACAAAGAACAAGCACAAAACACACACACAAAAAAACAACAACAGCAACAAAAGGACATGGTACATGTAAAGAATTAGCAGACTCTCTAAGAAGGAAAGAAAGTTGGTTTTACATTTCAAGCAAAGCTCTTCTTCAGAATCAGAGGAAGTCCAAAAGAAAAGGAAGACAGAGGAAAAACGAAATCGCCAATAATTGACATGTGGTTACATTTTGAAATAAATAAATATATATATATATAAAATTGAAGAAATTGGAATCATGAAGAAGGATTATGGTTGGACAAGGGCAAACCTGTCTGACAGACATGCCCTCACAACAGACACCATATGTAGCTAAGCAGTTAACAAATTCAAACCTCGGCAATCAGAGGAGATGGCCTTAAAGTCAAAGATTTTAAACTAACAGTAACAACAATACTCATATATCGCTTGAAGAAACACAACTGGATATCATTATGCAGACAAACAGTTGTGTAATCGAATACCTGTATTCTTGGAGAATTACACTGTGTCAAAACGTGCAACCATAATCCTTTTTCTTGACTCCTATTTCCACAATTTTATACTCACACATGACGAATGCCTAAATCTAAACTTAGAAATACATAATAATACTACCAATAGTACTGGGTAATTCTCAAGGTGGATGAGCTTTATACCGTACCATGTTTCTAACGGAATATAACGTAACTATATATATATATATATATATATATAATATATATATATATATATATATAGATACATACATACATACACACACAGATCAAGGAGTACTTGATGACACTTAATCATCAGTATATTACCCTCTTCAAGTCAATTAAAAATATATGATCAATAACAACAAATACACACAAATTATTTAGAATTAGTTATATTATTAGTTAAGTTCAATCGAGTTTCTTTTTTGTTTTGGAAAGAATAGAATGTAAAAGCTTTCACTTTTATATTAATAACTATGGAAGACTGGTGGGGATATTACCTGCATGCACTTGAAGTGCTAGGTTGCTATTTAGTTAGGTAATTTAGAAGTTAGTTATAGGTCTCCTTATTGAATTTATTTACTGATACTGTTTTTGTACAGAGGGTAAATGTGTTCCTTTGTTGTAGTTTAATCAATAATATTAGTGCTTAATCCTTCATAGAATTAAGATTGAATGAATGTAGTGATATCTAAGGTTCCCAAACAACACTTATTTTAGTGCTGTTCATACCACCGGATTGAGTGGTACTGTCCAGATGTCGAAACCATAATGATATCTGTGGGGCAGCTCATGATGGATGAGTGCTGGATTGTTGGTATGGCTGTTGTTGCATGTGTGGAATAGTTTTATAAGACATCTATTCGATACATACATATATATATATATATACATACCGTTAATCCAAACATGAAAACACAAAGAGAAGACACAACGCAAGGACGTGGAACAAGTATAGTGTTATTGGATGCTCAGGAAAAGAAAGAAGGACGGAGGATTGGGTGTTTCGAGCGGAGCTCTTCATCAGAAACATAGAAAATGGAAAGGTCCAAGGAAGGGAAGACGGAGAAAGAAAATTGCCGACGATACACAACCTATCAGAATCATTTAAAAGGATGTTGTACATACATAGACACACACATGTTTATATATATATATATATATATATATATATATATAAAATATTATTATTTCCTTGTTTGTTTTGCAAAATAGTGGTTTTGTCTCTAATAATATTTTATAATATTTTACTATAAAATTGGATTTAATCCTAAATCTGATTTTTTCCCTGTAAATTTGGATTTATTCCCTAATATTATTATTATATATATATATATATATATATATATATATATAAAAGCATATCCATATACATACACACATATATATACAAATGAATACTTACACGAGCTCCCCTGTGAATTCTGTCTTTCATAATAGAGATAAATTCTTTATGGCTCAAATGACCATCTCCATCAGCATCAAATATCTGAAATACTGTGTTTACTACATGAGGGCCAAGAGTGAAGCCAGTACAAATTTTTACGGCTCGTTGAAATTCCTCTGCAAAATAAAAATTGAAAAAAATGTTGTAATGATATTTTATGCATACATCTATCTATATGTGTTATTATATACCTGGACCCCACATTTCTTTCTTTCTCTCACTCTCTTTCCAGGTGGGCAAGCCATATATTCATCTCATCAGCAAGACACTTGCTCATCTCCTATTATAGTTTTTTATCCATTCACTCTTTAGCCCGCTTGGTTGAGGGGTCTTATCACATCAGTACTTGGCAACTTCACTGCTGCTGGTGCCACATAAAATGCACCTAGTACACTCTGTTAAGTGGTTGGTGTTAGGAAGAGAATCCAGCTGTAGAAACCATGCCAAATCTGACACAAAGCTCTTTCAATTCTATCTCCATTCATTCCCATCTACATTCACCTTGTAACCCAAACCATCTCTCTCTTTCTTTCCAGCTGGAGAAGCCAAATATCTCCTCTCCAGGAATACACCTCCACCATACGTTCATCTTCCTCTACATTATATGCCAACATAGTTGAGGAGTCTTGTGATTTATTTGGCAACATCACTAGTGCTGGTGCTACATAAAAAGTACCCAGTAGACACTTTGTAAAGTGGTTGGCATTAGGAAGGGCAGCATGCAGCCATAGAAACTGTACCAAAGCAGACACTGGAGCTTCATGTAGTCCTTTGGCCTGTTAGTCACTACTGAATTGTCTAACCTATGCCAAACATGGAAAATATGTGTTAAATGGTGATGGTTATTATAGCTATATATATTCTGGCATATAAGATGAACATTTACTCTTAAAATATATGAGCACCATATTAATTTCAAGCAATTTTTATGAATTCTTTTGAGAATCTGTCCTTGTTCATACAAGATATTTATATAGAGGCTGGACAAATTAAAATAGTGTTTCCCAATCATTTTTTCCCACAGATATCCCACTTAAACACTTGGGTGTAACTCCCATACATTTCCACCAAATTATAATTTTATATAATGAAGGTAATGGTTATAATTTGAATTTAAAACAAATGTAAGTAATCTTACTATTCTCCTTATCATGATATATTTTTAATAATGTGAATAAAAATGAGAAAGAGAGAATAATTAACATAAATTCATTGAAGAAAGAACAGTTAGCATAATACACATTAATTGGTAATATGATTAAAGTAACAATAATTCATAGAGTACACATTTACTTGTGTGATTCCTGTGGTTCGTGACCAGCAACAAGTTTTGCAATATAAAGGTTTAAAATTTGATAAAAGAAATTGTAAATCTCCAAGCTGTACAACTTCCATTTTGGTTTCTTTTCTTGGTCAGAATTAGATTTATTGTGCCTGTTCTACCAGATAGGAGGATAGAGGCACAATGCCAAATAGCTTGGCTTCATTCCACAAAATAGGATATATCAGACTGCATTGTAACCACATTCCTCAAAAACTTTGATTTACAAAAAAAAAAAAAAAAAATCCATTTTCATTATTTTGTAGAATTTTGTAGATAAATGATACTCTCTTGTAAATCAGTTTGTACTGTTTTGCTCACAGTTGCATATTTTACTGTTAAGAATCCTCAGTTAAATCAAGCCATTAAATCTTTCCTCAAAATCTTCCTTCAATTGTTGTAAACATGTACAATAAGTCTTTATATTATCATCAGTAAGTATTTATGAACTAATTTTCACTGATGGGATTTGAGGACTTCTTTCTCTCAAGGTTTCACTTGTTCAATTCAGTTTTCCTTATAAAGCTGTTTGATGCATTCTTTGTATGTGTTGTACTATAATTGATTCTTTGCATTTTCAAATCCATGTTATTCATCATGTCACAAATATTAGGAAGTGAGAATAACATCAATTTCTTTAGCTGCTTGGTCATTGTGATTTATAGGTAAAAATTCAACAATGGTATCATAGAGATGGACAAATTGTTTCAAACAGAATGTCTTTGAATCCAAGCAGAAGCCAAAGAATGCCTTAAGTTTGAGCTTTGATTTTCTTAATAGTGAGACCATGTTTTAAGACTGCGGATCATTAAGCTTTTTAACATAGTATTGCCAGTAAATTAGTAAATTTCAAATAGATTAAGCATTTTATTTTTCATATAAGATAAGAGACCATTTGAACTGTTGTAGATGGTACACTACCAGTTGCACATAATACCATGTTACTGAAGGGAATATATTTATCTTCAAGGTAACTTTCTGAAAGATTCACAAAACACACAGAAGCTGTCAATAAAGCTTCATTGCCTAATACAGTTGTCCTTGTTTGCCCCCTCTATGTTTAGCCCCTTGTGGGCAATAAAGAAATATATAATGCAGGCTAAATTATGATTTCCTCAGTTCCATGCACAACCGGTTCCCAATATCTTCACCCATTTCATCAATTCGGCATGTGACATTACTATAACTGAAAAAGAACCGATTTCAAAATGTCTGTATCAACTTAAAGAATTGTGAGAATTCCTGAAGTTGTGGATATTACTATTATCTTTCCAACTGTATGTGGTTTTCCATTGTTAACTAATAGTTATGATATCTTGTGGGAAACAATTAGATAAATTTTCACATTTCCATTAGATTTTTTTAATATCAATATTTCAAAAAAAAAAAAAAAATTGTCAGCAGACCAAATAACTGGCTGTAACTTGTTTTATGATATTTTTTTAACACTTTCTTCAGATCTATGTTTCTAATGTGTAAGATTATATTCTGTGAAAAGCAGTTAAGCAATTTTCAAAATTTCATATTTTTTGTTTGTTTTTTTTTTTAATTATTCACCTCCTCTTTGTTTTTCAACTTTTACTTGGATTCTTTTTTTTATTTGTTATGTATGAAAAAAATTTTTTTTCAGAACTTCAAAATTATTTTTGAAATAAAAATATTATGAGCAATTCCATACAAATACATGGTAGAAGACAGATTACAACATCTATTTTTGATTTGTTTGTTTGTATGTAAATGTGATGACATCACATTTTATTTTTCATACAAATTACTGAAAGAGAAAGTAAAGAATATCTTAGTAAAAGCTCGTAATTTGTACACATACACACACACTATGAATGAAGATTTTATAATCGATGTTGTCTTGAGATATGGGCACAATGGGCAGTTTTCTGAGGGCAGGGGTGAAGATAGGGTAAATGGCACCCAGGGAAAGCATCAAAATTGACTCCCACCCAACCAAAAAGTGGAAGCTCACATAGAAATGGCTTCATTAGAAAATGTTGTTGGCCAAAATTGCTCTCCCCGCAAGATACGCCCCTGCCTGAGGGATAGGGGTGTAATCCATGTATGCACAAAGCCTTGCTTTGTCAGGGAAGGTCCTACAAAGCTGTCAAGCAAAACCTGTTCAAAATTCTTACACACATGTATGCACACATACACAAAAAATTTTGTCCTTTGTTTCACAGTGCATGAATATGCAAAATTATGTGTAACATTTGCACTTCTGATTTTGAAAATCATTTTGAAATTCTTAAAAAAAAATTTTGGTCAGATCATACTGTCCAATTTTTCAAGTATGCAAATCAAAAAAAATGTTGCCCTTCCTCCCATATTTCATTTCCTTTTTCATAGAATCATAATCTTAAACTGTGAAAATGTATAAATCTGAAGAAATTGTCAAAAAAAAAAAAATGTTACAACTGGTTATACGGTGTGCTTTACTCGGCATAACTAGAGTTTGAAGTGTTCTGATCCAATTTTGTTTCTTCATAATTTTCTGAAAAATGCATTATGTTTATCACTTGAAAGTTTTAAGATCATAATATTTTCTTTGAAAGTCTGATAGTAGTGCCAACATCTCTGAAAGATGTATAAACTTGAACTGAAATACTCCACTCACTCAAATATTAGTGATGGAAGCAGTACTAATACTGACAGATAATATTTATCCCTACTTAAATGTGAATGCTTTCTTAGAACAAACTATACTGCGGTAGATATGAAAGAAACTCTCACATTGGCCTTTGGTGCATATAAGCATGCTTGTTTATATCACTAGTGGGGAGATAAATCCCTGCCATTTCTGGCACTGTTTTACTATATATTGGTAGCAAGGCAATGAGTTACAACTATCTTGAGCAGTGGAGCATCCATCATTGATAAGACTAAGGAAGGTTGAAATCACATGATCTGGTAATCGCAGTGCTGGAGATGATGGGGATTTATCTCCCTGAAAGCAATATAAACAAGCGTGCAATTTGCATCAAACGTCAATATGAGTGTTTCTCTCATAATATCTAAAGCAGTAAAGTTTGTTCAAACAGAACATTCACATGTACGTGGACGTAAGTATATATTACCTCTAATTACTCTGGGGTCTTTTTTTTTTAAAACCTACTTGCACGTGGGTGAAAAAGTTTGTGTGTCTTTGACAGAGTGAATAGCTGGAAACACAGAAGTCTGGATAAAGAGTTGCTATCAACAGAAATCCAGGTTTTACAGTGCTTGGTTCCACAATTGGATTTTTCTGAAATTTCTTTAGTTTAAGTCACATGATGACTTGCTGACCAGTCACTGAAAGGTCCATCCATTCTTCTAAGGATCAAGTATTGTTTAGTTTGAATTACAATGGTTGAGATGACTGAGATTTGAGGCACAAATATAGGCTGAAAGAAATTTGGTGGTTAGGTTCCTTGAATGACTAATTCACTGATAAAGTTCAAAATGGTGTTAGAAACTGCTCATACAAACACAATAACAGATAACTGTTTATTCTGAAATGTATCTAACTGAAATAAAAGCCATCAAGAAAATATTCTTGCAAGAGAAGACAGATTTTCCTACACTGGTGTGTAAAAAAACAAATTAGCTCAGCTAAGAAAAGAAAGATGTTAGTCCTATCTCAAAGACTGTTGAATTTTAGTGAATGAAATGCACTCTCATATTAATAATTCACTGAGTTATTATCTGTACACACTATGTATGTTACTTCTTTTCTTAAAATTCTTAAACTACCCACTGCTTGCTTTGAAAGCATCAGTAGAAAAACTGATACCAGGGTATTTTTCTACCAGATCATCATGCAATCACCTTGCTTATTCACAAATGATACCATCAGAGTTTCTCATTTATCCAAATCAGCAACGATTTCTCCACTTGTTCAATTGTCTGTAAAATCTGTTTAGTAAGAACTGTCACTCTTCTTGCATCATCATACCTTTTGAGAATAGTATAGATCATTGATTTTACCATACTAAACTGGGTTGCAAGATCAGAGACACAACCACCATCTTTATGTTTGGCAATAATTTCTTTCTTCACCTCTATCATAATCTTTTTTTCTTTTCACTTTGGTATCATTATTGTTCTTTGGTCCCTTGGTGCCTTGTCTAATAATTTATAAAAGAAACACAAAGCACAATAAAATTCAAGAGAAGACATGGAAGATTCAAGCTCCCTCACTGATACAGCCAGCTCATTGCCAACCATTGATGTTGGCTTGCCTGCTCATTACTCAGAACACTGTTCTTCCCAAAACATGATTGTAAACCAATTTGTTTGTGATGAGGCATTCATAAACTGAATTCACTGAATTTGAACTGTAGAGTGGACATTTACAGCTGAAATAACTAAGAATATTTAAATCTGGGAAAAAAAAACTATGTGTTGTTACTTGATATTCTAAAAACAGCAACCAAATCTCCTTCAAAATGACACCCAGCTTTCTTGGTAACATAGGGACACAATGGATAGCATAAGAGTCATAGACTTAGTTTATCTGGAATGGTTTCAGCTGGAAATTTGTTTTTATTCGGAGATCTGATTGATTAGGGTTTGCTTGGGGTTAATCTTCAATGTCAGCTGTAATAATCTTTACACTTTCATCTTTCTTTGCTTTGGCCTTCAAATACTACCTCTGCTCAACAATGTATTTCTTCTTTCTAGGATAAACAAAATATCTAACAGTAAATACAAGGAACCAGTTCAATGTTCAATTACTGATAAAAAAAAATCTACTTTGCTACCAGACAAGAACCTAGTATAGAGCTAATATATTTATTCTCTGTTCTCAATATTTTGGACACCTCAGAGAATGTTAATTCCATTAGGAATATTTTCTATCATGAATGAAGAAATTAGATTAGTCCATCATGAGAAGCACCAAGATTACTGTTATTTCCATTTAATTTTTTTCTGTTGCAGCTGCTGATCTTAGAATCTATAGAGATGTATAGTGTGTTTGTCTTGGCAGGAGGAGATCAACATCCGACTGTGAGCAACATGTCCAAATTACCCCTTAGTAGTATGTTTTCATGCTGGATCCAAATATTTTTGGCTTAAATTTAATTCTTGTAGTGCTTAACAAAAAATTTGGCCAATCAAAATATTGATTCCACAAATAAAAAAAAAATTAAATACTGGAGCGCATTGTGTTAGTTTTATAAAATTGATTATTTCATATACATACATATATATATACACACATATATGTGTGTGTGTGTACAAACAAGCAAATAGACATACATATACACATGCACACACACACACACAACATCAAGAGCTATTCTTTTCAAACTGCTTTGTCACTTACCAGCATATTTGAAGTCTCTTATGAGACAGCTTCATGATTCTTGAGCTACAATTCAACATTAATAGTCAACAAAATTGTTTATATTATAGCATTTGTACCTATTTAAAAAAATTTTTTATACTTCTTTCTTTCACTTTTACCTCCTCCTCCTCCCTCTTTTCATCTGAAATGAGGGGTAAAAGAAAAAAACCAAAAACAAAAAAAAAAGTTCTCAAATTGCAGAAAAGAATTTATATGAATTGATTTACTAGTTAGTACCATGAATATCTTATTTCAGGAAGATCTTTTGAATACATTTTTTATTAGGTCACATTCTTTAGTTATATTACCAAAAAGAGTGGGGGATGGGGCACGGGTAAATAAATAAAAACTGACCTGGGATTTGGATATAAGGCAAAACTATTAATCAATTCTTTTAAATTGCTTTTCTTTTCTTTTCCTATTTTTTTTATATGAATCTATTTCTTTACCTGTCTAGTATGTATCATTTGTAATATATATCTGAATTGTTGCGTACATATATATATATGTGTGTGTGTGTGTGTGTGTGTGTATGTGGTTGTGTGGTCTCTAATTTCTATTATTCATTTTTCCCTCATGAACAATAAATCATTTGGTCATTAAGTGAGTAAAAAATTCCTTAACTCTCATAGACTAAAAGAAAATATAACAAACAACTGCTTCATTTTAAGAATACAGAACTTCTGGTGGTATTTTTTTATGCTTAATTTGAGGGATAGGTCACTAGACTTACTTAATCGGACCTGCTCAGCTACAACTTATCTCATTTTATTAGATACACAAGGAATGATGTAGGTTAAATGTTAGTTTCCAAAATGTGGTCTTGGATTTGATCCCATAGCTTGGAACTTTGGATGAGAGTACATGCATACATACACATATATATTTACACCTCACCTTATAAGTATGTGTGTGTTTGCATGTGAATGTCTCAGTGGTTAAAGCATTGAGCTTACAATCGTGAGGTTGTAAATTTGATTCCTGGACCAGGCTGCGTGTTGTGTTCTTGAGCAAGACACTTTATTTCACATTGCTCCAGTTCACTCATCTGTAGAAAAGAGTTGTGGCAACGTCACTGGTGCCAAGCTGTATTGGTCTTTGCCCTCGCTTGGATAACACTGGTGGCGTGGAGAGGGGAGGTCGTTATGAATGGGCGACTGCTGGTCTTCCATGAACAACCTTGCCTGGACTTGTGCCTGGGAGGGTAACTTTCTAGGTGCAATCCCATGGTCATTCATGACCGAAGGGGGTCTCTTCTCGCCTCCTCATATGCATTGAGATTATATATATATATATATATATATATATATATATATATATATATATATATATATATATATATATATATAGCCATATGATGATGATGGTGATATATATAGTATGTTTTGGCTAAATTTGATAATTTGCATAAAATTTGATAATTTCCCACCCCAAAATAAAAGTATTTAAAAATATCAAATGAATCAGATTATAGCAGGGAGATGAGAGCTTACTCTTAAGTAGCTGCCTTCAGCTTCCACTGTGGCTCAAGACAGCTCTGGTTCCTGGTGCATGTGTTGCTCACTGTGTCAGTGGAAAGATCTTCAAACACCTCCTTGATTTTGGTCACCAGCTAGCTCAGCCTTTGTACTGCAGGCAGAGTGGGTGGTGTCTTCCTTAACAACTATGCCCCCCCCCCAAATAGTAATTGATGGGATTATGACTGAGAAAATTAGGAGGCCAGAAATTGGTGAAGTTGTAGAAATTCTCCAACAACTACAGTCTTCTCTTTCTGGAAGTATGGCAAGGAGCCTATTCCTGCTGCAACACCTTCCAGCAAAAACTCTCTCTAGCCAGAGTTTGACCACAATCTTTAACAGCTTCACATTGACCCTGTTGAAGGCTGTGGGGCAGCATGACACCATTCTCACTAGAGCCACACCCAAAGGCAATCACAGTTTGGGGGAACTTGGTTTTATTGATATGTTGGCTGTCAAATAGATTGCAGGCAAGCCACCAGATGTTCTAGGTGTTGTGCAACTGGTCCTCCTGGCAGAAGTTCTTTTCATCTAAGAAGAACCAGATCATCCCCTAGTTCAACAGGATGCCTGACTTTGCTCAGGAGTTTCTTTGTCTTTGACAAGTGGTTCTTCTTAAGTGTGGCTGTTAGAATTTTTCCCTGATGTCTCTTGTAAGAGTTCTTGTTCAGGACCAGCTTCATAGTGGTAACTCCAACACCAATCCCTAATTCCTTTGCTTGGATTTTCCATCACCTTTCAGGAGAGCTGAAAAGAAGAAGAGTGTTTGCAGGCCTGCAAGACTAACGTCTGGTTTAGTAAGTAGAATGGTTAAGAACCAAGCTTCTTAAATGCCCACACATGCTTGAGCTTTTATATATATATATATATATATATATATATATATGCAAACACTCTTCTTCTTTTCAGCTCTCCTCAAATCCTCCCTCAACAATCCCATTGCCCTCCCTCCATCATCTTTAGCCACATGTTTCTTCTCACTAAAAGCGTTAGCATGAGAAAAGAAATTGGACAATAAAATATTGTCCAAAAGAACAATGAGTAACTTGATGTCTAAAGATCTGCCAAGAGAAACGAGTGAAAATACTCCCAAAATGTACACACGAAACACTGAAAGTTACTGATTTCTCCAGTGCAAGATTCATCTCTTATTTATCTAAATGGTACTTCAGATGAAATCAGTAATGATAAAAAGAAGAGTATGCCAGGTTGCTGGGAATGGTATGTAACTAACTAGTTCAAAGAGAAACCCAAAATATAAGTAGCTGAAAATAAAACACTTATCATGAACAACATCTACATCTTATGTCTAATTTTCGATATTGAATTGGGTTGGAGGGTTTTTCTAAAGCAGGCGTTTTCACAGCTGAATGCTTTTCCTATCACTAACTCTTTTAGCTGTATTTTAAGATGCGCAGGGGCATGGTGTAACAGTTTTGATGTCAAGATAGCCATGATAAGCTGTAAACTATGAAAATATTTAGTCGAGTGCTTTGTATCTATGTTCCATCCTTTGGCTATAGAATGACAATTTGGAAAATGCAATGTCTGCAGCTTACCTTGAGATACCGACTGTTCAGCAAAGGTATACATTCTCATTGAAATTTGAAAGTCATCAAGATTATTCAGAAACTGGCAAAAGCTTTTGAATTCTTCAAAAGTTATTCCCTGTAATAATTATTAAAAAAATAAGTTTATTTTGAAAAATAGTTCTGAGAAAATATTGTCTAAATTGAATGTAGGGATATACAGCAGAAATAATACTAACAATATAAAGTAGTTACCATGAAAGGCAGTGATCGATATGTATGCATATGTACAAGCATATATATATATATATATATATATATAATCAACAGGCACACATGCATACACACACGTATATACTAGAATCATAAGAAATTATTTGTCTTAAAATAGTTATAATGAAAAACAAAATACCAACCTTTTCTTCTGGCATCCTCTCTCTGACACGTCGAATACACTCTTCAACTTCATTCTTCTCCAAGACTGTGTAACGTAAGAGAATACGTGCAAAGTCTTCCTCAGATATTCTTTGCATACCTTTGGAGAAATCGGTAAATTCCAACTGAATAACTTCTGTCTGCAAATTTTCCATGAATCTTAAAAAAGAAAAAAAATCATAATCACAATGATTTATAACATTGGTGTAAGGTCACAGTTTTTAAGGCTGAGTATAGCCAATGATATAGACTCTGAGTACTTGGTCGGTACTTTATTTGACACCAGAAGGGTACAAAGTACACCTTAGAAGGACTTGTTCTCAGGCATAAACAACCAGAACTCATGCAACAATTCTGTTGTGATTCTACCAAATCAACACCATCAACTATAGTATTAGTGGTGGTGGAGGAGGACTTCTTATTGAAACACAAAGCTAGCAATTTAGTAATTCTCGGCTGGGTGGGTGAAGGATCTTCTGTTATTATCAACCCCAGTACTTAAGAGGTACTTTATTTTATCAACCTTGAAAGATGGTTCGAAATCCAGAACATAAAAGATCCAGAAAAATTCCTGCAGTCTTTTATCTAATGCTTTATTAATTCAGGTAACTAACACTTTAATAATGATAATAATGGTTTCAAAGTATGGCACAAGGCCAGCACTCTGAGGGGTGGGGGAAGTCAATACTTAATTTATTGATCCCAAAAGGATGAAAAGCAAAGTTGACCGTGGCAGAATTTGAACTGAGAACATAAAACAGATGAAATACTACTAAACATCTTGCCCAGTGCACTAATGATTCTGCCAGTTCACTGCCATAATAATGATGATGATATGGTGATGGTGGTGGTGATGATAATGATGATGAATTTTGACTCAAAAGGTCAATAATTCTTTGGGGCTCTACTTGATACTACCAATCCCCTGTACTTGACTGGTGCTGGATTTTATAAAATCTGAAGGGCTAAAAAATAAAACTGACTTCCTCAGGAACTGAATTTAGAAATATAAGAAACTGAAACAAATGTTGCAAAGTATTTTTCCTGATGCTCTACTGATTCTACCAGCTTGTCACCCTATATAAGAGCAGTAACAGTTTCTGATTTAAGAGTAAAGCCAATAATTCTGACCCATGTACATGACTGGTACTTTATTTTATTGATTCTGGAAGGATTAAAGATGATGTTGACCCAGGTGGGAATTGAGCTCTGAGCATAAAGAGTTAAAAGAAAGACTGGAAAGCAATTTTTCTAAAGTTCTAACAATTTTACCAGCTGATGGAGAATTAACCAGATATATTTATCAAAGACAGATTCAAACATCTTTGTACTGTACTTTGATGAATATTTCAATCACATCTGACCAATAAATAAGTCAGAAGCTAAGAGACTTTCAGAGTATAAGGATTTTGAAATGGAAATAAATAGGATATGAGGAATCAAAGTTAAAATACTGTGTAACTGGATATGATAAAGAAGGGCATGAACAAAAATATATAGATGATAACTCACAACTCTACTTATAATCCTACAATATAAAAGAGAAGCAGATCGGCAGTCTGCTCATAACAACATCTATTAGAGTGAGGAAAAGAAGGGGAGCAATTAAAATATTTGTCATTGTATTTTTAGAAAAAGAGAAAAAAATTTGGGAGAGAGTGTGAGTGTGTGTGTAAAAGATAGATAGGTGTAGTGTCACCCCAGTAACTAACACATTTTGATTAAAAACATGGAAATTTTAAGTGCAAGTCTGTCAACACAAAACAACAGAGCTTCAAAAAAAAAAAAAAAGACTTTCATTATATAAATACAGTTATTTCTTGGTTGAGTATGTGTGTGTGTGTATTTCCGTATGTGTGTGTGTGTATTTCCGTGTGTGTGTGTGTGTGTATGAGAGAGAGAGACAGACAGACAGACAGAGTGCATGTGTGAAAGATAGATAGAAAGGTAGACTGTTGTCACTACAGTAACTAACAAGACTTTCACTATATCAAAGTCAACTATTATTAGAAATTAGATGTATGATTAACAAATATTTTTACCTGCAGTATAGCAATGAGTAAAGGCCTAGTACAAAACAATAACTCTCCTATGGCCACATCCTATGCAAGATACTTTTAATTTAATATCACTACCCATCCAACAGATAAATATATTCTCATCACAATTTATAATCAATAAAATAACAATGCATACATTTACATAATCAATATCCAACATAATAACTCCACCACATGGTAGCCAAAACTCCCTCAAATCACACCTTAATGATTGAAATAAAGGATACAATCAATGGACAATGCAGGCCCTCATATACAAAAAGATGCTATTGCCATACCTCTGTGTAATCAGAGATGTCCAGAGGATAAACAACATCCCAAAGAATGTGCCAGAAACAAACACAACCCTTAGTTTACACACTTAACAAAATACCACAACTCATAGCATAAAACTATAATGATACTTACACAACACATACAAAATACAATTACCACCCAAAGATATAACACCACTGGCATGGTTTATACTACATACAGCAAACAAATGAAACACTTAAATAACAACAGAAACCTCAATAACAAAGCAAAACAGATATAGAGTATACAAACAGAAATGTAAATTCTCAAAAGACAATGCCTCAGGAACACAGATTTGTACTTGGTGGTGCAACAGAAACTAGTACGAACTAGTTGAAACAATGATCTAGACCAAAATTATTTATAGTTGTTTTGACTTCAAATGAATTTATAGCAAAGATTTGAACTTAACACAGTGAAGTTTGAAATTTGCCATGGAAAAAAAAGTTATACTGGTATTCTACAGTCTTTGTAGTTTCTGTTACAATTGTATGTATGGTGTATCAATGTTTATGTTTACACAGTACTTGTACACATTTAGAGACTTGTACACACACATATCTACAGCAGTGACTTAACAAAAATGTATATGAAGCATTAGAGAAAAAAATGTCAACTTTCCAAAAGATTCAGAAAATAGAAGGCTTTGAATTCTTTGACGGAATTTAGTTATTTTTAGAGGGAAAGAAAAAAGAAGAAGAAAAATGGAACATCTTCATTTAAGTTGAATAGTAGTTATTAACATATTATAGCTCATTGAAGAATGAAGTAAAACTTACAGAACCTTAGAACTGTAATCAAGCAGGTGCTTTCGACAATAGAATTATGTAGCCTACCAAGATAAAAACCTATTCTTATCAGAGACAAAAATATTTGCTAAATTTAAGCTCTGTCAATGATTACATAGTAGAGCAATAATGCTTTTGATCAGTATAGGACACCTGAGAACAAGGGCTTGAAGAAATAAGAAGATAGAAAACAGAGTATTTGTTATATTGTTTTTCTGTTTTGTAAGAAAAAAAAAACCTCTTTCAGTATAAGTTCAGATATGGCTGTGCAGTTAAGTAGATCTCTTTGTAATATGTATCTCCAGGTTCAATCCCACTGTGTATCAACTTGGGGAAATATGTTCTATCATTATATTGGGATAACAAATGCTATGCAAGTGGTTCTTAGCAGGCCAAAACAGCCCATCAACCCATTTAATTTTGTGTGTTTGAACTTAGACTGGTTTAAAACCCAATCTAGTGCTTGTGTTTGAGCATGCTAATTGCTGAATAATCAGAGACAGAGTAGCAGACAGAAATATGCCCAAAGATTGAGATAATTGACTAATATTCGTAAAATGATGTTATAAGATCATGGTTCAACAGCAGCTGAAAGAAAAGAAGATACACACACACATACATATGTATGTGTGTTTTTAATTACATATATATATATATATATATATATATATAGGTGCAAGAGTAAGTAGCTTGCTTACCAACCACATGGTTCTGGGTTCAGTCCCACTGTGTGGCACCTTGGGCAAGCCTTGTGAGTGGATTTGGTAGATGGAAAGTGAAAGAAGCCCATTGTATATATGCATGTGTGTGTGTGTTTGTCTCCCCAACATCGCTTGACAACCAATGCTGGTGTGTCTACATCCCAGTAACTTAGTGGTTCGCCAAAAATGACCGATAGAATAAGTACTAGGCTTACGAAGAATAATTCCTGGGGTTGATTTGCTTGACTAAAGATGGTGCTCCAGGATGGCTACAGTCAAATGACTGAAACAAATAAAAGAATATATGTTACATATATATGACATGAATCTGCATCCAGGAGACAGGCTCGAGTTGTGGAGAGTATGAGCTCATCTCTTAATTACCAATACTCGTAGGTCCATTCAGATCCAGAATAATATGTCAGGCTACTATTCTCAGGGGTAGAGGTGGCTTCCATTATTTTTGACAAAACTGTTGGAGAAGGCAGCTCTTGCAGTCAAAACAGTAGCAGTCATCTTTCACTGCTTGTCGTTGGAACTTACTATAGTGACTGAAAGAAATGAAGAAGGTGTTGTCACTTAAATCCAATGACACATGGCAGTCTCATTATTATTTCACTTCTTGGTCTGATTTGTACTTTATAAAGGCCTTATTGATGAATGTATGGCATGCAGGCTCATGTGAGAAGGCGAGCAACCATCATGTCTGTCTATCTGTGTCATATCAGTACCAATTCCCAGTGAACTAACTGTATGTGTGCATATATGTATGCGTGCGTGTTTGTGCATGTGTACATGAGTGCATGAGAGTGTGTGTGTGTGTGTGTGTCTGTGTGTGTGTGTGTATAATATATAAAAACCTCTTATAGGGATATTTTATCCAAGATACACTCTTTAATATATATTTTGAAGAGATATTTGTCCAATGAATATATTGTATAAAATATGAAATATCAAACATTATTATAGAGTTAGAAAACAGATGGATACAAATTAATTAATTAATTAATTAATCAATCAATCAATCAACATATTCACCAACAAAATTACAATTACAAGACCTATATAAATATATAATTTTGCATTTTAAATAGCTTGTACGGAGTATCATCAGGGTGTACAAAGGACAATACAAGGATTACATTAGGATACATTTGGAATATTCAGAATATACAGACATGTATATTATGTGTGTGTGTATGTGTGTGTGCGTGTGATAAAACTATTCTTTTTATTTCAATTCAAACATAATAATAATAATAATCATGAATGATGGTTTATATTATATGCGTGTAAAGTAATATAATGAATAAATATCATATATATAAGTACTCCGTGCCGGTGGCACGTACAAGACACCATTCGAGTGTGATCGTTACCAGCATTGCCTTACTGTCCCCTGCGCTGGTGGCATGCGTAAAAGATTCGAGCGAGGTCGTTGCCAGTACCGCCTGACTGGCCCCATGCTGGTGGCACGTAAAAGCACCCACTACACTCTCGGAGTGGTTGGCGTTAGGAAGGGCATCCAGCTGTAGATCAAGATTGAAGCCTGGTGCAGCCATCTGGTTTGCCAGCCCACAGTCAAATCGTCCAACCCATGCTAGCATGGAAAGCGGATGTTAAACGATGATGATGATGAAAAGTAAAAGTGAAATAAAATAAAATAAAAGTGTAATATATAGTCATTTTTATTTATTATCTATTATTTTTACTTTATTTTTGCTCGTATATACATTTATCTATATACCTAAAGAAGCAACTTAGAAAGGAACATATGTATCATACACATGCATATTGATGTATAAACTATTGACATACATACTCATTGCATGTATCATCATCATCGTTTAACATCTGTTTTCCATGCTGGCATGGGTTGGATGGTTTGACTGCGGTCTGGAGAGCCAGCAGCTGCACCAGGCTCCAATCTAATCTGGCAGTGTTTCTACAGCTGGATGCCCTTCCTAATGCTAACCACTCCGAGAGTGTAGTGGATGCTTTTTATGTGCCACCAGCACTGGAGCCAGTCAGGCTGGCCTGGCATCGATTACATTCACATGGTGCTTTTACATGCTACCAGCACAGGAGCCAGGCAAGGGGCAATGGCAGTAGCTACGATTCTGGTTTTACTTGTCTCAATAGGTCTTCTCAAGCATATCATGTCATCCGATGTATCAGGGATATTCTTAACATGGCTGGACATGCGTGGCTGCAATCTCACTTTAGCTTCCGGATCTTCTCAATCACAGCATATCTCCAAAGGTCCTGGTCTCCAGTCATTGCCTCCGTGAGGCCCAATGTTCGAAGGTCATGCTTCACCACCTCATCCCATGTCTTCTTGGGTCTACCTCTTCCACAGGTTCCTTCTACAGTTAGGGCGTGGCACTTCCTCACACAGCTATCTTCTTTCATACATAACAAATAGGCATACAAGTGCAGTCACCTCTCTTGCATATCACATTTGATGCTTCTTATGCCCAACTTTTCTCTCAGGACACTTACGCAGTGGATTATTCTAGCTTCAGGTCTTTCAAGACTACGCATGTCCTCAGCATTCATGGTCCATGTTTCACTGCCATGTAGCATGGCAGTTTGCACACATGCATCATACAGTCTGCCTTTCACCCTGAGTGAGAAGCCCTTAGTTGCCAGCAGAGGTAGGAACTCCCTGAACTTTGCCCAAACTATTTTTACTCTAGTCGCTACACTCTACAAGTGCAGCCCCCTCCCCACTACAGACTTGGTCGCCTAGGTAGCAGAAGCTATGAACTACTAGTCCCCCCCCCCAACATGTGATGGAATCCGTTTTCTGTACATCTTCAGGGTTTATTGCCCCAGTGCATCTGCCACACACAAAAACTATTTTCCTGGTTAACGTTCCTTTGATATTGCTGTACCTTTTATGTGTCCATAGCATACACCGGGTACATCATATGGAGTATATATATACGTAAGCACATGTGCACACATATACATACATGAGTATAAATTTTGCTTCACTTTTACTTCATTTTATTACATGAATATATATTTTATTTTTCTCTTACTTTCTTTTATTCATTATATTACTACACCCGTATATAATATAAACCATCATTCATGATTATTATTATTATTATTGAACTGAAATAACAGGAATAATTTTAACACATGCATACACACACACAATAAACATGTCTGTATATTCTGAGTGTTCCAAATGTATCCTAATGTAATTCTTGTATTGTCCTTTGTAAACCCTGGTGATTCTCCGTAGAAGCTGTTTAAAATGCAAAATTATATATTTATATAGGTTTTGTAATTGTAATTTTGTTTGTGAAATGAAACAATTGTTGGTGAATATATTGATTGATTAATAAATACATCATTATCATCGTTTAACGTCCACTTTGGACGATTTGACTGAAGACTGGCGAGCCAGATGGCTGCACCAGGCTCCAATCTGATCTTGCAGAGTTTATACAGCTGGATGCCCTTCCTAACATCATATATATAAGAGCAGTAATAAGAAACAAGATGAAAAATGAATAAACAATTATCTTATGAACCTCATTAGCTTACAGCTGTTTCCCCTATGAGATGCAGTGGACTCATTTTTGAGTACCTGATTGATACCTTAGTTTCATCAGAGCCTCAAACATGAATTCATGCCTATAAATATGTGTATTATGAATCAATTCATCCTTGCTCCTAGAAACCTTCACAGGGAACTGCCTGTACATGACATCATTAAATCTTGCTGGATAATGATGATGATGATGATAGCAAAATGGCAGTTATTTCTTCCCTCGGTTGGTATAGTTTGTGGTAGGACATCTTGTCATGTGATCTCAACTGAATCTCTTTTACAGTTCCTCCTACCCCTGTGAACGTGGTTTGAGTGCATACACACACACATGTCTTTCTGCTCCCCACCCATGGGCATGTTCATAGAACTATGGACATAAATCTAGACACAAAATTGTAAAGTGTATGTATATTTACATTTCTATGCATGTATGTGCATACCCACAAGGGCTTTAGGAGACTGAAGGAAATTGAAACTACAATCGTATTATTTTTCACACTAAGCACAAGGGTCTGCAGCTTCAAGGCATGCGATTCCCAAAGATCTTTTTCTTTTTTAGAAGCTTGAAACATCCTACCAAGCTTTTTTCCAGTTCTACAAGTTCAGAGCTTCCATAATCAATGGTAGGTCTGGAGAGATAATTGAAATGCTCAAGCAGAGACAGGTAGATGTATGCTGAGTTGTAGGAGAAAAGTGTGTATGAATGGATAATGGTAAGCTTGCACTCAGTGATTCAGACAAGAAATAGATGTGGAAGAGTTACTCTGCAAGGCTATTGAATGTGGAGAATGAGTGGGATAAAGGGAGTCTCCCTCATGTGAACCCAACAAAGGGACCGGCTATCCTTGTGGACAGTAGCATGGTAGATAAGGCAATTGAAGATATGAAAACAGGTCCATCTGGGGTCATTGCTGAGATGCTCAAAATATCTGGTAAGATAAGATACAGACTAGTCACCTGCATAGCTAATTTGGTTATTCAGGAAGGTGTAATACCCAGTGCCTGGTGTAACAACATAATAATTAACTGCTATAAAGGTAAGGGGTATGCTTTAGATTGAAGCAATCACAGAGGCATCAAACTCCTGGGCCAGGTGATGAAAATTACAGAGCGAGTTACAACCCAATTAATTAGGGGCAGAGTTAAACTAGACAAAATGCAGTTTAGCTTTGCCCTGGTGAGAAGTGCTACTGATGTTATTTTCACAATCAGGCAAGAATAAACCATTATCCTTGTCATCTGTAAATCTAGAGGAAACCTTCAATAGAGTGCCCCCACTGTATGATATGTGGGCTCTGAGGATGCTATGTTTTATTTTTCCCTCTTTCCACAAGGCCTATGTATAAACGATTAAATCAAAAACTCTAACATCAACCTTTCACTCTTGGGTCCTTCATTACTGACAACCCCATTTTTATCAACCATTAAGTTTTCCTTTTCAACAAGTCTCTCACTCCAATTGCCCTCCATTTACCCATCAACCCTGGTTCTTCTTTGGTCATCACTTTCCTGATCACACACATCTGTCATATCATCACAGATTTGATAGATTGCAAGGCAACCCTGTAACTGTACAATTTAGCAAATGAGTAAAAATGTTGTAAGGATGAGGGGAAACCTTAGTCGTTTGAAGAGAAAACAATCTCTCTAATGCTAATGCCATGACAGCAAAATGCACTCAGTACAACCTGCAAAATGGTTAAAGTCAGATATGGCATCCATGTAGGAAAACTCAGTTACAAGTGAGGTATGAGTGAGGTGTGATCTTATGAGCCATCAAAGTGGACAGTAACTCTGAATAAGGACTAATCTGAACTGTAGTAACCAGCCCAGCACAACCTAAGCATAAAAGGATGTTGATAAACCATTAATCAATCACTCTTTCCTTATCTCTCTCTTCACACACACACAGATATGCATGTATATTACAATATATAGTAAAAAGTTTGTTTGGAATGTTGGATGCACACATGCCTTTACTGTTGTTGGAAATAGAAGTAAGACGCAAGTGGTACCATGTGAGGCTGTTGAAGAAAGAGAATGCTTATTAATCCACATGTGAATGGTATAAGTTCAACCCAGGAACATACTTATGTATGCATGTTATGTATGTATGTATGAATGTATGCATGCGTGTTATGTACGTACTTGTAAGTGTCTATGCATGAATGTGTATATATGACAGATCCCAGCAGAGATTCCATCTACCAAATTTCCACTTGCAAGTCATTTGTCAAACTGGTTGGGACACTTGCCCAAGGTAGGGACACAGCATGCAATTAGATTCTGAACCATGAGTTTCAAAAGAGAATTCTGTACAACTCACCATGTGCATAATATATGTAAATAAGCAATTTTTACAAACTGCTAATTTTTACATTTTATCGTAATTGAGAAAAGCTAAACTATATATGAAGTGACATAAAGGAGGAGCATGGGGGAAGAGGAGAGAAACCAAGTTATATACAGAAAGTGATATAAAGAGTGTCAAAACTAAAATGATTAAGGTGTGTGGAGGTGTGTGTGTGAGAGAGAGAGAGAGAGGGAGAGAGAGAGAGAGAGAGAGAGTTATTCTGACTTGATTTTCAAATATCTATATTTAGGGTAAGAATGCTGAAGTAGAGTAGAAAATATTTAAGACATTGTATGATTTGTATGTAAGCACAGTATTGTAGTGAAAAAAAAAAGAAAAAAAGAAAATGTACAAGTATTTAAGGCATGTAGCTTTGGTATGTAAGTAGGTATGTGGGACGGGACGATAGGTAAGTTGGTAGCCTCTATATTTACAGATGTAATGCTTACTTCAAACAGTAAATCTGTACTTATACATATATATATGTATACACACACACATGCAAATATGTCAGTGATTTAATGCCAATTAGTGGTGTGGACCAGGGGTGTCTGTGTGTGTGTGTAGTAGTAGTAGTAGCAGCAGCAGTATCATCCCAGATATAGGAGCAAAGACCAATTGTGGGTCTCATTTGAATTTTGCAAAGTGTGAGCATCCGTTTGGGGTTGAACATTATGGCCCTGAAGAGAAAAGTCAGATTGACAAGACCAAACCTTAGGCAGACTACAAGTGGTTGAAAATGAAGCAGAAATATCTCTATCAAGACATACTGCATGGAAGCTACAGATCCAAGAGATGAGAAATGGGTAAAGCCCACAGGTGAGACGTTTCGAGAGAAGATATGCATACGAGACAAGGTGAAAAGCCTTGCAGATATAACACCAACATCGTTTTCACTGAATTTCTCTAAAGTGTAGGTCTACAGGTGAATGACATAAAGAGTGAATCTAACTCTGGATGTTGCTTTGATGGTCACTGAGTAGGGAGAATTTCAAAATATTGGAAAAGACCATTTTCAATGGCTGTCACTTTTAGTTTAGAGGTAAGTCCTGCAGGACATGGGGTGCACTGAAGTGAGCTTACAAATAACAGATTATATCCTTGTAGAGAGTGAGAAATTCTAAAGTTTAATGAGTATAAGAACATATCCTCTCAGTTTTTATACATGTGTGTATGTGTATGTCTGTCTATCAATCCCTATACACACATACGTGAGTACACACACACATAACACATAGTGGCTCATCCATATTTCAATGCATAAAGCTTGCCTCTTCTCGTTCCCAACTTCACCCTGCTGACCATGTCATTCTTTTCTTTTTGCCTCTACCCCAGGAAACAGTATCATCTTTACTACTCTTGCTACTTACCTCCCACTACTTTTCTCAACTCAAGGCTCCTTGTTCATCCACCTTTCAACCCTGCCCACTTGGGCAGTCTGCCTCCACATCCACTCATTCTCCTTCCCGTACATTGTGGTATCACCTGGACACCTTATTGCCATTATCTTATCTCTTGCAATTCCTAACTCTTCATTTTCTCTTCCTCTACCACAAGGAACCTTGCCAATCATCTACAAGAACATGCATTGCCCCACTCCTTCTCATAATTCAATACTCTCTTCTCCTAGCATGAAGCTGACCTCCACACCAGAGTTTGTAGTTGTATGAGCTGCATAGTGACCTTGACAGGTGTAAGTACAAAGAAAGCACCTGGACCAGACTGTACCAAGGGGGTTGGCATCAGGAACGCCATCCAATCATAGAGACCATGCCAAAACAGACACTGCAGCATGACGCAGTCCTTGGATATATCAGATCCTGTATCAAACTGCCCAACCCATGCCAGCTTGGAACACAGATGTTAAATGATGATGACAATGACAACAAAAAATACATAAAATAATATATGGGTGTGTGTGTGTGTGCATGTCTCTCTCTCACTCTACACTCACACACACACACACACATATATATATTTCTTTATTGCCCACAAGGGGCTAAACATAGAGGGGACAAACAAGGACAGACAATGGGATTAAGTCAATTACATCGACCCCAGTGGGAAACTGGTACTTTATCAACCCCAAAAGGATGAAAGGCAAAGTCGACCTTGGCGAAATTTGAACTCAGAACATAACAACAGACGAAATACCACTAAGCATTTCGCCTGGCGCGCTAAGATGTCTGCCAGCTCGCCTTATATATATATATACGTATGTATAATATATATATATATATATACATATATATACATACATATATATATATATATACATACACGTATGTATATATAAGTACGTATATATATATATATATATATACATACGTAGGTATATATATATATATGTATGTATATATATATGTGTATATATATTATATTAAATTAGAGATAAAACCACTATTAGGCAAATCAAACAGTGAAAATTATAAGCCAATACAAAGAAATAAAATTAATTAAAAAAATATAAAATATAAAAAATATAAAATTCCAAATCAAAATATTTAAATTAAAGTTAAAATTATATATGTATATATATATATATATATACAGGGAGAGAGAGAGAGACACACACACACACACACACACACGTATAATGCATACACACATAGATACATAGAAAAAAAATCCACCTGCATTATGTAAGTACATGGTGGTGGCCATGAGCTTGATTCGAAGCTAGATCACTTTCTCATTCCAGATATATCTCTGTAAACATTGATAGCTCTTTAACCATGCATCCACAGATGACTATGTAACGCTGATTTCATTTAAAAAGTGATGTCATGAGAATCTCTTTTCTGACATGTTTTGGAGATTCTTAAAAAGAACTAATTTCTATAAAGTAAAAAAATTAAAATCTGAAGAAGGATGGCAAGACCAACCTTACCTGTCACATATGGTCCTTGATGACATGAGCTTTAATACTGAAGCAACTTGCTTTCCTAGAACCTCTGTGCCAGGTATAAAAGATCTCCAGCTCATGCTTAACATACACTCTCAAAGTTTCTATGGGCCCATATCACATATGAGTATAGCAGGAACATAATGAGGTTTGCTTCTAATCCACACGATTTCAGCAGACAATGAGACCAAAATCATGTGGTTTGGAAGCAAACTTAATCACATGATTATTATTATTATTAAGGCATGGAAGCATCACTATGTCAGGTTACTAAATGTGGAAAATGCATGGGAGAAAGAGAGTCTTTCAAATGTTGAACCAATTGATAGCAGCATAATAGATAAGGCAATCAAGGATATGAAGAGAGGGTAAGTCCCTGGGTAATCAGGAATCACTTCAGAGATTATTAAAATATCTGGTGGTGTAGCATACAGCCTAGTCACCTGTATAGTTAATCAGGTTATTCAGGAAGGCACTATCCCCAATGACTGGTGTAGTAGTATTATAGTTAACTGCCACATGGGTAAAGGTGATGCCTTAGATAGAAACAACTACAGAAATATCAAACTACTAGGCTAGGCCATAAAAGTTACTGAGAGGGTTACAGTTCAAATGATTAAGAATAGAATTAAACTAGATAAGATGCAGTTTGGTCATGCACTTGGAAATAGTAGCACAGATGCAATCTTCCTAGTGAGAAAGCAACAGGAAAAGTATTTGGCCAAAAGTAAACCATTATACTTAGCTTTCATTGACCTGAAGAAAGCTTTCAAGAGAGTTCCTTGCTCCGTTATCTGGTGATCTCTGAGGAAGTTAGTAGTAGAAGAGTGGCTTGTTAGAGCTGTACAAGCCATGTACAGAGGTGCTGTCAAGAAGGTGAGTTGGCCATGAATACAGTGTACAAATAGGGGTTCACCAAGGTTTAGTTCTCAGTCCATTTTATTCATAAGAGTCCACCAGGCCGTAACAGAAGAATTCAAAACCTGATGCCCAAAGGAACCACTTTATGCTGATGATCTTGCTTTTATTGCAGAACCTTTAGCAGAAACAGAGAAGAAATTCCAGGTATGGAAGTAAAACCTGGAATCAGAGGGCTTTAAAGTTAACCTGGCAAAGACCAGAGTTGTTAGCAAGAAAGAAGATAAGACTCTCTTTCTGTCAGGTAAATGGCCCTGCTCGATATGTAAGAAAGGAGTGGGAAGTAATTCCATTTGCTACACCCAGTGTAAGCGTTGGACACATAAGAGGTGCAGTGGAATCACATGTAGATTAACAGATAAAGTCATCTTTGTATGTGGCAGGTGAGCAGGAACAATAAGCACTAAGAGCACACAGGACTTAGATTCTCTCAAATAGCCTGGAGGCTCTTTTGAGGTTGTAGTTATTTTCTGTTACCTAAGTGACCAAATTAGCAATGGTGGAGGATGCTCTGATAGTATTGTTTCAAGAATAAGAACAAGATGAAAGAAGTTCAGAGAACTATTACATGTGTTGACAACAAAAGGACTCTCTCTCTCTCAGAGTGAAGAGTAGATTGTATGATACTTGTGTGCGAACGGTTAAACTCCATGGTAGTGAGACATGGGCTTTGAATGTAGAAGACATGTGCAGACTGGAGAGAAATGAAGGTAGTATGCTCCACTGGATGTGCAACATCAGTGTGCATGTATGACAAAGTGCAATCATATTGAGAGAAAAGTTGGGCATAAGAGGAATCAAATGCAAAAGAGAAGACTATGTTGATTTGGACATGTGATGGATATGAATGAGGACAGCTGTATAAAGAAGTGCTGATCACTGAAAGTGGGTGGTACCTGTGGAAGAGAGAGACCCAGGAAGATATGAGATGAAGTGGTGAGGATCCATCTCAGGATATTGGATCTCACAAAAGAAATGACAATGGACTGAGATGTCTGGCAATATGAGGTTCTTAAGAGGAGATGCCCACATTGGCAAAACTGAGTTCTAGAAGTGCTGTGTGTTCCACCCACACCTAACAAGAAAACTTTTCACACACCCTACCCCAACAACCAAACTATATCACTTCTGCATATTTCCTTTTTCAAGCTCTATGCTTATCTCTTACTCTCTAATCTTGTCTGCACAGCCCTGCTCATTGTATCATTGCTATCCAGTGGCATCCTGCTCTTTGTACTCAGGTTCTCACCACTCACTGTAGTCCCCATCCCTACTCACTCTCTACTCATGCTTCATTGGCAATGCCCTGCCACTTATTTTATGACCTTTGAACCTCAAGGTTCTTGGCACTTGCCACCATCTGTCCCTCTCTTCTTTTACTCAACCACCCCATTTATATTCTGATCCCTATCCCTTGTGAGTATGCCCAGCACTCCACCACCATCTCTCTCTCCTGCTCTCTCTTGCATTCTTGTTGTCTCTCACTCTCACTCTTTCCCTTCCTCTTTCTTCAGGATGGGTAACCATGTATCTCCTTTACAGTGACACACCTGTTTCTGTCCTCATTCCTGATCCCTCTCTCCCTCTGGCTGGGTAACCTTGTACCTCCCCTACAGCAAGACACTTGTCTCTGTCTCTCTTTGTCTCACTATAACCTTTCAACATCTGACACAAGATCACCTCCTCCTCCAATGCCCTCCCCCTTCTCAAAGGTTCTTTGTCTTGCAAGCTACTTGGTGACCCTGTCAGTGCAGGTGCCACTTAAAAAGCACCCAGTCCACACTGTGAAGTGGTTGGCATTTGGAAGGGCATCCAGCTGTAAAAACCTTGCCAAAACTGACCTCGCCTGTGCTTGTGCCACATAAGAAGCACTCAGCCATTCTGTTGGGTGATTGGTGTTAGGAAGGGAATCTAACTGTTAAAACCTTGCCAAAGCAGCCACAGATGTCTGGTGCTGGCTTCTGCCTGGACAGATTCTGTCAAACCATCCAACCCATGCAGTATAGAAGGCAGACATTAAGTGATGATGATGATGATTATTATTAGTTTTATTATTCTTTTTTAAGAACTGGATCTCAAAGCACATATGAACGGGTACCCAAAAGAAACCGGAATTTTGCAATATTATTTTATTCCCTTAGATTTACATGTTTTACACTTTTATTGCCTTCAAAGTATTCTCCATTTGATGCAATGCTTCAGTCCAAACGCATTTTCTACTGTTTAAAGCAGTCCTAGATATCTAGCCTTTTAATGCCTCTGTCGTTATTTTTTCTTCATCTCTTCCACATCAGCATAGCAACCCTAACCCTAAGTGTAGTAACACTAGTGATGACCTTCAAAAAAAAAAAAAAAAGGTCTGGATTAACTTCCATCTGTTCTTTCACTTCACAACATGTATTCAGTCGTGACTGCTTTTGATCTTCCTTGATCAAGCAAGGTACAAATTTTGCTGCAACTCTTTGCATTCGCAATTTCTCACTCAAAATTTCATTGGCAGGAGCCACAGGAGACACCAATCACATCAACAAGTTTCTTAATTGTTTGGTAATGGTCACTTCATGAACTTTTGTGATGTTTTCATTCATTCAGGAGGTCAACAGTCACCCTGAATGAGGTTGGTCTTCAAGTGACAAGTGACCATTCCTAGAGCATGAAAACCACTCATAAACTTGTGCTTTGCTCATGGCAACATCCTTGTAAGCTGTTTGAAGCCTGACAACTGTTTTGGCTGCTGTTTTTCCCAGCAGAAAACGGAATTTCATTGAAGCATACTGTTCCTTCATTTCAACTATAGCAGAAATTGACAAACACTGCAAAACAAAGATGCACCACATGGTAGTATGACCCACTTGATGCCACCAGTTGGCAGACCGATATCTGAGGATTGCATCAAGTGGCTGCTAGCGGCAGAAGCCCTAACTACAACCAGTTTGTCATACAGAGAATGTTTCCTTTTGAGTTCCCCTTCATACATAAATGCTATAAGCAATAAATAAGAGTATTCATTATGCATCGCATTTATTTGCTTTGAGATCCACTTCTGAAAAAGAATCATTTCATGTTCTCTTGATAGCTTATAAATTCTTATGATGACAACAATTATTATAAAAGAAATCATTATTGAATGAGAGAGCACTGGGGTACAAATATACAAAGCCCAGTATACCCATCATGATGACCCGTCTGATAAGGGTACACCAAGCACATGCATCACAACCATATGTGCACGATATGGTGATCTCATATCAATATAAACAGAGCATGACCTTGCAGGTGAGGCCCAGATAGAATTTCTTCAGGTTGAGTAGCTCATCCCGCTCAAAAGATCCATCATCATCATCATCATTATTATTATTATTATTCTGTGAAGCAGTAAACTATTCTTCTACAACATATTCTTCATATAACGCAAGAGGCTTTTAGTTAATTTCACTTCATTCAGTAATGAATGGTGATGAAAGAAATGAATAAGAGTTTGAAAAATTTTTAAACAGCAGAAAGGGCAAAGAACGAATTCTCAATCATTTTATTTAAGACAATGATTCATAGTGTACTCAGTTAAGACAGTCTTGGATTTATGTATGAATATGATTATCACCACTAGGTATATGAAAGAGAAGCTGGAAAGAAAGTGTTTAAAGCACGACTGCTAACATATACACGTATGAGCTGCCATGTATATGTTTAGACACACTCATTTATGAGCACTATTTGGCATACACACACAAACGCACACATTTGTGAGCAGAGTATGGGTGTTGAAAAGAAAATATTTTGTGGTACATCATTAAAATAATTTTATTTTATAGATATATATATTCGTGTGTGTGTGTGTGTGCGTATGTATATATATATATATATGTATATATTCCAACCACTAGAGCTGTCTGCTATAGTTGTTGTTGCATTAACTATTTGTTATTCTTACTCTTTAGCATTTTATGTTACAGTTTGAAGTCTTTTTTTTTTTACAATCTTGTTTTTGTAACCTAGGTAAAGTAGGTAACAAGGAAAATATTTAAAAAGAAAAAAAAAACTTATACATCTAGTTTGAAGTCTCAGGTGGTCTGGTATCATCATCAATATTATTATTACTATTATTATTATTGCCTATTTCTGACCATACTTCACACCATGATCATTAACGAGATGTTTTAGAAATGTGACTCTACTATAGCTCTAAAGGCCTTTCTGGTCTGATTCCTAAAATAATAATCCTTTACTGTTTCACTTATATCTTCAGTGCTCCCCACCTGCCACTATGAACAGTTTGTTTCATTGCAAGCAGCACTGATTAACTACAGCCTCCACCATCCCACACCAAAACAAAAATGTGTGCGTGTGCGTGTGTGTTTAAGTAACGATCCGTACGACCCCTAACACTCTTCATATTTAGATGATTGCTTATTTATTTAATCAACCAAATCAATAAATACTTTTTATGGTACTGGTCTCCACTCCTTGGCTTGTTGCAACCACTTCGGTTTATATAAACTGAATTAGTATGTAATATTAACTGATATATTTATTGAAATAACCATTTAAAATTTTTAAAAAAGTGAATATTACAAAAATATTATACACCACAAACTGATGAAGTAAGCCTTGAATCTGGCTTGCAAAAGAAGGAACTGACCCAGATCTAAATATGTATTTTTACATGTGCTCAATGTAGTTTCATGTATTTGTTTTTTTAGCTGTTAAAAGTCTGATCCCTATTGATCATGTGATTAATGCCACACCTCTCAATATCCTACCTTAATGTTAACGAGCACTTTGTGACATGATACATTAGATTAGAAGGTGGCAAGCTGGCAGAAACATTAGCACACCGGGTGAAATGCTTAGCCGTATTTCGTCTTTATGTTCTTGAGTTCAAATTCCACCAAGGTCAGCTTTGTCTTTCATCCTTCTGGGGTTGATAAATTAAGTACCAGTTGCGAACTGGGGTCGGTCTAATTGATTGCCCCCCGCCCCTCTCCCAGAATTTCAGGCCTTGTGCCTAGAGTAGAAAAGAAGATTAGATCAGTGCTGCATTTAACCTATATATGTCTGAATCTTATAAGAGTTTGTGGAAAAGCTCCTGGCTTTCGGGTAAAAGAAATTACAGGAGGGTCATCAGTTAATTATGATTTTATTCAACATAATCCCCTCTCAGATTCACATGCCTATTGCAGTAATCCTTCAGTTTTTCTAATCCCTGAAAAAGAATTCAGAAGGTTGGGCCTCCAGGAATTTTTCAGCACCCCATCATTGTATACCCGTGTCAGTTTTGTTAATTACTCATACGAGTTCTTAGGAAACAATGAATTAAGAGATTATAATGTTCAAAATATGATCCATCTGGTTCAGTTTGTATCTCAATTTGTTCAGATCAATGGCCACCAAAAGCTGCATTCTACTTGTGAAGAACGGTCCAGCAAATAGTGCTATTATGGAGAAGTCTGCAAAAGAACCAAGGCCTGAGTTCATTTTGTAGAGATAGGATCTGGCTCACTAGTAATTAGGTATTTTTATGGGCTGTTGAACTCTGTTCCATTTTTCTCAAGAAGACAAATGCCACAACTCTAAATAACCCAATTTATAGTTAACTATTTATCTTGTAGCAAATACATGTCTAAATAGTGTGTGTGTGTGTGTGTGTGTGCATGTATATCATCATCATCATCATCATCGTTTAACGTCCGTTTTCCGCGCTAGCACGGGTTGGACGGTTTCGACCGGGGTCTGGGGAGCTCGGGACTGCCCCAGGCTCCAGTCTAGTCTGGCAGTGTTTCTACAGCTGGATGCCCTTCCTAACGCCAACCACTCCGCGAGTGTAGTGGGTGCTTTTATATATATATATATCTGTATCTTTTAACTTTTACTTTCACTCATTTGACTGCGGCCATGCTTGGGCACCAACTTGAAGTATTTTAGTCAAACAAATAAACCCCAGGACTTGTTTTTTAAGCTTGGCACTTACTCTATCAGTCTCTTTTGTTAAACCACTAAGTTACAGGGATGTAAACACACTAACACTGGCCCTCACACATATATGATGGGCTTCTTTCAGTTTCTAGCAACCAAATCCATGCACAAGTGGAAAGTGTGTGTGTGTGTGTACACACACACACATATATATCATAACCATTACCATCGTTCAATGTCCATGTCCTATGCTAGCATATATCATACTCTACAGTCTTCTGTGGCATGGTTTCTGTGGCTAGATACCCTTCCTATCACCAACTATTTTACACCATGTACAGGAGGCTATTTTCATACAGATGAGATTGCTATGAAGCCTACAAGACTAAGACTCCTTTGACTACAGTACAAAGACCACAGTAGAGAGGGAGCTGGTTTTATGCTATGAGATGAGGGATTAAAGCACGAGAAATGGTTTCTTGATGTAGAAAAGCTACACAGCAACTTATAAGAGAGGGCAGAAGTGGCTAGGATGGAGCTGTTAGAAAACAAGAATAGTGGTGAAGAAGTGTCAGAGTGGACTCTCAATATGTAAGATGAGTAGAAGTATATGGGGCCGTGAGAACAGGACGCATAAGTTAGAAGAGGTTGCAAGAGCATATGGGGGAATGACAGATAACCAGAAGTAGGTAATAGGTGAGAGGGTGAATAAAATAAAGAAATGCTGGAGGATGAAAAGTCATTAGGTATGATTTGTTTAGCTATCTAGGCGATAACCATGTACCTTACTTCATTTGATATCTTGAGGAGCATATCTACAATTATTTCTGTTGGACGCACAGTTTTCCTTCTCTTATGCCTTAAATCATTTTATCTACCATGCTGCTGCTGTCAAATTGAATTACTGATACCTCTGTAAGGTCAGCATGTTGTAGTCCTTTTCTGTCCTATTCTTTCTCTATATTCAACAGCCTCATCTTCCTTATCAGTGGTGAGTACACTTTCATCATTCTGAATACAATTCTTACCAATGACATCCAAGTTCTTTCTCACACACTGTCGTGCATTCCTGAACACTTCACACTTCTCATCCTGACATCACAGAGCAAATGCCAATTTATTCCTTTCTCTCTCACCCTCATCTGAGTATACATGTTGCTTGGTTGCCTTTCTAGCTGTTTGATATTGTTCCCTGCCACCATCTTCCAGCTAGGTTTCCCATAAATGTATTCATGTGTATTTGTATGTGTGTATAATACAGATGTGTGTATGAGTGTACAATGGTTGGATTTATAGCCATAATTATTGGGGCTCTTAGATATGTAACCAGCTGCCTGAATACCAATCTTGACAAGTTAGGGTTCTCATAACCAGAAAGAAGAAAGTTAATTAGAAGACAACAGATACAAACCATCAATAGAATTGTCAAAATATCAGTCAAAATTATATTTTGCTAGATAGCCAGGTACCTCCTCTACAACAAAACATGCAAGCCTGTTCTTCTATCATACCTAAACTCTCAACACTTGGCATAAAACAGTCTACTAAGATCCTCCTCAGATGAGACAGCTGTTTCTTTGCCTTGTGAGTTGCTTGGTGACCTTACTAGAGCTGGTGTCACAAAAGAGATCAGTTATAAACTGTAAAATGATTGGCATTAAGAAGGGTAACCATGCACCAAAACCATGTCAAAGTATATATTGGAGCCAGATGCAGCCCTCTGACCTGTTGGACCCTCTCACATTGTCCAACTCATGCAAGAATGAAAGAGAGATGTTGGATGATTATGATGATATGGAGAGACACACAATATATATATACACATACTCACATTATGCATAATAACGTATGTAATGTTGACAAGCCACAAAAATGGTGAAACATTCGGTGACCATCACTCCCAAATGGGATTGAAGGTGAGTTATTTCACTTGACCATGACTCTAAGGTGTTTTAACACCTGGCACTTTAAGAGTGTATATACTCTGCCACACTATGGAAAATACACGAAGCATATACATTAAGTATATGTAGTTAATAATATACCTCTTCTTTTCAGGTGCTGAATAACATCCCTCCTCCCCAAACCTCACCTCGCATTTCCTTCCCAGTTTTCAGAGTTGGCACTGTCAATGTCGGCACACTGAAAGGTAGGTCTAGTGAGATTGTAGAGGTGCTTGAAAGGAGACGGGTTGATGTATGCTGCATACAAGAGGTAAGATGGAGAGGAGCTACAGCTAGGGTCCTCACAGGCAAGGCATATAGGTATAAAGTCTTCTGGCAAGGTAACATGGATGGTATAGGGGGCGTAGGCATACTCCTTGCAGAGAAATGTGTGGATAAGCTCATAGAGGTTGTTAGGGTATGCGGTAGAGTGCTTAAGCTCAGGCTAGTCATGCAGAACAGCACAGCTACAATTATCTCTACCTACTCCCCACATGCAGGGCTACCAAATGATCAGAAGGACTATATATATATATATATATATATATATATACGGAACAAACAATTCATGAGAAAAAATAATTTGCAAAGATATCATCGTGAATCGTTTGTTCTGTATTGAAATTATTTTCACACTGGTGGCTGACATGATCTCATTGCAAAACGAATCAGTTGCAGCGCAGACTTCAACATGACAGGTTGGGAGTCTCCATCATGGTAATGCCTGCTAAGAAAAGTGAGGCTATTTTTGCCATTGCAGAAACTGGTCCACATGAGCCCAAATACTTAAGCGTATGTTGGGAGATTGTCTTAGCCCATTTAGCTTCGCACCGTTGATTTCTGTAGTCATTATCAGTGTGTTTTGGCAATTTAAATAAGAGTTTTGACTATTATTTCCAGGAAGTAGACATACATAGTATATCCTTTGAATAATTTTAATCCTTCAGCTATATATACATACACACACACACATATATATATATTTATATACACCTATATATATACACACACACACATATATATATATATATATATATATATACATACACACATACACAAATGCACAATATATACATATTCCAGAGATAAATGTTTATGTAAAATAATTTCTTATTTTTCCTTATTTCTTGTTTCTACATTTGAAGATATTATTCTGTCTAAGGGTTTTGGCAAGATTTTTTTTTTTGATACCACGGGAAAAATATGAACAGATTACATTTGAATGATGCTATACCATTGATTACATTTATTAATTTTCTTTTATCTGTGGTTATTATTGTTTATTTATTTTCTGCTATGAATATGGCATTTTCCTGACGAATTATCAATAACTACTGCAGAGAATCCATAAAAAACTGTTACACATGAAATGGGACCATATCAATATTCTTACAAAATTTAGCCCTAGTGTTAAAGTAAACAAAATAATTGCCGGACAGATTTATTTGTGCATTGGCAGAAAACGAGCAATGGATTCCATTTTTCTCAATCCATGGGGAGATAAGCCTGTGCTGTAACCTCTTATTTTACTTTCCAAAAATGTAATTAAATTATGTCTATCAAAAGCACACGTGAATAAGGATTACCTTTGCATCTTAAATTCCTTGTGTCTGTATAACGTGTGTTATTCAACATAAATATATTATATATTGGGAAATAAAAATAATCACAAATGCACAATATTTCAGTGTGATAAATCTAATGTGATCATCTACTCCAGAAGGAGCAGAGAAGAGAGAGAGAGAGAGAGAGAGAGGAGAGAGAGAGAGAGGAGAGAGAGAGAGAGAGAGAGGAGAGAGAGAGAGAGAGAGAGAGAGGAGAGAGAGAGAGAGGAGAGAGAGAGAGAGGAGAGAGAGAGAGAGAGATTGTCTGAAACAGGATTGATTTGAAGGAAGTATTCCACTCCACTATGGTAATTACATACTTGTTGCATTTTTGTGCTTTTTTTTCTCTCTTTTCGACAAAAGAAAGAGAAAATGGTATGGGGAGGGTAAGTGATATGGTGAGCAATGATAGTAGACACAAAAAAATACATAGGACACGTATATATACTCTCTCTCTTTCCATATAGATGTACACACAACCAGCAACATTTACCAAATTAATCACCAAATCAATACAACATATTTTATCAAATACTCATCAAGAACATTTCTAGCAATACAATTTAGATTTTGATTTTGGATTTCATTTCAGTCTCAATTTGTCTGAAGGTTTTATTTCTGTCAGACTATTTTGCTTTTTATAATTCTTTTTCTTTAGATATAATCCTCTTAACAATAAATGATAAATTGTTTTTGTAAAATTACTTATTCAACTGGGTTTACAATGATGGGCATTTCAGCATTCTATTATTTATTAGTTATTTACTAAGTTAGTAAAGTAACAATGTTTTATTATAGTAGCGATAAAAACTACAGCTGAAGTAGTTGTTGTTGTTGCTGCTTACATCATATCAGTCCTAATCATGCACACCTACAATCAAGCTATTCCTAATGGATGTGATGTCCCATTTTATTTTCATATGGTGTATTTGGCATTATAATTTATTTGTGTACTTTTTCTTTGAAGCAACAGAGTACAGTTTAAGGCAAAATTTGAACACTATTTCTAGAACATTGAGAAACTTGTTTTCAGAAACCCATGCTAGCTTATCAGCTGACCACACTTATTATTATTTTTTCTGTAAATGGTAAGATTCACTGGTCAATTAAGTACTCTTTTAAAAGCAGTTTGTATTTATAGGACACGTATATATACTCTCTCCCTTTCCATATAGATGTACACACAACCAGCAACATTTACCAAATTAATCACCAAATCAATACAACATATTTTATCAAATACTCATCAAGAACATTTCTAGCAAAACAATTTAGATTTTGTATTTTGGTTGGTGGTACACCTCATGAAACTGGCTGTTCTGTGTCCTTGGTTAAAAGAATGAAAACTGACACACATTCTAGACAACATCAAAAACACACACACACAACAGCTAAATGATTGTGGTACTCATTCTCACTTTATCTCTTCTAATTACAATAGCTTCTGCTCTTTTCACTGAATAAACTGTATCCCAAGCTCTTCTACTTTGAGGCACATTGCCTTCTCATAATATCAAATCCAATCAAGTATTCTTAGTACTAAATACAGTGTTATCAAAACGTGCCTGCCCATGTTCCAGATAACTGTTGCCACATGAATGAACGTCGCATATCAAGGAGAGCCAGCAAAGACTTTAGGTCCCTAAAACTTAAACTGAAAGGATAAAAATACAAACTAAAAGCAAACATACAAAAAGAATTTCCTTATTTAAAAATTAAATATAATGCACCAAAATTTTGTGACAATGAGCAACAATGACACAATCTAAGCAACTCTTTACATCTTATAAAATAAGTAACATATATTTTATGGCTTAAATTTTATGATGACATTCCTCACAATAATGGCAAAGTCCACAGCTTGAATGCCAAACATCATTATCTGTACACATATAACTGTATACCTAGGATGTTGAACCTATGAATTACTCCTAGGTGTTACACTAACCGAGCTGACATTGTGGTCTATTCAACAACAACAACAGTAACGTTTGCCTATTGGCTTGCACTGAGGTTGTCTGTGAAAACATGAAAACAAAAGAAGGAGAATATAATACATCTCACCAACTGTTACTAACAGTATCTCAGGTGCTGTTAGAAGTTTTTCACAACAGTCCCCCTTTTCTAAACAGAAGCAAAGAAAGCCATAATCAAGACCACAATTTCTTGCACAAAGTCAATCACATTGTCATGTAGATCATAACTAACAAGAGTTTTTTTGCTTTTACCACTGTCGAAATCGATCAAAAATCAATGGAAATTGTAGTTGTGATACCAGTGCCGCCTCGACTGGCCTCTGTACCGGTGGCATGTAAAAAGCACAAACCGATCATAGCTGTTGCCAGCCTTGTCTGGCACGTAAAAAGCACCCACTACACTCACGGAGTGGTTGGCGTTAGGAAGGGCATCCAGCTGTAGAAACACTGCCAGATCAGACTGGGCCTGGTGCAGCCTCCTGGCTTCCCAGACCCCAGTCGAACCGTCCAACTCATGCTAGCATGGAAAGCAGAGGTTAAACAATGATGATTTACAAGAGGGAAGCTGCTTCACCTTTCTCTTCCTTGTAGCTGTCACTTTTGTTCTGTCTCGTTTGTTAAACACAAGAGGAGCCAGCATAATAAAATACAAACTGTTTTTAAAAGAGTACTTTTTGAATTTGAAAATGAAAGCATTGACCCAGTAGGGACCTGAAGAATTAATTGACCAGTGAATCTTACCATTTACAGAAAAAATAATAATAAATGCCTTCAGCAAGCATTGCCAACAAGCAACTATCACAATCCTGTTGAACAATGCACATTTGCAACTTATTTTTCAGCAAATAACATTCCAGGCTCTCACAAAACTCATATTTTATGCAAGTGATATTTTGTACAATGCAACCCATACAAACCATATTTCATACAACAACACTTAGTAGTGAAACTCAATTGCACACTACTCATAAAAATAAAACAATTTATACTGTATAGCCCCTCATACAATCATCTTCTAGATAATTAACACAGTATTAAAAAACATACCCTATGGAATCAGCACCAAGCAAATTTCATGTTAGTACATATTTTACACACTTCACAACACAATATAGTAACACTACACATACTCTCTTACATAACTGACTCCTGACACTACAATACTGACAACCTACAAAACTCACAATCAACACAAATGCTTTTCACTAATAAAACTCAAAATAGACTAGAAAATTCCAGCTTAATACTAAAACATATTACATCAACAACACATTTACATATAAAACAATCATTACGCAACTCATGAAACGCCAGAATTGCACCAAAACCACACAACAAAGCAGAAACGGTCTGACACACCAACACAAGTTTACAGACAGAGATGCACTGTCTGAGGCAGTGGAATGTCATTTGCAATTGTTTAAAAAAAACAATATCAATAAATTAATTTGTTACCTGTGGAAATCATCATAATTGAGGACATCAGTGCCATTTGCTCCAAAGAAGTGCACTAACAAAGTGGTATCGGTAACATGTCTACATGCTATTTCCTGAAAAGTAAATTGCAAGAATAAAAAGTTGAACATTAAGAAGAAATGGCAGACAAAACAGGTGATGAACATTTAGCTACAAAGAAACACACTAATATAAAATACCACACATACAAACATAATATAGTCAGAGGGAAAGATGAGTGTTAAGGGTGCTTGTATTTGAGTGAAAGGGAGAGTGAATTTGTGCACATGTATATGAGGGAGAGAGAGAGAAAATAATAACAAAATAGGAAGACAGAGCTAGGGATCAAAATAATTTATACACATGTCATACTAATAAATTTACATGCAATAACAACCATTAATATACTCCCTCAAAACTAGTGTTTTGGCACTGAGAAAAGCTTTTACATTTACAGATTATCTAGAATATATTTTTGAATGGGAATAAAGGGGTAAATGGTGAAATTCAGAGAGACAAGAGGATGAAGGATCATTGACATAGAGGATTCTTTGTTAGTTGGCTGTAAATACTTGAGTCATTGTTTGGCTCTCCTCCTGTTGTGATTGAATAGATCTAACTTATGACGAAAGCCCTCCAACCACAACCATCTATCAGAAAATCAGCTATTATTTTCTCTACGGGTCTTTTCCTTCTCGAAGGCAGTAAAGTGTGATGTAACCCTTTAGCATTCAGGTTATTCTGTCAAAAGTAACATTTATTCACACTGTTTTGAATTAATCATTCATTATCTCATAGCCTTGAAATTTTAATGATGGGATTGTGCCATTGGAGGGTATGTGTGATAAGCTGGATCTGGTCAGTTTGGATGCTGAAGGATTAAGCTTGGGCTGCTACTGCTAGCAGATCAAATGACTGCATAGACACTTGCTTTTTTTTTTTGTTGTTGTTTAGTTCCTGGTTAGCACTGATTGGACAGATGTATAATAATGTGTGTGTGTGTGTTATTACTTTTCTGGCATTATTCATTTAACACACAGTAAGCTAGGGCACTTCTTTAAAAGGAATTAATCAATCAGATCTTCCCCAAAACTAACTTCAGACTGCTTATTTTTCCAATCCCTATTTGTTCAAGAGCTAACTTACAAGACATAGTTCTAAATACAGATGTTTGCACACAAATCATATATACTATATATACATATATGTACACACATATATTCATACATATATATATGCTTCCATAGAGATTCTAGCTAACAAATTTCACTAACAAGACATTGAACACTCTGAGGCAATAGCAGCAGATGCTTACTCAAAGTATCATCCAGTAAAACCAAATGTGGAATCATATGGCCACAAAAGCAAACAGCTTAACCATTCAACAATACTTGTGTATTAAACATACACATAAATAAGGTTTGCAGTGCAGTGTAGGTGTGTGACATAAAATTCATGTCATGATTTATAATTGTAATCACTTCCAGGTGCATACAAATTAATTGCTTTAATATATTTGTAGATAGAAATTAAAGTGAAAATAAATTTCTATATGAGTATTAATAATATCAATGAGGTTTTAAAAAGAAAATTCTGAAAGAGAAACTAAGATTTTTGTTATGATTAAAACCTTTTAAGAACTATCTTCAGAACCTCTTTTTCTCTTTAGTGACTACAAATAAATCTACAATAAACACAATGCTTTTGGCAGTATGTGGCATGCAAATTTGTTGAAACTGTTCACATAGTGGGATCTGGTAAGACACAACTCATCCATAATATGCTCTCGTGTCTTCACAGAATTCTTTTTGTTCCTCACTCTACTTGTGCATTCCCCAACCCTCATATCCATAAATTCCATCTAAAAATGCTTACTTTTAAGCAGATGATATTATTCTTTATTCTTCCCAACCTGTTCCAACTGCACATCATTCAGACACAGTCTACATAAACACCACATAATGCTAAAGTCACACTGGTTCCATAAGCAGAGGCCTCAAAGCACCTTCCAATGAGCAAGTGCTACTCTTGCTTCTTTCAACAGCAAGAAA